>NC_089761.1:54994272-55096772 GCF_040412425.1 Macrobrachium rosenbergii | reverse complement strand
TTACCAAGTTTGGCCTTTTAAAATTCTGAAGGTCTGGGTCACAGGAAAGATAGCAATTTTTATATCTTCATTCATATGAAGCTGAAAATTGTAACGAGTTCTTTATTCAGGCACTACTTGCTGCCTTTGGCTGTAACTTATCGTCAAAGCAGAAATGCTTTTTGCTCATAAAAAAAACTAGAGATAAGTTAGTAGGGAAATGTATTTGTAAAGTAGCATTGCGACTATGATGGTGGAGGATGTAATTGCAAAATCTCTCTCTCGTTGATAGTGTTTGAAGCTTGGATAAATTTTTCTTGGCTTATGGAACGAATATCTTTTGTACCAATTTAATATCTCAAGTCAACTACCGATATGTGATATGGCTTTTACAAAAGCTTTCTTTCGTAAAGCTGGATTTGATTATATTTCTTTCCATTATATTATTAAAATCAGTCAACTTTTTAGCACCTGTTCAATTGATAGTCTGGTTTTTTTCTTATGATCGAAAATTGCTCTCTTCTCCTTGGCATGCCTTGTACAATTTTTATGCAGTGCAGTTCTATTTTCCAATGATTTTCCAATTTGATCAATACAAAAATTGCTATATGATTTACAAGGGGTGTAGTGTGCACATCCTTGAGTATTGCAGGGATAGTCCTTTGTATTATTGTTCTCAAATGCTAAATTAACTGTAACGTGCTTGAAGAGATTGGGAATATCTTTGAAATGGTTCCTTTATGGAAGTGTGACAATTATTCACTAGAGTAACTGGTGGTGCTCTGCCAGCATTTTTATGTAACTGTAGAGCACAGACTGCTGGACAAACCAGTCTCTAAGAAGAACTAAATAGAATTTTTCAAAATATATGTAAAAGAATGTAAATATGAATGCATCGGGAAATATATTACTCTCAAAATTTGGCTGCCTCACCCCTAGAGACTCGCTAAGGAACCAAAAGGCTATATGCCTACAACTCTAGTCGAACGGGGAAGCAAAAAATGCCTTTGCAATGTCTGTAAGGCAGGAAATCGAGATAGAGTGTCAGAGAGAATTATATTCTGTTAAACCTGAAATGTTTTCTTATTAAACAGTGTGAAATATATGTGAATAAAATGTGTTTTCCCAAATATCCAAAAGTTGTTTTATGTATTGTATTACAGAAAGCATCCATCAGCTTTTCCATCCGATTTTGAGCATGCGTTTGGAGTTTATCAAGTTGGCAAAGGTTTATTAAGAAGTTTTTTTTTTTTTTACGTAGCTTACCTATCTCGTTGAATTTATCCCGTAGCGCACTCGCCGAGAGAGAGAGAGGAAAGCGAGAGCAGTTAGATTCTGTTGGTTTACTCTTATTAGTCCCTTTGGAAACCTGGTGACTCATACAGGACGGGAGCAAATTAATCTTCTGTGAGATACCAGTGCCACTTCGCATGTGTCAATGGAAACAGGTGGCAACTGGATGTGCATAGACACATGCATGCGTTTCACCTGTATGAGGCATATGTAAAATGAGTTTATATTGTGAAATAAATGCTTCATAGCCAGGAACATAAACATGGTATTTGTTACGTAAGGTCAGTTATAACACGAATTGTGTAGAAATTTTATTTATCGAGCTTAATCGTTGAAAAATTCAAATGCTACTCCCAGTTTTTGGCGGTTTTGAAGCCCAAGTCATGAAGGCTTACTCGTTGGAACTACTTTTGGAAAATAGTCGTGACTTGGAAAGATTTTGAACACGTTAGTGAAGCACTTTTTGTCTCGTAAATTTAGTGGGGTCGGACGTGCTGTTACAGTTTCAGATAAATGAGAAAAGTTACTTTGCTATTTAGGTTTTATTTTGGGAAACTTTATCAGGTACAATTCCTCTCCCACTCTCCAGAGGAATCAGCTACAATCTGTCTTGGGTTTTGTATATTAGTGGGTGTGGCCACATGCACTTTTTACTGCCATTGCTTAGGCTCTGACGCAGTTCTGTTATTCTTAATATGTTCTCTTTGTCCCTCTGGGTATATATATATATATATATATATATATATATATATATATATATATATATATATATATATATATATATATATATATATTCACATGCTAGTCCCATACTCTTCTTGATCTTCGGTGCTACCTGCTACATTTAGTTGGCTACCAGACACCCATTCATCTTTATTCATGGATGTAAACAAGCACCATCTCTCATGGTGCACCCAAGGCTTTGGTGCAATAAGTTCTGGCAACCCCATCGACCTCCAGTTCGCTGTTAAGGGTTAGGGGTAGGGTAGGTGGGAGGTACAGTCATGAAAGGGGCGTGACGAAAGTAGGGCGTGAGTTTTACTTACCTGTTGTGTGATTGATTTCATTATTGAGGCTCACACAGGTGATTGTAAGTATGGATTTACTGCAGAAAAGCGTTCCGTGGGGTTCCGTTGCCGTGTAATAGACGATGTATTTCACATAATTGACTTGATTATATATTTGCACATTCGTACTTTTGTGTGTGTGTGTACATATATATATATATATATATATATATATATATATATATATATATATATATATATATATATATATATATATATATTGTATGATCATGAAAACAGGTAGCTCTCTGGTCATGGTTTTCGAAATTACTGATGTGAACACGACATTATTTTTGTGTTCTCACTAATTAGGAATTAAGATGGCTCGATTTTTTATGTTATGTGTGTCCTCATTTGTATGCAAAAGCTGTACACTCGGCATTAGAATTCAAGCTGGCTTGCATGCAGAATTTGCTTGCTGGTGCATGTTAAAGTTATCCCTTACTTGATGTAGTTTGTTTTAGTAATTTGTCGACAATAATTTTCCTATACTTCTAAAAAGTTCGTTTCCTTACTCCAATTTCATTCATCTTTCGTTATTTCCATGGACGAATCTGAAATGATATGAACGAAGAGCAGCCTCTCTCTCTCTCTCTCTCTCTCTCTCTCTCTCTCTCTCTCTCTCTCTCTCTCTCTCTCTCTCTCTCTCTCTCTCTCTCTCTCTCTCTCTCCAAAACATGTGGAACTGGCATTTATGATTGATTACTTAACTGGTTCGTAGTATGGTAACAATAGAACTATGTAGCTTATGTTCGTGGTGAAATCATGGATATAAATAGCTGTGGTTTGATATATAATTGCTGTGTTTGTTTGAGGTAGTTTTGCTACATTTAAGTTGCTGAAGGGCATCGATTTAATAATTTTTGTATAAAAAATTATAAAAATCATCCTTCATATTTCCAGCATGAACAATCAGTTTCTGTATAATCCGGTAACATCCATAAAATACAATATAGATATATATATATATACAATTTTACTGGAAAAATCGAAGGTTATTATAATTATAGCTAGTGATAACTTATCACAAAAACCACTTGAACTGAGATGTTACTATACTGAGAGAGAGAGAGAGAGAGAGAGAGAGAGAGAGAGAGAGAGAGAGAGAGAGAGAGAGATATCGCCTGACTGGTATCTCATGGATGATGGCAACAATAGTCAGCCTCAGTGGGGGTCTCCAAAGTAAAGTCTGCGTCTTGTCCCACATCTGCCGGTGCAGCGTTCGTTAGTATTGACTGAGAGTCTCCGCAGGACGGAGCGGATTCCTACTCCTAATGTCAGTGGAGAAGATTCACATGGTGGAACAGTCTGTACGCTAGCAGCGTGTGCAAAAGCGAAGTAACTCCGTTTATACTTGTAATTTGTCGCAAAGTTTGATGAGTGTGCAGTTAGCTTCAAAAAGTTATTAGATATTTTTTTGCTCTGCTTTCAAAGTGACAGTGTATTACTGAAATACAATGTCAAGAATCTTCTTGTCTGTGCTTCCATAGTTCCAAGATGATGAAAATGGTAAGTCTTTTTATATTATCCTCACGTGTGTTTGAGTACATACATTAATATATATATACACACACATATGCATATATATATATATATATATATATATATATATATATATATATATATATATATATATATATATATATATATATATAGTATATATATAATTAAATCTCTTTTCGAAACTTTGAGCATATTTGGGTCAGAGCCAAAGCAAGGTTAGTCCCAAGTTTTCCCGAAGCTGCAGTGAAATTTCTCTCTTTCTTTCTGCTTCATTCTCTCTCTCAGGAAATTCGTCTTGTCTTCTCTGGGACTCATTGTCCATGAAGTATTAAATGCACGGTGGAAATTAATCCTTGTTTCTTAATGGGTGCTAGAGATTGTTTCTGTGTTCTGTCAGTCAGTATTTACATCGAGGCATCAATGACCTTTGTTGTTGTGACGCCAGTTTGTTTTTGAAATAGTCAAAAGGTTGTTGAATTAATTCATTTCATTGTAGCTTATGTCATGAGAGAGAGAGAGAGAGAGAGAGAGAGAGAGAGAGAGAGAGAGAGAGAGAGAGAGAGAGAGGTAAAAAAATATTTGGATATGTTTGTTTTCATATATATGTTATATTTACGAGTATGTGTCACACTAAAATTGACTGATGATAGAAGTACACATGTATATATGTATAATATAATAAACATATATATATATATATATATATATATATATATATATATATATATATATATATATATATATATATATATATATATATATAAATTTGTCAGTTTTAAGCTGGTTTCTTTAACGCGGGGTAGCGCCAGACACGCATTTATTGCCATTTTCATGCCTTAACGGCTGAATCGTGGATGAGCCCCTTCTCAGACGCTCCTACACCCATTACGTCATTCATCCCTTTCTCGCAAACATTCTGGCGCTTCGCGGATGTGAAATCCCTTCCCTTCCAATACCCTGAATACTCCACCCTTTCTAGGTATTCCTTTCCCCCAGACTCTTTTGAATTATACTCCCTTTTCACCAACCTCTCATCCTCCCTTCTTCCTATGGGTGAGGTGCACTGAAAGGGTTACTAAAGGTGTATGCAGTGTCACTTCGGCCCTTGGCTGCAGCCACTTTTTAGACTTCTTCTTTCCTTCGATTCTTCTTCTTCCCTTCGATTCCTGCCTCCTTCGTCCATTTGCTGTGTAACCGCACCACCTATTAGTTCTTAGTGGAATTGTGGGGTTTTCTCCCAGTGTCACCTTTAGATCATTGTACTTCATCTCGTGTTTTTCTGGATCTCTTTATCTTGCTGTCCAACCACCCAAACTCCCTCTTGTCATAATGTCTTGAGCGTTGAAAGCATGAAAAATGCCTCAGTGCCCGGCTTTATTGCCTGAGTATTGTGAATCATTCATTCATGCCACTCTGTACACTTGATTGAATTAGATCAAAATACTGTGATCCAACGTTTCGCATCCACCAACTGTTTTCCTACTTGTACACTTCTTCACGTTTCTCACCATTTCATTTCTTTGCATACATCAGATATTATTGGAACACTTCATCTCAACAGCTTCAACTTTTTTCTTTCCTTTGCATTCAACATCAATTCCTAACTTCCATAAAGGTGCCTTAAAGCCCCTTCATACATTCCCACTTTAGCTTCCATAGAATAGCCTATTAGGCCTCTTCCCAGTCTTTTGCATACACACACACACAGCTATACAAGATTTCTGCAAAGAGGATGAAGCATGGTGCAGCACACACAAGTATTTATGTAGCAGTGATATATGAATATATGGTGCATATATATATATATATATATATATATATATATATATATATATATATATATATATATAATATATATATATATATATATATATATATATATATATATATATATATATATATATACATAGATAATGTGTGTGTGTAGATAAGAATGCACACAATGGCCACTGGTACATAAATACTTGCCGTGCTGCACCATGCTTCATCCTCTTTACAGAAATCTTCTGTAGCTGCTTCATACACATACACAGAAACCTCAGCAGCTTCAGCATTTTTTTTCCTATTCCTTATTCATTTCATCTTGGCTTCCTTTGATACAAAAAGCTTCCTCTAGGTCTGTTGCACGTATCTACCACCTTCCTTGTGTCACGTATTTTGTGACTTGCCTCTTTTCTCATCTGACCAGTAAGCTCTACAGTATATTTACTCAGTCTTCATAATTTTCATTTAAAACTCATAACACACACACACACACACACACACACACACACACATATATATATATATATATATATATATATATATATATATATATATATATATATATACATATATGTTATGATAAATGAAAGTACAATACATATACATACTAAACTCAAAGATCAAGTATATACATAGATATATATATATGTATAATATTATAGTATATATTATATATATATATATATATATATATATATATATATATATATCTGTATATACATATATAAACACTTATTTTAAATGTATATTAAAACAAAATTACAGCCTTTTGTAATATATAACTTTTTCAACTTTATACATGATTTAAAATCAAAATATATTATATATATATATATATATAATATATTTTGTATCTATATATATTATATATATATATATAAAATATATATATATTTAAAATCATATATATATATATATATATATATATATATATATATATATATATATATATATAATATGTACGCTTTTGCTATAATAATCATACTCATTGATATGAGGATAATTAATATAATGTACCACTTATATAGACTTTTGGGTGCTTGATCTTCTAGTTTAGTATCATGCATTAGAATATTAAGTCTAGCCTCCGTTTCCGCCTTGTGCTCGGGAATAACGCCAGGACCCATCCGTTGGTCGCCCTTTCTTTGACGTAATTCCTGTCGTGTCAGTGAAGTAATTAACAAGAAAAAAAAGGGCAAGACTTCCTATAGTTTTCCATGTAAGAGGGGAAGGTCTAATGCATATGCATGTTTGGACTGGAGTTTGCTTCACGCTTCTTCCCCTCAGGTTACGTAAAATCATTTGATCGTCCCTTCGGCTCCTACTGAATCCCTCTTTTTTCAGGGTCTTTAGGCTATCAGTTCTGAGGAGGGTTGGTTTATGAGGAGCCTCTCCGACCCTGGTGCAACCCTCGTAGGTCCGCTGTTGTTGTTTGTTTTGTCTTGGTTGGTTCGCCTTGTCACCTTACAGTTTGTTTGGCTATTTATTTTTTATATGCTAACCCCATACAAAAAATGGGAAAAAGGCACGTTAAAAGAAGAAGAAGAAAAAGAAGAAGAAATAGTACTTGCGTCATGGTTTATGACACTCGTCTCCATCTCTCTAACAAGGGTTTCTTTATTGAAGAAACCCTTTTAAGAGCTGTTCGATAGCATGAAGTGGCTGTCAACGTCAAGTTACTCACTCATATCAGAGATTACTAATTAACTCTGTGTTCGTGGTGTTTGTTGGAAGGCTCTTATCTGAATGCTGACGAAGGCACCTGTTTCCTGATCACCCATGCCCAGGACCCTTCTGACTCGGTCTTAAAAAGAATTGGTTAAGCTACCATAGTGATTTCATTTTCTGAGCAGCTGCTCTTATTGATTGTTTAACTTGCGCGCCTTTTTGCGAAATGCTGTTCTCACTCTGAGATTGGATCTTCCGATTAATTGTAAGGCCGAATTATTTACCTTTACATTATTTCCCAGTTGGGACCCTAATGATTTATCGTTATATTCCATGTAAAGGTCTTCTGTTTCTGGTTTTTGTAGAGGTATTATTTTGGCTATTAAATTTCAGACTGTATTCCTAAAGATATAATGGTTAAAATTTTAAGCGTTGAATGTTCTGTTCTGCAAGCTCATGGGGTTCAATAAGTTTTTTTTTTTTTTTTTTTTGCTGTATGACAAGCACCCGTCGTCGCCTAATGTGGCAGACGCATCAACATTGTCAATTTTATTCTGCGAATTAACAAGATTTAAACTCGTCCCTTACTTGGTGCTTTGTGCAGTGCTTGTGCGTGTTTGCATTTCTGATTATGTATATTTAGTCTCGTAAATTACATTTATTTATTAATGGGCGTTTGTGCTCATTTTAATTTCAGAATAATGACTCTTGGTTGATGCTCGTGTTATATTGAAGCTTGTGTGATTAGCTGCTCTTTTTCTGTTCTGCAGACTTTGTATGTGCGGGCAATATGTGCTTGTTATCATTCACGTTCCTGTTAACCTGTTTATATAACTTAACTTTTCAGCGTTACGTTTTTTAAAATTCCTTTTTTCTTGTTTCTTTTTAGACCTCCCCCCAACAGCAGATCCAACCAGCATAATTGATGAAAAGATATAAAGCGGCTAATGCAGTCTTACACAATTGCATAAAGCAACGTGATATTTTCGCAAACCTTGTGCGGCTGCCACTTTCGTCGATAGGAAATGATGATTAATGTGGGTCAGGGTTGAAACGAGCTCGTGGAAATAATAACCCTTATAAATACGAGCCTTAGATTCTACGCGGAATAACAGGAAATGAGAATTGAGAGTGTTTTGGTTGATGTCATCAGTGTTTATCTACTGATGGGTGAGTTCTAGTATTATACAGAACTTCATTTGGACTTTAGTATTTTCTCTTGATCGCCTCAACCAAATAATTCTTTTTCTCCGCTGGAAGTTCAAACTGACTGTGTCTGTGAGATAAATCATATTCTGCAAAGGGTCGTTAGGTTCGACTAAGAACGACACCGGAAACGAACGAAGGGATTTTTGTTCGTTGACTTCATTCTGCGGGTAAATATTTTTTCATTTATGTACCGTATATTTATGCTTACATTCCATAGAAATATTAATTTAATATAAAGGACAGATTTTGACCAATTTATGTTCTAAGCACAGCAAACAAACTGTTCTTCTTCCAATGAGGTTGCTCCGTGTGACAGTTGCCAGGCTAAGATTGATATCTCTGCCATCATTAACCTCACCACCACCATGTTATTATTATTATTATTATTATTATTATTATTATTATTATTATTATTATTATTATTATTATTATTATATGTTTATTTTATTTAATTTGGGGTTCTTACACCACGGTAAATCTGGCACTAAAAAAACTCTCTGTTACTCGTTCCTCTTGGTTCCCTAAGCGCACACCTACTTTGCTTAATTAATGATAAGTTCAGACCAGGTAATATAGGCAGGATTTTTTTTTGTTTCAGTATCCTTTCAGTGCCCTTGCTGGGTTTTCTATTATGTAATTAATTTACAGATGTTATATATTCATTATTTAATTACAGTACATCTGCTTTTTGTGTACTATGTGTCTAGATGTGTAATACATTTTGTTAAGCAAGCTCTGTAAATCCTGAGATGATTTGCTGATTAAATCATCATCTGCATAATAATCAAATCAACGAGAAGGGGAAAGAGCAAAGGTGAAGTAACATTCCCTTGCAGCATCCAATTTTTTTTTTTTTTTTTTTTTGTGGATTCACTTGACAACACCCCATCAACATTAACTTTCCACCTACGTCGTTCTTTGACAATTCCAAGTAGCTTTATATGTTGAAGAGGAATGCCATAGTGACACAAAAACTTTTCATAATATTAGTCTGTGGACGCTGTCAGATTCTATCTCCTAAGCAACGAAAGCTATCAGAGTGAGAGTTTTAGATTCCATTCACTGCTGCACAGTGTCTTAACACAAATGTTTGATCTGTGTAATGCCTCTCTTTTCTAAAACCAGCTTGTTCATCTTTAAGCCTTTTTATCACTTCTTTTTCCCAGCCTGTTTAGAAGCTTACTAAAAATTATCATTATAACCGACGTAAGAGCTGTGCCTCTATTTACAGCATTCAGCCATATCACTTTTGTTTGCCCCTAACCTATAACTTCATATTCCCAATTATCAGGCTTTGTTTCCGCATTCTATATTCTGCTGAACAGTCTAGTTATTGTACGAGGTTTCATTCCAGTCTCAGCTTAAATCCTCTCTGCATTACTTCCTTCATGTTGACCTTATCCTTCCTGAGTACGATGGCTTTTTCAACATCATCAGCCTGTTTGTCCAGTTTTCTCCATTATGATCTTCATTTGACTTTACTATCTAGAATTGAATAGTGAGCACGTTCTACTTGGCGTTCTCCATCTCCTCTCTCAAATTTATGAGCTTGTACGTTTTGCTTCGGTCTGTTTATTGTATCCCAGGTTTTTATCTAATAATCAATTTTCCGTCTTGTGTCCCATATCCTAGCACCTCTTTTCCTCAGGACTGATATATATACATTCTTTGAGTTAAACCAGGCCTCAGATGTGGTCTCTAGATGTGCAAATCTTTTTGGGCATTCAAGTGCGAAACTTAAACTTGGTAACAAATTTGCAGTTTCGCCACAAAGAGGAGAAAATGAAAACTAGGTACCAAGTACTTTATTGTAATTGTTACACTTTTCAAGGTGTACTGAAAATGTGTAACAGTTACGCGAAAGTACCCGTTCTTAGTATTTCACAGTCGAAACCGGTCAGGACCTACCACCAGTCTATTTTTTCACCTGTGGTGATGTGCGACAGACGAGTCACGTGTTAATAATAACACACGCACACACATGTATATATATATATATATATATATATATATATATATATATATATATAGTATATGTATATACATATATACTGTATATATATTTACATATACATATATACATACCGGTATATATTTTAAATATATATATAATATACTGTATAAATATATTTATATACATATATATATATATATATATATATATATATGTGTGTGTGTGGGTGTGTCTGTTTGTCTGTCAGTCTATCTATCTATCTATCTATCTATCTATCTATCTGTCTATCTATCTATCTCAGAACGCTAGCTGATTAAGTGTTATTAATCGTAGTAATGATTCTACGGAATCCATGATTAGATTACCCTCAATTTCAGTGCTATTATTACACAACAATAAACACCGTTGTGTCTTGTAGCCTTTGAACTTCATGTGAGCCATAATTTCGTGACCTTAGATGACACGGGCTTTGAGATTCACCCGGATTGCAATGAAGTTATTTGGTCTTCCAAGGTGAAAATAAGAATAGACAAGAATAGTTCGTAGAGTTCTGTAACTAAGATCCACTTTTTCTGACAGTGCAATTAAGCCCACTTCGTCAAAGCCAAGCAGTTTTATTTATTAAAACCTAGTAGTAGAATCTTACGATCTTTTAAGTTGTATGATTGTGGATTCTGTAAGGATCTAGTGTATATACTTGTGTTGTTTTCAAGTAAACAATAGCTGGCCTTAATCTCTAGGATGTGGGTAAGCTATTATTAAGCAGTTGCGTGTGATGAGGCTTTCCACGCAACCTGGTTAGACTAACCTTCTGCCTTTGAGAGAGAGAGAGAAAGATCCACATCCTGTTAACCTTAATGTGCCATGGGGCTGGTGTGAGCACACGCCTTCTAGTTATACAAACAATAGGGTTTTACATCATTATCGAGCTGGCCGATTCAGGAAGATGAAACCAATCCTTTAGTTCCGTTTTGGTTTCTCGTTTCATTTGTAGTTTTGTTACCTATTGTTTTGTGTCTTAAGGTGTTCGGTTATGTTGTGCATAACACACTACATGTCGGGGAAAACCAACATACTTCTGTTAAGGGCAAATTTTTTTAGTTTTAAGTATGGACGTGTTTTCAACATTAATTTAGTTTCCATTGTTTGGAATATTTTGTTTTTATTCGCTACGATTTGTAATAATAACTCTACAGTAAAATATAAATTTTATTGTTTCATTTTACTCTCTCTCTCTCTCTCTCTCTCTCTCTCTCTCTCTCTCTCTCTCTCTCTCTCTCTCTCTCTCTCTCTCTCTCTCTCTCTCTCTCTATCTATATATATATATATATATATATATATATATATATATATATATATATATATATATATATATATATATATATATATATTATATACACACACACACACACACACACGGATGTATTATTTCCTTCAGATTGGGTTTGCTGTGCCTTTGCTTTGTTGGAACATTAAAACTCCTCATAAAAACTAAGAATCCTAAAACTAAGCATCCTGACAATTTTGTTTCAAGAGCATCAGTAACGTTGCCTGGAAAAGTTTCATCAGTGGTACGTTGAACTTTTCCAACCCTGCTTGAATTGTTTCCACATCGACCAAGGACTTCATTTGGTGAAGGGAAGTGATTAGTCCATTTTGTCCCTTGTAAACTCGACACGAGGTTAGGAATAAAATCCATTCAATTGCTTTATTAAAAAGATGTCACACGAGAGCGTGTTTCCGGCACTTTTATTTTTTAGCTTCTCTACGCCAAACATTGCATCGAGTAGTCAGGGTTTGTGGAAAAAAATTGGAATCACTCCTCTTCATGCTTATTTGATACAGAAGTTTATCGGATATGCATGATTTCAATTCTGGGTCATTTAAAAGAAAATATATCCACACTGCAAAGTTTTGCGGAGGTTAGTATTAGATGCTAGAAAACGTGTGTATGGCACTAGATTAACCTCCAACATCTGAAGTATGAAAATTATGTTCTCTGTCGTGACGGATTTCTGTTTCCTGAACGATAGCCACAGTTTTGTTTTGGATATCTGGTCAGCTTTGTCATTGCCGATACTCTCAAGAAAAGTTTGCCTTTCTGTCTGTTTCACGGTTGCTATGATGAGGCAAAAAATTCGGTAAACTTTTCATCACTTGCAGTGATTGAACTCTGCAGGTACTTAACACGCGGTGGGAGCAGAATTTACTCCTTTCTTGTGGGTTCGAAGGAAGCAGCTTCTCTGTCACTTGTGTTTACGTCTGATTAACTGGATTTAAAGCGAGTCATTTTCTTTCTTGGCTGAGTTTACTTCTGGTATCATGAAGTGGTGAAACCAGGCCACTAAGTTTTCTTCCTCTTTCTGACAGCATACCTGAGGGAGTGGTATGGTAAACATACATTCAGTTTATGTAATCAAGCGAAAATTCCTGCCCTGTTGAAGTAGCCATATTTGTGTGAACTTGCGCTGCCGATTTACATTAAAGCTTTGTTTGTATGTTTTATGTTTTCATTCGGAGGGAACTTCTTTATTATTATTATTATTATTATTATTATTATTATTATTATTATTATTATTATTATTATTATTATTAAGTAAAATGTATTAATTTAAAATGTTTTGATTTGACGGCGGGGTTTTCATTATACATGAAACACTTTCAGTATTTATGAAAGTCATATTAGCGCAAATACATTATATATCGTCATCGTGAACACTTTCGGCATCGATGACTTTTGTCGTTGGGACAGTATTACATGAATCAAGTAAATCACGTAGTTAAATTATTGGATGCTTAGTTGATTAATTGTTTAACCGAATCGCCGTGCAATCAGTGTCCTAATTGATTGATTTATGAAATTTAGGCTGTCAAGCCAAGCCCTTTCGGCAATTCAGCGCTTAAGACAGTGAAAAGAGGGAGTTGGAGTGGTGAAACAGCACGGCTGAAGAAAGGAAGCGGGAATGGAGGGGGAAGTAAAGTGCTAAAAAGTGGCCATGCCTTTGGTAATGCCTACAGCACACCAAGAGAGGTGCACTGACAAGGTGCGCGGATGCTGTGTCTTAATGCCCGAGGATGTTGGATGACTAAGTTTCACCATCACAGGCTTCAAGCAAGTGCTATCACCCTCATCATTCACTTGAGACGTTTTGCTTTGACTGGAACTGATTCACTGTGGTAGTTATCACAGACTTACTTCATTAACTGTCAGTTAGGTACGACTTATCTTGAAGGTTTCGATTGACTATCGCAGTCATCTTCCGCAAAAAGATAATTACAGTACAATGTGGGGAGCAATGATATCCCTTCGTTGTTGCATCCTTTAGAGAGAGAGAGAGAGAGAGAGAGAGAGAGAGAGAGAGAGAGAGAGAGAGAGAGAGAGAGAGAAGCACTTCAAAAAACTAATTAAAGGGCAGCAGTGAAGTTCATCGGAAAACTTTGAACATATCTTCGAGTATGAAGACATCGTACTTTAGCTTAGTTCCTAACCAATTTAAATTTTTATGTCTATTATTATGTTTAAATACAAAACATTTAAGCTCACGTTTTAACTTTGCCTTATTCATTCTCTTGTTAGTATGATATGCTGTTTTGGATGAAGTGTTCATTATCATGAGATAGTACGTTAGCTTAAGAGTTTCGTATTTTTTTTTTTTTTTTACCATTCGTGGAATTTTGTTTTCTATTATATTATCAAATACCTTTATATGAAATTCAAATCCATATGCATTAGTAACCAGACTGGAATGAGTTCGCCTTGTTCCGAGTTGTAACGGCGCGCTTTCAAGCAATTGGTTTTGTAGTTGTCTCGTTCATTCGTTTATTTAATCAAATTCATTAATTTTTTTATCATCATATTAAGGCTACTTAATTTTTACCTTGGAGAGATTGCTTTAGATCATGTTTTTCAGTCATGTTGCATCTTCAATTAAATTTTTGAGCGGTGTTGATGTTTAGTTTGAAGGCAGCATATTCCTTCATATCAGATGCGCAGAAAAACTCGTGGTAATACATTGATCGTGGTTGAACTAGTTGGTATGTTACTGAAATTAATTATGTCATAATCAGAATTATTTAGTCAACCAAAATTTCATTATTTATAAAAGAAATAATGAAGTGAAACAATTTAAACTCTAATTATGCCAATGCCCTTGTCCTATCAGACTAAGCTGTCACTTTTAAGCATCTTGTGATAAATTATCTGTCTCGCTTTGCTCATCTCATGATAAGGAAAATTTATTAATGTCTGAATTGTTCGCAAAGCCAAACATCTCTGCATAGAATTGTTTAGTAATAACAGTAATTTGGCAGTTTTAAATAAATGTAAAGAGACTGGAATTTTAGACGATGAAAGATCATCACACCAAAAGTCAGACGTATCTAGTGAGCTCTCTAAGCTCACAAAGACTTGAACCAGGGCTCTAGTTATGTAGCAAAACATGTGGTTTTTTGGAAGTTTTTAAAACCTAGCACACCTGGTGCCCTCTAATTCATAAGGTCATAAATGGTTCATCTTGCAGTAACCCATAATTGTGCGTATAATTCTAAAAACAACTTCTTGTCCATTGGCGTATGGTAACTGTTGCCAGTCTTATCACACGGCATTCCTGCGCCTACTCAGTAGCCTTGGTGGAAGTTCTTAGGCCTATCACAGCAGTCACCCGCGAAACCATGATCTGAAAAACCACAAAAAGCTCAAAAGCATTAGGGATAGTGTTCTTAAATTTCAGCTGTCCGTTTACATTGCTCAGATGAAGGTCGTCTTTTAGTTTAAAGATATGGGTACTGTAGTTCCATGGAACATATTTTTAAACTTTGTAGTTCTCTTTAATGTATTTGTCAATCGTTTATTTGTTCTAAATTAAAACCAACTTTTATGGTTCAGTACGAAAGTTTGTCACTTTTTCTTACGGTTAGTAAATGATTCTGAGTCGAAACGTTATTGAATTGATGTGTCGTGGAAGTAACATGTTAGACATTAAAGTGGCACCATGGATTCCCTGAAATTATTATTATTATTATTATTATTATTATTATTATTATTATTATTATTATTATTATTATTATAAGTTGAAAACAGACATGTTGACACATGCATTACTTTTCTGTAGAGTAAGATGTATGTTTGGAATTATCAGAATTGCTTTAATATTTTTGAATTATGTATTTATTTATTCACAGTGAACCAGACACAAGAATAAAAATAGTTGTAAAAGCCATCACAGGAAGAAGGATTTTGAACTGAGAGTAATAATAGTCATTGGCCTTCTACTTGGTAAACAAATTGCTTTGACAACTCTGACATTATCCTCGAAGGCATACATTTTTTTGTTGCAGTGATTAAAGAAGTATCAGACTTTTACCAGCCTTGGGTGTTTTCTTAAGGTCGTCCTCTCCGTAGGGGGGTAGTGTCGTCAGTACACCTCATGTGGTGCACTGTAGGCATTACTTAAAGTTCTTTTAGCGTCCCTTCGCCCCTAGTTGCAAACCCTTTCATTCCTTTTACTATATCCCCATTCATATTCTTTCTTCCATTATACTTTCCACCCTCCCCTAACAGTTGATTCGTAATGTAACTGCGAGGTTTACCTCCTGTTATACCTTTCAAACCTTTTGACTGTCCGTTTCCGTTTCAGCGCTGAATGATCTCGTAGGTCCCAGCGACTGGCTTTGCCTAAATTCTGTGTTCTATTCTATCCTATTCTACGGTCGTCCTTGATGTACTCTTTTTTTTTTATCAAATACATACTCCAATCCGATAACAACTTGTGGGAAAAGTAAAAGGTAACAAAGTAGAATTGTATTCCTCCTGTTTTGTAAGATACAAATATTAAGGTTAATATGAGAAGAAAAGATTACACCAGATGGACAGGAAACTAGAACAGTCTTCGTCATCTTTATCTGCAGACAGTTAGGATAGTCTTGTTTTCATTTGTCCACCTGCAGTAGCACATGTTCTCTTGTGATTGACTCATTATCTGTAGATTAATTACACTTAACACTAATTATGTGGGTGGAAGTTGTACCATTTATCGTTTCTGAGAGAGAGAGAGAGAGAGAGAGAGAGAGAGAGAGAGAGAGAGAGAGAGAGAGAGACAGACAGACAGACAGAGACAGAGAGATACGGAGGGGTGGGGGAGGTTCTTATGGTGATTGTATATTATACTCAAGTGTACTGTACAGCGTATTAAATTTCTTTGTGCCCAACAATTTTAAAAAGACTCTTCTTTGCATACTAAGAAAATGTTGTTTTTCTAGAGCATTCTTCTTAGAGAGAGAGAGAGAGAGAGGTGTGAGTACATCGTAGGTACTGCACTGGGAACTATTGATTAAACTGTTCAGTACAATGCCTGGTAATTGAATATTGATGTACAGTTTTTTTTTTTTTTGTACTGTAAAGATGTGCAAGAATTAGTGGATGGGAAAGTGGGCGTACTTAGTCTTTTAGGGATGTCAAAGGAAATGGAATTCATTACAGGATATTTAGACCATGAAAAATGGGCATGTGTTTCATCTGCTCCGTTAAGAAATGTGCATGCGTGTACGTATGTTTGTTCTTACTCCCGTCACTGTGATGCGTAAACCAGAAGGCAGCTGAAACAATGGATTCATGGCTTAAAGGTCAGTGCGTAGCTTAAAGGTCATCATGAGGCGTCTTTTAAGACCAGCTCAGAGATTTGAGTTGACTATTTTAGATAATTACGTGCTTACTTATGTCCTGATATTCGATTTAACTTGAACAGCTTTATCAGTAGACAATTGTTTAATTTAAACGAATTTCCCCTAAGATTTCGTTTTGGCTGTGTTCGGTACTCGTCTGGAAATTCCTCGCTGACGATATAAATCGTATTCTCAGTAGTCGCTCTCAGTCTTCGTTGTTGTAAGGAACGAGTATCATTAAAATTCCACGCATGAAATGACACGTGGTTTTCTCCTAACGTCTTTGTAAGTTATCTGAAGTACAGTATGCGCAATATGTATTTTGTTACATGCAATTCTTTTATTTTTGTAACGAAATTTTGGATGAACTCCCAGATTCAGTGTGCCGAACCACGGTATAGGTATCGTGTGCCGAACTTTTTATTGTTGTTTCTTCTTGCTGGTAATTTTTTGTGGGGATTGTGGGAGTGAGGGACCCTTTCAATAATACCGTCTTCCGGTTGCGGAGTTTTTGGTCATTCGTTGTTTATAATGAGAATTTTTAATTAACAGTTTTGCCGTTTTAATGTTAAATGCTGTGCCATGTTATTACAAATAACACTGCGTCGTATTTAAAAAAAATGTTAATAAAACTTCGATGCAGTGCCTCGTTATAGAACATAAATTTTGGATGAAAAGTGTCAAAATGGTCTTTTTTAACACTAACCTTTTGTAAAGAAAATATATCCATAGATGGATGACCAGGTCAACACCTGGAAGGATATAGTTCTGAAGTCAAGACTTGGAAGGACACAGTACATCGATTGGAACTTCGACCGGTGTTAAAAAACATAGTACTAGGATCGATACCTAACCAAATTCGTATTCTCTTGTACTGGAAATTTTGCAATGCCCCTTTGGGAGTTGTCAAACCGGAAATCCTTCTATCTGACCTTCTTTTTTCTGTTTTATAGGGCGAGGGGTCAGGGGAGTTCATGCAGGTGTAGTAATACCTCTTCATGTTGGTGTAATCGATATAGGGGTCATCATAACCGCTTACTTTCTCAGGTGCCTCACTCATAAAAAAAAATTAGTCAGCCTAAGTAGCACATGCCTGTGGCACTCTCTCTCTCTCTCTCTCTCTCTCTCTCTCTCTCTCTCTCTCTCTCTCTCTCTCAGCACATTTTTCTCAACCTGAAGTTAATCTAAGACAGCATCCATAAGAATGAATACTGAAGAGGGCCTTGCGATGTGATTCCAACTATCATTGTATACGTCTCAGGCCCGCGTTGCTTACAATTTTGTCCCTCTTGACCATGAATAATGTTTTGGGCGAGAGGTTGTGGATGGGGGCCCTGCACACAGATTATGTTTACACTAATTTTATGTTGTTACTGTAAGTGCTTGCATCTTACCCATTTATTTATAATTAAAATATAAAAAAGCGCAAAATGACACAGATGCAAGTGCCCCTTAGGATACTTCAAGTAAAGGAACTTGAACCAAATATATATCTTGAATATAGTGTAAATGGCATAGTGCAGAGCTGAGGGACAGCACGAAGTGTGAAAGCATTGGTTTTATAGCCTTCATTGGCTTGAGGTAGCTAAAACAATCCCCTTTGGCGTTAGGTATCTAAGCAAGGTACCTGAGGTGACAGTTTTCGGTGAGATAGAGCCAGTTTTGGCCCAGGTGAAAGTGTTTTATTGGTCCAGTGGACCAGGAAAAAAGAGAGACCGAAATAAAGCAAGTAAAAAGTCTGTAAACCATTTTGCTTTTTTTTTTTTTTTTTTAACCAAGACACAGACCACTGCTTCAGTCAAGCGCCGCAGTAATCTGGATCATAGTTTAATTGCAGCCTTATCGGGCAGTGCTACAAGTTGCGGCGGCTTATTGCCGGTTAATCCACGTTCGATTTCTGAGCCGCACGGGTAGAGCAACGGAATATGTGCGTTTTCTATAAAATACAGTATTCTTCTGCGTACCTAACTAGAGAGGTGATTATATATATATATATATATATATATATATATATATATATATATATATATATATATATATATATATAACACACACACACACACACACACACACACACACACACACACACACACACACACACACACGTTTATATACATACAGATATACAGTATATATATATATAGATATAATATATATGTATATATATATATATATATATATATACATTCATTTATATATATACATATATGTATACACAGGTATATATATGTATATATATACAGTATGTATATATATATATATATATATATATATATATATATATATATATATATATATATATATATATTTAACTCAGGTACTGGATTAACCAAGGAGAGGCAAAGGAAGTTAACAAGTTTCTTTAATGTATCTCTTAAATCTCCTTTGAATATCTTGTGTACAGTAGAATGGATCAGTCCTGTACAGCCCAGGACTTTATTAAGTATTATTATTGCCGTTTGTTAGCTGTATTAATGCCGATTTCAAGAGCTTTCTAATAACAGTATTATTACATGTTGCTGTTATACTACTATGGGGCCAATCAATTACTCCTTTGGCCAGTTCTAGCTGAATAGTAGGCTGATTGATTCTGACTTTCAATTCCTTATTCATCTTGCCCAAAGAAATGAATGACAGTCCATACATGTGATTCTGTAAACAGCGTTACTGCTCTGGTGAGGATAGTTTATTATCAGCATGTCTTTATATTATAAGAAAAGGTTACTTTTACATAGAATATTTACAACATTGATTTGTTGAACTCAAAGGCAATGAAATAAGGCGATCAAAGGTGTTTTTGGTATTTCTTTCTTCTTGTCATTTTTGTTATGAAATTACTTCCCAGCTGTGTTGTAGCAAGTAGACAAAATATGAGGAGGATAACACGAGTCAATATCTGTTTTCCTATTGTTCTCTCATTAGTTGCCTTGGAGTTCAGGGCTGACAACACGTAATGCTCGCTGGAACAGTGAAGAAAATAGAGATTTGTTTAGTAATATGATGTTCAGAAAAATAACATACGTAAGTTAAATTATCTGTTTTTCTATACATACTAAGTTTATTAGTATACTGTTAACGTCTGATAACAATGGCTAAAAGGGGCAAGCAGCCATCTTTTTTTTTATTCTCCAAATGGGTATTACAGACTAATACACACATAAACAAAGCCACTCCAACATCTTCTAAAAACATAACAGACACCTCACACGTCTCGAACTGTCGACCTAACCGCTCAGTTCTCCTCGCTGCTGGGAGAAAGGGAGTTGGGGATTTGGTACGATACATGTACACATTCGCTACCGGGGCCTAAGCGATGTCAGGCAGGGCAGCCGATCGAGGCTACGGCCTACCCCAACACCAAATCAAAGTCCTTCAAAAGAAGGCATCGTGCTTACCCCATATAAAAATGGGAAAAAGCACGTTAAAACGAAGAAGAAGTGTCAGTTCGATAGACGGGACTCGACACATTCAGTTCCGTGTTTCAAGAGGATAAGTAATCATTTCCACTTAATCTGCCTGGTTGTCCTAACTCGGCTCGAATTGGGAGTCTTAATGATGTGCCTACTATACCTGCTCAGGCTCCGAAGATAAAATATAAAGTTCCAATGCTTTATGTTTGGTGAGAAAATCCACCGTTGCATGGGTAGGTGGCCGATTTAAGGTAATAGATTGTAAACCTATGTATGGGGTTGTTCCCTCTATCCATCACAATACAAAGAAGAAATGAATGAAGAAATCCAACTTGGAAAGTCTTGCTGTATGTAGAAGTTTAGAAAAACAAGAGTAGGAGGCTGGAAGAGCTTAACTCAAAAGTTCTGGAATAAGTTCGTGCAAGTTATCAGCGAGAAAACACTAGCATGTGGAATTGCAAGGAGGGCAAAGATAGCACAAGAAAAAACGAACACTTTATCCCATCTAGCGGAGAGAGCAGATGAACTCATGACATGACAAAGTAACCATCAAATTCTAGCTGTGACACATTAGTGCAGCACTGAAGTGATGATAGGGACGATATCTAGAAGTTTTTATTAACGATAGGTACTTTAGAAGGTAGGAAAGTGTTATGACAAACCCATAGCAGAGCAGGAACAGGGAATCACTTAGGAGTATGAAGTCTGCTGCGCCAGGCAGAGATGGAATTACATACAATGCTATCGGGTTCCTCAGAACGGGGAATCGGAATCAAGTATTCAAGCTGCATGTGATATGGCCAGGATATACCAAAGGAATGCAAGAAGTCATTTATAAGACCAGTCCCCAAACCAGGGTAACTTTGGCTTCATAAAAGAACTGTTGAATAAGATAATTTTAAAGGATCTTATTAAACAGACTTAGTTACTTTATGAAGCCAAAGTTATCAGTGTTTATGTGGATACCTACCAGTGAGCACACATAACTTCACCCATAGAGCAGGTACAACAGCAGGATCAAAGTACAGTATACAGTATTTATAGAACCGAAGGGGGCCTTTGGTAGGGCAATTCACGTATTCATCTTGGCTGAGACAGCTGAAGTGTTAAAGGGAAAATTACTGCTGTTGATAATGGATATCAGAATAGACAGAATAAAATGAAATTATTTTGAGGAAATACAATCAGTATGGGAGAAAATGGAACACTCCACAGGAAGGGATCCTAATCTTCTACACTCTTTGGTATTGTCAAGAACGATTGGGAAAAGTTAATTTAACAGATGATGTAGTGATATACGTAGATAAAAAGAAGAGAATAAAGGAGGTAATCAAGAGCGATTGGGAAGAGTTAATTTAACAGATGATGTAGTGATATACGTAGATAAAAAGAAGAGAATAAAGGAGGTAATCAAGAACGATTGGGAAGAGTTAATTTAACAGATGATGTAGTGATACAAGTAGATAAAAAGAAGAGAATAAAGGAGGCAACCGAGGCATTCACCATACAATAGTATAGAGTTAATTATATCACCTGAGAAGACAAAAATGATGCAGGGTAAGAGAATAGATAAAAGTAGTTCATTGTAAATACATGGGTTTCATACTCAGTAATAGATGCCATAAGTTTTATGAGGTCAGGCATATATTTTAGTACAGGCATCATCTGCAGGGGTACGCCTACGCGGGAAGGTAGCATGTGGTTCTGGAGGCGCAAGTGTTCCAGAGGCGAAACCACGCTCATATGTCAATGATAAGATTGCTATTAATAGACTGCAGCATCAGTACACTATTACAGTGAATGAAGAGCTAAACTGATACGCTTGAGATCATACAGAACCAGGCAGCAAGAACCAAACTACAGGCAACAATGAGCTTAAGGCGTCACATTGAAAAATGAGACTGAAAAATGAGATAGGACTGCATCCGACAGAACATATAATAACAATGCAATTACATAATAACAATGGCTATCTTAGCAATTATATAGGCTTATCACTACTGATGACGATGGAATGACAAGTGAAACTGACCAAAAGCTGTATGAGAAGACTAAAGAGTGCTTAGGTCACAACAGCCGTACAGTTAATAATAGATTCTAATATGAAGGATTTTCTGGATGCAGTTAGTGCGGATATAAAAAGTAGTTTTCCATCGGAACTGCTAGATCTAATTATCATTGTCAACGAATGAAGAGATGAACCCAGTACTGACAATAAAAAAAAATCATCATGGAGAGAGAGGGGTACACACACACACACACACACACAGTTCACAGTTCACAGTTCACTGATGGGGGATGGCAGAGTAGGTAGAGGGGTCGTTGCTCATCAGAATGGTGAGAAGCTAAACTCTATTTCAGTAAGATCATGAAATGGCTACTGCATACTATAGTCAGAACTACTACTGTACAAGCATCACAACAGCACTGAGTATTATTATTATTATTATTATTATTATTATTATTATTATTATTATTATTATTATTATTATTATTATTATTATTATTATTCAGAGGACGAACCCTATTCTTATGGAGCAAGCCCACAGGGCCACTGACTCGAAACTCAAGCTTCCAAAGAATATGGTGATCATTAGAAAGAAGTAACAGAAGGTAATGGGAAATACAGAAAAAAGTTATTTAAAATTATAAAATGAAATAACAAATTAATAAATGATTTATAAAAAATGTAAGTAAATTAGTGAAATGCAAGGAGAATTATAATAGGGTAATAATGCATAATAGCAGCGGATAACATGAGTGCCTTACAGCCACTGACACCAAGGAAAACTGAAGTCGGTATAATAGCAAGAAGAGCCGTTGCCTTATCGCAAATCAGACAAAAGGGTAAAGAAGTGCTATTTATATGGGCGCCATCTCATATTGGAATGAAAGCGAATGAGAAAGCAGAGGAGCTGGCAAGTTACACTAAAAGAAACATTAGGCACTATCTCTAGGTACATTTAAGAATTGGTGGGAAAGAGGATACTTGAGAGAGACAATGAGAGATAGGGTGATTCAAGGACACACTCATCGGTCAGGAAGTACTTGAATTAACAGGAGGTAAATTTCCCGATTACAAGCAACATATAGCAGAGTAGAAGAGAACAGACATCATATAGAAGATTAAAGTTGTCGAGTCGATACCGTTGGGAGGTTATTACCAGAACTCTTTCCATCAGATACAAGTTGCAAGTTATGTGAAATGTTAAAGTAATATAATTGAATTATTACCTCATATAGTGTGAGGTGATCAGGGATTTCAGGCCGTAGGGAAACAATACAACTGTATTGGAAAGATTAATGAGATGTCATCCAAAATTCGCATGTTCCAGATACTTTGCTAAGAATCAAGCAATTATATACCCGTATCATATCATCTGCTATTGCATAGTAACGTAGTACCTTGTGGCATCCTGAGAAATCTTTCTAGTAAGGATTTCGAGTAGCTGCATATTCTGTTCGATTTTTTTTTATCGGTTGACACTAGTGTTACTTCATGTCATTATCTGTTGCTTAGTAATATTTCACAATAGCACTCAGTGTTATGTAAGTTCAGTAATCATTTCTACCTCTGCCTTAGTACCTTATCGGCCTCATGACAAGCTCTGTCCAGTAATGAATAGGGTGGAATATGCATCACTTCTTAGGACAGCGCATGCCATGTGTTATAGGGTTCTATCCCTTCAACGTATAACTGGTACGGGTTGCGATACAATAAATCCAGTTGCTAAGAAGGAAATAGAAAAAAGATAAGCACTGTAAAAGGTTTGGGAGACCGTTTGCTATTTTTTGCACAAGAAGGTTACCGAGTGTTGTAACTCAAAAATTTGCGTTAATCTAGCCAAGGCTCAAAGAAAACAATATTTTATGTTTACAGTTCCTATATTTCTGTTTTTTGACACGTATTATATGGTGACAAGAAACAACGACCACACTAAAATGAAGGGGTTGCGTTTTTCTTAGGTGGTTTATGAATGATTCAGCGGGTTTGTGAATGGTGCAGCGGTTTTAGAAAATACGAGCAGATTTGGGTAAGAGTGTCAGTAATCTGTTGCATACGCGTTATTCCTATTGGAGTTCGATTTATGATTTTCTATCCTTTGAATCAATTTTACAAAATCACGTATCAGGACTGTATGAATTCTGTCAAGATTGGGAAGCAGGTATAAAAAAGTTCTCGGTTACTAGGAAAACGAGACCGTTGTGTTGGAGAGAACAGGTTGCCAAGATCAAAATGGTATTAGTTTAGTTGGCATCCACGAGCTCCTCCCTCTTCAAAAAAAAAAAATTATATTATACACACACACACACACACACACACACACACACACACACACACACACACACACATATATATATATATATACATATGTATGTATGTATGTATGTATGTATGTATGTATGTATGTATGTATGTATGTATGTATGTATGTATGTATGTATGATAAAAAATTACCTTGTGGTTGGACTGTCTCGCCAGAGTTTACGAAGCTTCGTGTTGAGCGGAACAAAACCAGTATTTCATACTAGGAAGAGGGGGATGAGGCAGATAACAGATAACTTTTTTCGTGGCCAACCAACGCTTTGGCTTCGTATGTACTCGTATATTTGCGTTATGCGAGTAGTTTCAACTTGAGTGTTGATGTACATCACTTATGAAAGATGTATTTTGGTCCGGGTTGTATCTTACATTATACAGCACTGTTTCAGAATCTGTCCTTGGGCATGTGCAACTTATTATGTAAGGCGCGCATCACTGCTTGAGAAACTGTCTGCGTCCATGTGACTTTCGTGGCATACAAAAATGTTTTAAAAATTGTAAGAGTAATGTACACGTTCATTAGCCTACTGTGCAATAAGAAAGGTATTGTGACGTGAAGGAAAACTCCCCAGTAGAAATGGATTTTGCAATATTCAGAGGGAAGGCTCATCTTACCGAAAGCAAACTTTGCTATATAACCTCGTCATTAGCAGCTTATTGATAATAAAAAATGTTTGTCGTTAAATAGAGGTTGTAGGTTAGTTATGGAGAGCGTTGGTTGTTCAGGTTCATTACGTATATACTATCTGCCTAGCTAGGAACCTGGAAGAGAGAGGAGGAAGGAAATTTGAGTTATCTTTAAAAATTAAGTAGTCCTTTGTTAGTCCTTTTCCTTTGTTATTATCACGTGTTTACAGTTGTGTATTATATATATATTTTCCCTTTTTTTATCACGTGTTTTTTTATTATCACGTGTTATATATATATATATATATATATATATATATATATATATATATATATATATATATACATACATATATACATACATATATATATATAACTAAATATATATTTCCCCAATAAGTAGTGTCTCCAGATAAAAAATTTCTAGACAATGTACACCGCCACGTTCATATTTCAGCTGAATTGTGGATTAATTCCCTTTGCAGAGCACGACATTCCACAATACATCCGCCTCATACACCCACGCAGAAGGATTATCGCCCTACACACTTCGCCATGCTCTTGTCTTCCCCACATAATTGTGCATCCTGGATATTTAGGCGTTTAGTGCATTCCAATGCCTCTCCACTCCAAGTATCCAGTGCTATCTAGGTGTTCCTCTCCATTAACCCTTTTAAGTTATATATTCTTTTCACCAACCTATCATTCTCTTATTTTTTCCACGTGACACATTCGTTTTAAAAAACAGTGATTCATTCTTTCACCTACTCCAACCTTGTTACCACTTCTTGGCAGCTTCACACTTGTTGCCCTTCCAGTACACACAGTACACTTTTTTTCTTTCATTTTAGTACAACATCCACACTTCATTTCCATAAAGAAGGGTTGATTCAATAAATCCCTTCATACATTCAAGCCTTGGCTTCCATATCTACTCCAAACTCTCTTCCAAATTTCCACAAGCCCTTCTAGTTTCTCTTTTTTGTTTGTTGAGACCCCTCTTTTCTATCTTACCGTCATGTAGTTCATAACTCCCAAATGCTTTGCTCATTCAAATTAACTGCTTTCAATCTTCCATCTTTCTTATTACCATTCATTACTCAAGCTTCTTATCTCTCATTTATCCATATTCTTGCACACATTTATTTACTTTTAGTTTTTCTCCTTTTTCAAACTTTTTCAAACTCCTACTTGTTTCTGTATGGTATCATCTGCAAAAAATACCCAACACACTCCATTCATGACGCATTTTCTGATTCAACAGTTCTACACACATCTGATGTCCTCTTTCTGACCTACATCGCTCCATCCATGAAGATTTTAAGCAGCCATGCATACATAAGAAACACTTAGACCCACTTCTACACCGAACCAGTCATTCCCTATCCACGTAGACCCACTTCTACACCGAACCAGTCATTCCCTATCCACGTATGCCAACAGGCTTCGCTTCATCATAAAAACTTTGTCACTCATAACAAATCTGTCTTCTGTGCCTTTCGTCCTCGATACTCTGTACATTGCATCATTATGCATTTTATATTAAGCTTTTATAAGACCATGTAAACTACACAACAGCTTTTCCAATTTTACTTTCATATTTCTCGCAGTATTATTATTTAATTACAAACAGTCCCCGCATCCTTTTTGTCCAGGCCCTCAGTGTTCCTCATCAGTCAATCCTTTGTCGTCTATCGTGTCATATTAGATCAAAATCCTACTATATACCTACTTGGTATGCTGAGTAACGTTATGCCCCTAAAACTCCTTTAATCTTTTCTATCACTTGACCCGTATACAAAGAAACAATTATTCCTATTTAACGTTGAATACACACACACACACACACCACACACACACACACACACACACACACACACACACACATATATATATATATATATATATATATATATATATATATATATATATATATATATATATATATATAATATATATATGTATATATTTATATATTATATATATATATATATATATATATATATATATATATATATATATATATATATATATATATATATATATATATATATATATATTATATATATATATATACATAATATATATACATATATATATATATATATATATATGTGTGTGTGTATATATATATAATACATATAAATATATATACATATATATATATATTATATATATATATATATATATATATATATATGTGTGTGTGTGTGTGTGTGTGTGTGTGTGTGCGTGTGTGTGTGTAATCAACAAGATAGA
The DNA here is from genome assembly GCF_040412425.1 of Macrobrachium rosenbergii. Taxonomy (NCBI): domain Eukaryota; kingdom Metazoa; phylum Arthropoda; class Malacostraca; order Decapoda; family Palaemonidae; genus Macrobrachium; species Macrobrachium rosenbergii. The sequence goes on along the minus strand of NC_089761.1, from coordinate 55,069,055 downwards.
CGACAAAGGATAGACTGAGGAACACTAAGGGCCTGGACAAGAAGGATGCGGGGACTGTTTGTTATTAAATAATAATACTGCGAGAAATATGAAAGTAAAATTGGAAAAGATGTTGTATGGTTTACATGGAGCTATAAAAACTTCATATAAAATGCATAATGATGCAATATACAGAGTATCGAGGATGTATATAAGGCACCGAAGACAGATTTGTTAAGAGTGACAAAGTTTAATGATATATAGGCTATATGTACGTGTGTGTATTTATTTGTGTATGTATATATTCTGTATGAATGCATGCTTGCGTGTGTATAGCAGAGAAATACGAACGCAATTAGGAAAGAATTCTGTAGTGCTAATAAAACATTCTTTTATTTATTTTTTTCTTTCGGTTGTTACTTATTCACTTGTTTTGATCACGAATAAGGCCAAGGACAAGTTAAGTATACCTTAGTTTAACCAGACCACTGGGCTGATTAACAGCTCTCCTATAGGGCTGGCCCGAAAGATTAGACTTAATTGGTTACCTAGCAACGGGACCTGCAGCTAATTGTGGAATCCAAACCACTTTATACCGAGAAATGAATTTCTATCACCAGGAATAATTTCCTCTAATTCTTCATTGGCCCCCTCGCAATGATCTTTGCGTTGTTAGCTTTCAAACAGTAACAAGTGTTATCTGAGTTCAAAGGCGACATCCTGTGATATGTTGAACTGAGTTATTGGTAACATAAAACAATAGGTATAGTAAGTAATAGCTTATTTTCTGCTCCAGAGTGAAGCGTAAATTTTGTAGTGCTGTCTACTATGCTTAAATGTGACGTATACATGTATCTGTTAAACACCAAAATTATAACCAAATTTTCAGAACTCGCCTCGACGTATAAAACTAAATTATAGGACTTACAATGTTTGCGTGCTATCCTGCTTGCTGTTTTAGTCCGTAGGAATGGCTCACTTTTGCACACCAGCTCGACAAACTTGACATACTCCCTCGCTTGGCTAATTTACGGGTTGATGTATGACGAGGTACCAACAGCCGTAAACTAGTTGTATTCTATATGTTTTCATAACTGGACACGCAAACTATTATACGAAGTGGTTAAGGTTTCAATACGAGTTTGCTGCGACTTTCAGTGACCAGAATACATTTGTCAAGAACTGGTTACGAGTTGTCGGAAGTTTGTTCAATGTTTTCATCAAGGTCTAAAGAATACCGTGGTTTTCATGGTCTCAAGGTCTTAGTACGAAGTAGTGCTGTTCTCAGGACGATTGACCTAGGCTACATATCATCACGTGTGAAGGAGTTCCCAGAATCTGCTTTTTTATTATTTTTTTTTTTATAAGACACTGTCAAAGATGAAGTTTCTTTGGAGCGTCCCTTCGGCTCCAAATTGCATCAAGTTCTCCCTTTTGTGTTTCATTAATGCACTGTGATACTCTTCCTGCTTATTTGCTCAGCTTCTTTAAATTAGTCTGCTGCAGTTCTTACCACTCATTATAGAACAAACTCTTCGGAAAAGATCCGTGTGCTTAGAAATGTCTCAGTGGCGTCGTTAAAGTAATTCAGAGTCTCTATGTTATATATTTAATTTATGTCCTTGATTATTAGCCTTTTTGTATGCATTTCATTCTCTGTTCCACAACTATTTAAAATATATTTTCATTCATTACAGGTCATTAACTTGACAATTTTCATCACATTTTATAACATAAATCCTCAAATTCTAGTTCACTTTTCTTAATACGATTCCTGGATTCTCCTCCACTCCGGTTCTTATTGTCACTTAACTTTTAAACTTAATAATTTGAGAGAGAGAGAGAGAGAGAGAGAGAGAGAGAGAGAGAGAGAGAGAGAGAGAGAGAGAGAGAATGTATTTCATTAGGAGAAACAATTATCTGTTATTCGAACTTAGAATGAGATTGTTATCCTTGTGACTGGATATGTAATTTTTTTTTTTTTTTTTTTTTTTTTTGCAGCTCATGCCTTGTGCAGTGGCATAAAAGGTACTCGAAAAGATAATTTGCGATTCATTTATTGTAGTCTCTTAAATTATTTGAATTGCCGTGTGTTTTTCTCTACATAATTAACCTTTTCTTTTTTCCAGATTTTGTACGGACAAATAGCTTAAATAGGACCCTAATTTATTTCTCTTTTAATTCAGTTCAGGTTCTTCGAATCATTCAAGATGAGCCTGCGAAGCAGCAAGTGCGATTCCCAGGACTCCGTCAGCGATGACGAGTTCTACGACACCGTCGATAACCTGGCCCACCACGGCGGTGGTCGCGACAAGGCACTGCAAAGGGGAAGCTCACAGGACAGCGACCACGACGACCAGGTGTTTTTAGAAAATGCCAATTACAGAAACGGCGAAGTGGATGCAATCATGGAAACGTCGACGCCGAAGGAGGATAGGAAGAAGATGAACAAGAAGGAATCGGTTTTAAAATGGACCATGGTAGCTAGAGAGATAATGGGGGCGTCACAAGATGAAGAAGATTCGAGCAGGAGGCTTTCCAGTTCCAGTAGTTCCAGCTCTGAGAGGAGAATCTCGGGTTCCTCCATGTTAGAAGATATTGCTCATGTAGGTAATCGTTAGTTTTTGCAATAATGAAGCTGAATTTATTGCTATATTTTTTTACTGTATATCATTTATATTTCCTTGTTTTGGTGGAAAACAGTTCACCAGCAATCCAAGTTTTTGTTAAATTATAAAAAGTATTTAGGAACATTCAGAAAGACCATTGGAAATCGTATGAACTCAATATTTTTAAATCTTATTCATGAAATACAATATGAAATTATAAGAAACCAGTGCTACTTTGAAACTATATGAATTAAATTCTAATGTTGAATTAAAAGACTGTATTATGAATTGTACTGCATGTTCAATTTTCAGGGAAACTTAGCCAGTTGGGACCCCGAGACATGCGTGATGCTACTGAAGATGCCAAGTGTTTCTAATTATTCTGGGCTGAAGAAACTGATGGAAGTGGTAAGACACCCAAGTTCTTTATTATAAAGTGGAGTTATATGGGCATTTCTTAGACGGAAAAATTAATCACAACAAGCAAATACATGGATGTTAATTTTTCTGCTCAACATGCAAAGAAAGAATATCTGATGTTGTGGTCCTGCAAACAATGAATGTGTCTATAAGTAGTTGTTCATTTCATTGAAAATGTAAAATATAGCTTTATATATAAATGACCTTTTTATGAAAAAGCAGTGAATATTCCTGCATTGCATGTTGATGTTCTATTTGTGAACAACTGTCAAATGCGAAGCCCTCGTTAGACAAACCTGTATTTTTAAAAACACACTGAAAAAAATTGAAGATATCAGTGTCTTGTGATTGCTCTTTTTATGCAACATGCACATTTCAGACCAGTAACACGTGGGCAGTAAGCAAATGTGACATTCAAATGAATTACGTTTGTGCCGGAGTTAATATAAAACGGGCAGATGCGGCTTGAATTCACAAGTTAATCTCATTTTCGTAAAAAAATTAATTGCTTTTTCTTCTTGTCATGGCGTTGGCGAGTACAGTAGTGGGTAGATGCGTTAAGAACGACATAAAAAAGAATTTTTGCATTCAATAAAGAACACAATAAAGTTAATTTGATCACTTTCAGGCCAGTAATGAGTGGATGGAGGACTTTTTGAATCTCGATGGACTCGGCGTGCTGTTCGAGTCCTTAGAGAGATTGAGTGATCGAGGCTTCAGCTCCATCGCAGATGCTATTTTGCAGCTGGAATGTGTTCTCTGCATCAAGGCCGTTATGAATTCCAAGTTTGGCCTGGAATATATTGTCAATAATGATGATTATACCCGAAAACTTGCCAAATGTAAGTAATTCCCCTCAAAGATATTTTTTCAGTAGTAATTGTAGAGCAAACTTTCTATTTCTGTTTGTACAAGATGTGTATTGAAATTACAGTCTTTATTTGTAGGTAGGATCTTTGATGTTTATTGATTTCTTTTTAAGAGTCAAAAAATTGTTGCTCTTTACTAGAATACGTTCATCAGTAATTACGCTGGCAATTTTACTAACTTTTTTTGTTAATAAAACTTAAAGAAGAGTAATCTTTTATCATAAGTACTTGCAAAACGTGTGGATCCTTTAGTATCCCAGTGTCATGGCTAATTTTGTATTTTAATTCAGCTTTGACATTTTCACCATAGTCCATATAAAAACTCGCTTTTATAATTATTACTGATATTGTGATTTTACCATTTTGTCTTCAGCTCTTATTCCTTAACCGCAAGCACCACTGAATGACCTTATCATTTTAACCGAGTGTGAATGACCTCAACTTACATTTCAAAGTCAAACACCTTCTGTGCCAAAATGTCAATGTTGCATTCAGAACTCACTTTTGGAAATTTATGTTATACTGTCAAATTTTAATCCTTTCCCCTAAAGAGCCAGTTCCTAAATGGCTCTGAAAGGTAATGACATGCAGGCCTGATTGAAAGGTTTCGGACTATTCTCAGGTGCTGGGCCCAGGTTGTAAATGCATGATTTTGAAATGGCCCTGATGGTTTCAGATTTGTAGCACGTTTTAATCTGCATATTTTGGGAAAACAGTACTGTGAAATGTGGGTAGATAGCTTAATTTCCCCTTTTCTGATTGCCGAATACCTCGTAGATTATAAATCAATTTATTTTCTATTTTAGCTTTAGATTCAAAGAACATGTTGGTCAAGAAGCAAGTGTTTGAGTTGCTGTCGGCATTGTGTGTTTACTCTGAGAAGGGACATTTACTTGCTCTTGATTCCCTAAACAACTACAGGGTAAGTTTATTAAAGGTATTGCTGTTCAGGTTGTTCTGTCAGAATTGGGCCTTATTTTCATGTTACACTAATGTTTTATATAATTTTGGATGACAGTAAAATGTTACAGACTTTTCTCTTTACATCTGTTAATACCAGACAATCAGTAATGGAATAAAGTAACTTTTGGTTGTATAGGTTACTCAGATGTGGTTTAATAATTTCACATTACTCTTCAAAAATATGTGCTTATTCAAATATAATGTTATAAATCCACAGGTTGCTAAAAGTCAGCGCTATCGCTTTTTGCTTGTCGTTGATGAGTTGCGTTCTGCAGAAGTGGTGGATTACCAAGCTACTCTTGTAGCCTTTGTGAATTGCATTATAATAGGTGCAGACAATCTTCAGGTACGAAATGCCATCAGAAACGAATTTATAGGTAGGTGGGAACAAGGCATTGTACTTATTATGTAGTACTGTATGCATTTTTGTACACTAGACCAAATCTTGTATTATGAAGAATTACTGTGACATACTAACGTATTTTTGCCTAATGTACAATACATATATTGTGTAAGGTCTCAATTGAAAGTCGTGTTTTTTTTTTTTTTTTTTTTTTATCCAAACCAGATTGCACACATTAGTTTGTGACATTTTTGAGGGGAAAAGGGACAAAATTTGTTTTATTTGTTTTGTTCTAAATTTTGTCAACATCATTAGGATGTATGGTACATAGTTACCTCTGTGGTATTAGATTTGTTCTTATATCTTAAAACATGTTAAGGCAGATGTAGTTCAATAGAAAATTTTCCGATTCATTTGTTCATTTCGGTTTACAGATGATTTGAAAGTTGCTTATCCAGTTATTTTGTGTATACAGTAACTGCATCTGTTGAATAAACTAGGACACAACAGATGATTGAAATTTCAATGAGTGATATAAAGCTATTGTATATACATATTTCTGAGATATATGTAGATAATATTTGAAGGCTTTTGGAAAGATAATAAATTAACCTTTTTTAATATTTTGTTTTATGGTATAAATGGAAAAAATGTAAGGTACTGTATGTAAGTGCTTCACCATCTCTAGAGTGATTATTATAATAGTTTTCTTTTATTTTAGGAATTTATTCAGGTTACATGTATATCTTTTTCATTTTAGAAATATATTGTAGTTATTTCTATTTAAGACATTGATTTTTTTGTATTTTCAAATTTAGTTTTTAGTGGAATTTAGTCAATCAGTAAATCAAATTGTCTGTTATAACTCTTCTGTATAGAAATGAAATGTTTTTCAAGGTAATTACTGAAGATACAGGTAATAATTCAGACTGTAGTAGGCTGCTGACCTGTCTTTCAACTACAGCATATATAAAACTAATGAGGCATGCACATTAGAAAGGGTATAAGGGGATGTTGTTTTAGAATATGTACCAGTGGATATCACCTCTGCACACTGCAGTAATTGCTGATTTTTTTTTAGGGAACTTCACTTTCTTTGATGCTGAGGGGAAAGAATGTATGTGAAGAATTGGTGATTTGTGAATTTCATAAATGCTCCTTTATATGGACAAAAAGGCAATTTTATTCATTATAATGCATGTGATAAAAATCTATAATGTAGATAAGCAATCTTATTCATTATAATGCATGTGAGAATAATCTGTAATGTAGATAAAAAGAATGAGGACCACACTGCTTTCTACTGTACATTGTGTAATGTTACCTTACATATTTTTGGATGCTTTACACATTTTTTCAGGATTGGATCTCTTGAAAGTCCTGGAGAGACTAAAAGCAACAGAGAATGAACAGTTGTCTATTCAACTATGTGTATTTGAAGACACATATCATGATGACTTAGAGCAACTTTATGGCCCAGATGAGCATCTTAATCTCAATCATCATGATGCTTTTAATACATTGTTTACCAAGGTATACTGTACCAGCAAATTTTTTATGGTCTTAAAATTTATACTAAAGTAACTGTAAAGTTACATGCTTATGCCAAAGATTCAGATTCTTGATATAAGGCTCTTTTTATCTCTCTTCTCTCATATTGTATATAATTAAAGATGTGTGACATGCATAATTGTTAGATTTAGTATGCTGGCATATTATAAATTTTCACCTTTGAATTTTTGTTGATCTTTTGGCTGCTTCACAGATTCGTGATACTCCACAGTCATTGCAGTTATTAGGATTAATACATAATCTTACCCAGCTCGATCCACAAAAACATGAAAGGTAAGCTTTATTCATGTAGTTTTCATATATACTGTACAGCATATGATATGCTTGTATGAGATTATTGTTGATTATTTTTTGACAGATGTTCCTTAAAATTATTTGATAGGGAGGTAAAAAAAAACTTTTATTTTATTAGACTATTTTACATTTTAGCATCCAAAATCAGAAACTTCCCGAACGGTGTCCCACAAGGCTCCGTCCTAAGCCCAACACTTTTTAACCTATTCATGCATGACATACCAACACCACCTAACAACATATACATCTCCTCATATGCAGACGATCTAACAATCATATCAATACATGCAGACAAAAACGTATGCTCCACACAAGTACAGACTTACATAACACAACTTGAAAACTGGCTCACACAAAACAGATTACAGGTAGCACCAACAAAATCCAGAAGTACACTACTCACTAGTCACAACAAAGAACATCAGTACAGACCCACAGCAACGCTGAACAACACCACAATTCCACACACACACGAAACAAAAATCCTAGGAGTCACATACAACACTTCAGTGTCATTTGCTCCACATGTCAGTTTCATCAAGAAATGCAGACCTAGACTAAATGCACTAAGATCACTAACAGGCACAACATTTGGACAACAAAAAGAAACGCTCATCACAGTATACAAACAATACATCCGCTCCATAATAAACTTGGCACCCTGCCATATCCAACACACAACTAAACAAACTACAAATAATACAAAACACAGCTCTGAGAATCATCCTTGGCAGTACACAATCCACACCAATAGAACACTTACACGCCAACCAAGATTCTCACCATCAGGCAACACTTAGACATGAGAGGCACACAATTCTTGGCATCGGTCATAAACAACACAAACAGCCCATGCTATTACCTTCACGACCACCCTCCAACACACAGGCAAATAGTGAATACACCACACAGACACTATACAGATATCTTGAATTCTATACCACCACCCACAAACAGCACACAAAACAAAAGCACATCCATACTCACCTCACCAGACAAGCACTTAATAACCTTCCCAACAACAAAATACTAGGCACCCCCACCCAACATAAGCAGTACAGAAACACAGCTCTCAAGATTGGAGAGTACACCTGACTCGACTTCGCTGTGGTCATCACCAATCACTAAACACCTACAAACACCGCATAGACAACACCCAAACAGACATATGTCCACTCTGCCAAGTTAGTCCCCACACAATTACACATCTCTTAGTAGATTGCCCTAACTTGGCAGCCCTTAGACAACAACACAACATCCACACTACCACACAGTTATGGTCAGATCCAGTAGCGTGGTGTCCTTCTTCTTGTGTGCAGGCTTCCTGGCATAACAGAGTCTGGGGAACCACAACAACAACAACAACATTTTAGCAGTCCTGTCATAGATACTTTCTTAATGTCTAATAAAAACCATTCATTCTTCTGTTGCACTCTCTAGTTAGGTCATGAATACTATGAGTGCTTTGAAAAGTCATTTGATTTAAGTAGACAAATAGAAATAAGAGGTGATTTTAACTAACACAGCTAGTCATCACTTTATGCTGGCAATAATCTTCAGTTACTACTATTTGCCATGTCCACTATCATCACCATTACCACTGCAGATGTCAACAGCAGTCACAACAATCATCACTCATGCAGTTATTATGATCATGTGCTGTATTTTTATTTTTTATATAGTGATGCAGTTTGGGCTTTGTTAGACCGAGTGGCCATTAGAGCTGTTGAAGGTACCTTGACGACTATCTGGGCGGACAGCATAGCTCCATCACAAGAAAACTTCCGAAGTGTTGCAACTCAAACAGTTCACCGTAATTTGGCCAGACAAGGATCTCTAAAGAGGACAAGTGATTTTGAAAGAACTTCTCTCGGTGCTAAACTTACTTCTGATGTGTGTATAGAAACTGATAGTGCTATGAAAAGTGTGCCAGCGTTATCTTCCAATCCAAGTTGTGCCGAACTGAATGATAAGGAAACAAATGGTTTTCATATATCACATTCACCCTCTCCTTTGCCAAGCACTGGCATTCCACCACCTCCACCTCCTCCTCCCCCTCCTCCATTGCCAGGTTGTGGAATTCCACCACCTCCACCACTACCTGGTTTTGGGGTGCCACCACCTCCTCCTCTTCCAGGCTTTGCAGTCCCTCCCCCTCCCCCTCTTCCTCCCTCTGGCTTTGTTCCCCCACCCCCACCTCTTCCTGGGTCAGGAGGTCCTCCTCCTCCTCCTCCTCCTCCTCCCCCTCCTCCCACTGGCTTTAGAGTTCCTCCACCTCCACCTCCTCCTGGGTTTGGAGTTCCTCCACCACCACCACCTATGCCTGGAGGTGGTGGTCCTCCTCCTCCACCTCCCCCTGGTATGGGGATGCACATGCCACTAATTACAGCAACTTCTGTACCTATGTATGGGGCTTCCAGCAATGTTCCATTGTTTTATAACACCCTACCTCGTCCTCGTTCTAAGATGAAACACCTTAACTGGGCGAAAGTTGGTAACAATACCATTACAAATTCTCTCTGGCAGAATGTCCATAAAGATTTGGTAGAATCACCTCTAAAACCTTTAAATTATGAACAAATTGAAGTATTGTTTTGCCAAGGAACCAAAACTGCTCCAACAAAAGTGGCCAAGAAACAGTCTAATGAAATTACACTTTTAGACCCTAAAAAGTCCCTCAATGTTAATATATTTTTGAAACAGTTCAAGACCTCTCATGAAGAAACTGTAGCTCTCATCAGAGAATGCAAGAGTCAGGATATTGGTACAGAAAAACTTCGAGGGTTCCTAAGGATAGTACCTGATGATGAAGATGTAAGTCATTAGTTATAGATTGATAATTAATATGGTATCAGAGTAATGAATGTGGTTAGTGTATTGAGAATCTTGGTTTTTTTTAAGAGGAACTTGTGATGGCATGAATCATGTCTTGTAAAGTAGTCTAAGTTGCAGTTTCAGGTATTCAATTTAAGTGAAGTAGTTGCTTTTAAATTACAAGTGGTTCCGTCCACCTCAGTATTTAATACAGTATTTTCTTTTGTGTCACCACAAACCTATTATGCATATAAAGCCCACCTTTGTGGTCCTCACATGTCTTGGACTCTGAAGTTTTTTGTTCAAAAGACAGAAAAACAACTTTAGTCACTTTGTGCAGGTGGTATTATGTTGGTGTGATATTTTTTTTTATAAAAGGCAAAGTTATTACGTGTATTAAGCAATGAGAGGATAACTAGTCATCCCATTTTCTTGAATTTAGTTCTTGTTCACATTTTCCAACATGCTGTACAGTATATACAGTATGTATTATTAATTTCTAGGTTAAGTATGTAAGGAGCGAGTCAGTGTTTTTCATACTGTACTCTTCAATCTTTCATGCCTGTCTATATATTGGTGCATGTTTTCTTAGCACAGTCCTTAATCTATGGTAATTATTACCACTGTATTACTTTGTATTGCAGTGTGCTTGTAATACTTGTTGTTTATTTTTCAGTTAAGAACTTATAACATCTTTTAAGCTGTTTATTGTATGTCTTTTATGTACATATTTGTTTCTTGTATTATGTATTTGCATCATTCCTTCAATGATTTATGCATCTTTATAATGGTGTTAGTTGAACTACCACTTGCTTGTACTGTATATATATTTCATGCACTCTGTTTAGCTTGTACTTCTTTTGCTTCTCATCTTGTCTTTTGCAAACTTGTAAAAGTTGGTTAGGTAAGCCTTGCCATGTTGAATCTGAGGAGAGACCCTCATATGTTCTGAACTAAGTTTTGCTAACTGGAGTTCACGCTCTTCTGAATGTGATATGACTTCTTTGTATTAATTCTCAGCTTTAGCAAGAGATCCTGCAAGGTGAGACATGCTAGAAGTACTGCTGCACAGTTATCCTATTCTTCTCCCTCAGTCTTTGGCTTCAACTTTCCGCACTACAGGGTATCGTCATCTGTGGCTGTGAGGGATCATCACCAGAATTTATTAGTGCTCCTTAGCCAAGATCTTCCAACTCTACTGGTTACTGCTCTGCCAATATACATAAACTGTTTTTTACCAAAACAAGGGCTACATGAAGGAGCTGAAGGGGATTTGTTTGTCTATACAGGAATACACCAGCAGTCTTGCAACAGTTAATTGATTCAGTAACCATTGCACTGCCTTTGCAATCCCAAACCAGGTTTGAAGAACCAAGTATTTAACAACTAAAAGTGTTTTAAAGGAGCACTTTCTAGCACTTTCTGTGTATTTAATGTGTGCATGTGTTTTAGTGTAAAAGCATATATCTTTACATACTGGTATTTAAAATTTTTTTTTTTTTTTTTTTTCATTCATCACCATGCCAATGACCTATTTGGTCCCAGCACTTGGCCTGTGGCTTTGACCTCATATTCCTTTTCATTCAGATCCTTTGACCCAGCTCTATGAGAGCTGATATTCAGCTCAGTGGTCTGGTTAAACTATTTTAATAATAATAATAATAATAATAATAATAATCTAGCACTTTCTTCATCCTCTTGAGACATTTAATCAAGACAGCAGTAGTTTCAGATAGAGTGCTTGCATCATTACAATACAGATTCTATTCAGGACCATGACTGGTATGGCAGCTGCCCAGATGCTCTAACCCGGGAGCATAGCAGTAGCAGTGACCATATGAGCCTGTTGCCTTGGCTATGTAGGTGTTAACAGCATGGTCTGACCTTTGGACCACAAAGTCAGAAGAATGTAGACATTAGCAATCATGGCACAAAGAAAATCATTATTACCCTTAGTGATCCCAAATGCACAGTAGTCAGGAACAGTGACAGTGACCCTGGGACTGTATCAGACAAGAGCTTGACCATAGAGGCTAATGGGATTGACCACACAGGCTCCATATGGTAGGTGGATGTGCTAGAAGGCCTAGGCCCTTGTAGAAAATCCTTGAAAACCAGGATTTGGTCACCTTCCTCCTCATGAAGCAAGGTTTCTTTTATGACTTCTGTGTAAGATCATTAAGGTAAGAACGAGAGATGGCTTTCATTATTTCCAGGACCTATTGAAAGGCCAGCACTCTCCCAACCATGTGTATCAAGATGCCGGGTTCCCTTGATAAGGGGATGAGATTTAACAAAACTCGGGTAGGGTTGTAAATGTAGATGATCAAGAGGATGGCACATTAGAGACTTCCATACTCCAAGAGGTCGAGTCCCCACATTTTAAGTTACCGGACTTGATCTGTAGTATTTGTAAGATTGAGGCAACAGAATCTTGGGCATTGGGATTTGGCTGTAGAGCCAAACAGCTCCAGCCATGGTATTTGATCTGCCCTTGGACAGTGTGACACTGTGCATCCTGGCTGACATAAGGCACTGTATAACAGGAAGAGGTTTTCAGCAAGGGTTACAACAAAGCTATGGTTGCACCAGGTGCTTCAACCCTCTATTTGTATAGGGGTTCTCAACCAAGATCAGGTCCTGGTATCAGATGCCTTCTAAGATAAACCATAGGCCAAACTAATCACGATCCCTGGGGAACAGGCAGCAAAGGACCCCTGAAACACCAACCTGGAGATCCTTCCCTTCAGCTCCCTCCAGATCAGGTTCCAGTAAGGATACAGCTGTCTCCCTTTTGGCCCAGAAAGTGTGGATGTCCTAAAGCAGTCTCTTACCAAAGGAGGTGGAGAAAATAGAGCTAGTGCTGCCCCACCACATTTATATGAGGGTGGGAGGTAGGAGTCTTTCTCCAGAAATTCTGGAGATTGTGGTTACAGTTACAGGGGCCAGATTTTCAGTCAGGGAGGTAGTCAGGGATGGTTGTTGGCTTTTATTTCTAGATACATGATCTTCACTTGTAGGTTTTGATGCTTACAGTTAAGAATTTGTGAAGTTTCAGGCAATGTTAAAGTGATGTTGATGTTTTGGAAGCAGGCCATATAGGTGTTAGTCAACTATATGGGTTCTTGCAGTTGTCTGTTTTTTATCCCAACGATGATGAAAGGATGGCATCCTGTCACTGAGCAAGTATTTTTGCAGACCCCTTTCAGGATGGAAAAAGTGGCCTCAGCTCAACACTTCATCATGAATGGGGACTTCTTGATGACATTCCTGGATATCAAAGATGCCTAGTTCAATGTTCTTAGACCATTGAAGAAATGTCTCATACTAGTGACAGCATGGGCACACAGGAGTGTCATAAGACTGAGGAGGTACCTGGATGACAAGTTTGTCATCATACCATCACCAGCAGAACCATGCCAACATTGTACTGTATAATTCAACATGTACTTTATAATCCAGTTATCACTGAGGCTTGCATATTGATTAAAAGAAGTCAGATGTAATGCCTTCAATGAAAGGTATGTTCTAGGTTATGGATACCAGACATGGTGGAAACCTTAGTTCACTTGAAAGAAAGCAGGATCAAGAGACTCATTTCTGATGCAGAAGTTTGACTGCATCCTCCTGCCAAGAGACGGCTATCTGATTAGCCACCTTGTCTGTATAGAGAAACTCACCCTGGTCGGTAAAGAATATCATCTCAGGGCTGTACCTTTTAGGATTCTGGTAGGTAGTTTCTGAAAGTGGACAGTCACCCAGTTGTGGTCTCAGATGTCTGCAAGAGTCTTCTGTGGTGGCAGGATTCATAGCACCTGATAGAGAGAGTACAACTGGTCCCTCTCTTGCCAGAACCCCACCATTTTTGGATGTGTCAAACCATGGGTGCGGGATAAACATTTACTAGACCCACCATCAAATGATATAATCTTTGTCTCTACAGAACAATTTATGTCACCTCAGTCTCCTGGAATTGAAGGCCATCTTTAGAGATCTAATAAGCCTTTGCTCAGTGCAGAAAGGGTACGGTAGCAGGTGTAATGACAAAGAAGTTAGTGATGTTGGCCTACATGAAGAATTGCGGCCACAAGATTTGAAATCCTTTGTTGTACAGTAGTGGATATTTTCATCTGAACTGAAACCAGTAAGGTAGAGATCATCCTTAGATTTGAACCAGGCACCCATAGTATAGTTTTGAACCTCCTCAGTAGGGAAAGTAAGCCCTTTCATTAGAATGGTCCATACACCCAATTTGCCAAGCTCTTTGGTGACAGTGGGGCACACGTAATAAAGCTGTTTGTCATGAGTCTCAGCCACATGCTCCACCCACCTGGACCAAGCAGCCTAGAAGATAAGATGCCCTAATGCACTTTAAGGATAATGTAGAAGTGCACAACTACCCTCCATTTTGGCGATTCAGTGAAGCTGTACACAAACTTAAGGCATATCTACATTATTTCTTTTGTTCATTACAGTCACAGAAGGAAGACTCTTTATATGAAAGGCAATGCATTGGTATAGCTATGAAAAATACAAATTACCTTTAAAATTTGTCATTTATTGAGCTTTGTAAGAGTGATAGGATAGGTTTGTGATGAAACAGATGTAATTTTCTATAAGGTAAGAAGTGAACTTTCCACATGTACAAACCCATCGCTCGTTTAAAATATTCCCTAGTCTCAGCACCACTGATCTCTTACAACCTCTGTTCACCCTACACAAAATGTGAGGCAGTTGGCTATTGGGGACTGGTGGATATACGTGACAAAAGACTTCAGTGTTCAGGACATTTGAAGACCTTGAATGAGAGTGATATATTGGTTATGGATATATTATATGAAAAAAAAAGTATTTTGAACTAAGGAAAATCTTTATTCATTTTATACATGAAGTCCAACTTTGTCTTTTGCTCATTGAAACTTCTTTTTTCATGCTTGGTAAATTTTGCATGCTTATTAATCATATAGTACCTTGTTTTGGAATCTGTGATGATAAACTTTTAGTCATTAAAAAATTTTTAGGTGTCCCTAGGATAACTTTCCTATTTTTTAAAAAGATCTCCAGAGTATTACCTTCAAGAAATTATAATATTCTGCATTATTATCTTTAAGGTAATCTTGAAAGATTATGTAAAGGTTGGGATGTGTATATTGTACTTAGTTATGGTGTCAGATCTATGGATGGAGTAACTCTTAGACCACTCTTTATGTTAAAATGTCTAAATTTTCTTGGGAATATAAGAAAATTTCTGTTTTCTTTTGAGTATTCTTTTTGTGTGTTTTAGGATATCAGTCATACCTGCTTTATAGGGGAAAGTTAATGGTAATTAATCATTAAATTTCCAAGAAGCGTGATACATAGTTCCATTTAACTGCTTTCTGTGATTCAAATTATTTTTTATGTATGTGTTGACAAACTTTTTTTAATTATGAAGTTTTAATAGTACAAAAGACACATGTTGTACCTGTAAGCTTTACACACCCCATATTTTACTGTTACTGTTACTGTCAGTTATTTATTCTGAAACTCCTGACTGCCAAAGGTTTAGGAGTGTTATTTCTATGTTTTGTGTATGCAATTAAACAAGCCTAAACTTTAGCTGTAAACTTCGTTTATGGTAAAGGCTTTACTTTTGATATGTTGTTGATATAGCATGCTGTTAACCTTTAGATTACTGTATTTATATTTGTTTATTATTTTAGGTTGCAGTAATAAAGGACTTCAGTGGTGAAGAAGAAAAACTGGGAAATGCAGAAAAATTTTATAGATTACTTATTAAGGTGCCAAGCTTCAAAGTGTGTATTGAAGGTATGATACAGGTAAGTCTTTTGATTTGTACATTATTGGTAATGATGTGTTATCCATTCAGTGAGAAACACCCACTGCCCCTTTTTTTTTTCTAACTTAGCTGTTTTTGTTTGCAACACTAGGCAGGCTGCTGCAGCAAACAGTGTGACTTTTCTGGCATCAAGTTTAATGTTATTCAGTTTGCGAGGAGTTTTATCATGGCTACAGCTAAAACGCGGAATAGTTTGCTTAGTGCTGTTGTGGAATCCTCTGATCTCCAAATGTTTAAGTGAGGAGCAAATTCAATCCTGCTCACTGTTGACGTCTTCTGAAATTCACGTGCATTAGTTTGATTTTCTCTTTCCTTATCACCTTTTCTTATAACTTGTCTCTCTCTGCAGGCTGATTTCCCTTTGGAACCCTCTTGGGTTTATTGTCTGTTGACTCTGTCCATAAGGGTTTTCAATTGAAGATTTAAAGAAAGAAAAAAAAACATGTTTATTGGTCTTCACTGGCTAAGTAGGTTAAAGGTGTTGAAGCTGTGATATCATTTGAATACTGCTTTTGTTTATAACAATATTTTTACCATAGTGCAATTTCTTGCCTTTGAACCTTGCAGATGGAAGAATTAGGCCCAACAGTAGAGTGTCTCAAACCACAGCTTCAGTTACTGTTAACTATCTCAGACAAGATTCTTCACAGTGAAAGCATTCAAGATTTCTTCGCTTATGTTCTTACGCTTGGGAACTTCATTAATATGGTAAGATATACTGTTTATACTTTTTTTATTATTAAATCTTAGTTCCTGGGATAAAGCTGGGTTTCTGCTTCTAAATACAGTACTTATATTCTTACCCTAAGACTTCATTAATATGGTAATTTATGCACATTATGTTTTATTCTCATTAAATTTAAGTTCCAGAAGTAAAGCCGTATCTGTATTTTGTAAAATTATGTAAAACACTGGCCTTTTACTTATTATGGGGATACTTATATGTTTTCATTATTCACTTGATGACTTCATTTTTGTAATATCATATACCTGTACTTATTTCCTGTATGTTTTATAGTTGCAATTTATGGTAAATGTACAACACAGTACATGTATTTCATAGTCTGAAGATCATAGACATTTTCTTTGTAGTCTAGCTAATTCATTACACTTATAAATAGATTTTCTATATTCTTAGTATCTTGGTATAGCCAGATGCCCACCATTTTAGAAAACTAACTTTGCAAAAATTATACAGTAATTCTAAAACTGGTTTTTAAACAACATCACCAATTTTTATCATCACATTTACTTATATCGTAAGCATAATTTTTTTAGCATTACTCAGGTAGCTTTAAGGGCAACTTCTGATTCATACACAGCACAATGACTAGCCATACATTTGTTTTCAACATAAATCCAACTTCCCCTATCAGGGGATTGACTCATAAGAAAAGACAAAGATCACTGCCACCTAAACACTTAAACTGTTGAATCGTGGATGAACCCAGGAGCAGAAAACTTCCACATCACCAACAATTTCCTACAGCCACTCGGAAGACTGACCAAAAGGGTGTTGACCCCCCCACCAAACACACACACACACACACACTGCACCAAGTACCTCAATCTTGCATGCATTCTCTCTTGCTTTTTGGATGTTGGAGCAGCCCTTCTTTCCAACATCTCTTTCACTCCATTTATCCATCTGTTTACAGGTCTACCTCTCCTCTCTTTTCCCAACACTTACAAATTTTAAACTCCAGTCTACCATCCTCCATTCTTTTCAAACAGTTGAACCATTCCAGAACACTGTCTTACTTATTTGTTTTCATCATATGTAGGGCAGCTATGCAGGAAATGCCCTGGGCTTCAAACTCAATACTTTGTCAAAACTATGGGAAACAAGAGCCAACAAGCCAGGAATGACTCTTCTTCATTACGTCGTTCAAACTTCACAAGAAGAAAATACAGAGTTACTGAAATTTGAAGAGGAGCTTGAAGAGATATCCAAAGCATCAAGGTAAATTAATACTGTATAACCATTTTACCATTTATATGTAAAATGAGCAGCAGGTGTAATTGAAGTCTAGAAACAAATTAAAGGTTGTTTATTTCAGGGACTGAATCTTTTCTGAATGTGAGATATCTGAGAGGAACTTATATATCAGCACTTGATGTTACTGAATTAAGAAAAAATTTATTTAGAATTTGCTTCATCTCAACCCCATCACTTATATATGCCAACATTTTTAGTTTTCAAATGTCTTCAGGCTCAAGTCCTCCGTCTAACAGATAGAAAAAGAATAGTGGTCTCATAGCATAAGCACCACTTGGAAGTACAAGTACTACTTAACAGTCACTTTCCTCACTTTTTTATGTCTACAGTGTTGTTAACAGCTCTTTCGAGTTTTCCCTAGCATCTTTTCTCTTTGTAAGATACATGTACCAATTTTTCATTATTATTCTAACCCTTATCACATTCATTATATAAGTCCTCACTCTTTTATAGGCATTTTTTGTTCCTTTCTTTTTAATAAGTGTATAAATGTAGTTTTTGCACCATAGGACGTATTTCCAGCACAATTGGCGTTTCAGTAGTAACAGGTACAGTAATGGGTGTATGACATCTTCGGACTCCAGAGGCTGCAGACCCCCATGAAAAAGGCATCAGCTGTAGGACTTCGGATGAAAGCCACATAAGATTATGTAGTAAGGGGTGTTTTGGACTTGCCACTGATTGCCACATCAGAATCATTGGGAATGTCAGACTAAGGCTATAATATGTAAGAGGAACAATCAAGGAATATGATGGCTGCCCTACACTTATTTAATCTGCCTGACCAGAGACTGGAGTTTCCATTGTATGGGTTTATCACCCTTTTTCTTCTATGAAGGCAATAGTGAAGCAGGCTCCAGCTTGTTCACTCCATCCTTGATCACATTCTCTGTAATGGAGATTGATGTGATGAAGCAGTTTGTTTGTCACTTCCTAGCCATGTCCAGCTTGAAGGAATGGGTATGGGAACCACCAATACATTATTAGCAGAGGTTGCCAGTTACCAAATCCTTGGTCCTACTCATACAGTCTCCAAGTGCTCTCCTGGATCTTGCGTACATAAATGTTACCAATGGGGTTGTGATGAAACAAACTGAGTTTTTATAACAAAATCTTTTTATGCAAACCCATTAGTATTAGAGTTGTTTCCCCAGCCATATTGATCTCCTAGCCTTATTTTCAGACTACCTGGAAAATCTGGTGAATCTGCCATGAGACTACTGTCCCTCTAATATCTTTTAAACAAAAGACGGTGAAGTATAGAAATATTTGAAGAACATGAATGTTGGCAATTATAAGGTTGATGATGTTGCTTCATGACCATCTTATTCTTTAGCTTTTAGAAACTTTTAAGCTCATTCTAGATTGAAATTCATGCAAAAATATGCACTAGAAAGAAGAAGGTGGAGTGATCCCATTTCACATCTTGACCTTGTAAAAGGAAAATCTGATCTGAAAAGCAAATGATGATTACTACAAGGATTGCAGTACTGTGTTGTATAATTGCATAAATACTGTAAAAATTTTTATGCTGTAAACAGTTTTAATAACATTACAGATTGTCTGTTGAGGGCTTAACTGGAGAAGTTGGAACTCTAAGAAGTGATCTCAGTGTACTAAGTAAAAATCTTGAAAAAGCTCCTGAGGATGTGTTAAATCACTTCAAAGGTAAGGTTTACTAAGAATGTTGATAGCTGAAGGGAGTTTGCAGTAATGAAGATATGGATGCCCTTATGAGAAAAGTTATTTGGTTATGAATAGACATATGTACTGCTTTTGACCATGAAATATCAGTTAGTGAGTTATATTGTTATACAGTATGGTATGAGAGTGGCAATAATGTACTGTATATTACAGAAATATTAGTATTAATGTGAGGAACATATATATATATATATATATATATATATATATATATATATATATATATATATATATATATATATATATATATTTATATTTCTGTATATGTATATGTATATGTATATGTGTATATATATATATATATATATATATATATATATATATATATATATATATATATATATATATATATATATATATATATATATATTTTCTGGGCTCGACCTGTGTCAGCCAGTGAAATGGTTCCAATAGCACATTAGGTGTTACACCGGGGTAGTAACCCGGCATTGTAGATAGCTTTTTCTCTGGTATATTTAGCAATTTTTATGCCTAGAAATAGTGCTATTGGAACCATTTCACTGGGTGACTCAGGTCTTCCCCAGCAATAGATTTTTTCTTTGTCAAAATCCCTTATATATATATATATATATATATATATATATATATATATATATATATATATATATATATATATATATAATAATATCTACTACCTTCCTTAAAATTTAAAAATGTAAAAGGTTCTTTTGAAATTACAGGGTCAAGATTATACAGCCATGACTGATATTCATGTTATGGCCTTACCTTTCTTTTTATAAAAGTTGATTGTAAGATTGTTCTCAATGACATTTACAAAAATTCCACTGTATATATATATATATATATATATATATATATATATATATATATATATATATATATATATATATATATATGACTTTTTATCACATCACCATGATTCGTATACAATCAGTAAGCTACAAACGTCCTTTAATATCCAATTAGCTCTACCTTGGAAATAATATATTTTCATATATGTTACCAAGGGAATTTTTAGTTGATAATAAGTTAAATTAGTCCCATTATATATATATATATATATATATATATATATATATATATATATATATATATATATATATACACATACATACATACATACATACATATATATACAGGCAGTCCCTGGTTTACGAAAGGGGTTCCGTTCTTACGCCACGTCATAAGCCGAAAATCATCGTAAACCGAAAAATTGTCGAAAATCGTCAAAAATCCTAAGAAAACCTTACTTTTAATGCTCTTGGTGTATTAGAAACAATGTAAACTGCATTTTTATTGAGTTTTTCATAAAAAAAACTCCAAATTTTGATTATTCTGCCATTTTGGAGCCATATTTCTTATGACGGATCAGCTTACGACGCGTCGTAACCCTGGAACATGCGTCGTAAACCAGGAAATAATTTCTGATGAATATATGTGAAAACCGTTGTAACCTCGGAACGTCGTAAGTCGGACCTGTCGTAAACCGGGAACTGCCTGTATATATATATACATGAATTTGTTCCCGGGTTTGAGTCCAAGAGTCTCATATATTATTATATAATTATTTGGACTAATTTTGTGGAATTTTCCACTTTTTGTAAAATTTATTGGACCTGATAAAAAGGAAAAGATTTCCCAGCTGGGATTGGGTTTATATCCGAAGCTAAATAGTCAGAACTGTGGTAGAACCATCAACTACCCGATAATGTTCGGACCTGAGAGATATCAGATTGATATCTCAAAGGCGGAACTATTCATTAGGGCTGGACCATGGAGTCCAGGGGGGTCTGGTTCTGGAGATAGGGCCCTTGGCATTCTGTCCGGTTTGCCCATGATGTGATTAGGGTGGGGACGATTGTATTCTTGTAATACTCTTAGTCCTAGCAAGCGGGTTTGGCTTACACTTGGACCACTCTAATCATGTTGTGCCATTCCCCTGTGGGGTAGGGTAGGGGGTGGACATTTGGGAGTCATTTCTAACTTGTGCCATTGGTGGAAGAATAAACTCCAAGAAAGGCCACTGATATCTTTTTAAGATTTTCAGGTTTACATTTTTTTTCCTCAATCTTTATGACAAGCCATTATAAGGATTTGAGTACCCCTGGGCCCTTTAATGGTAGCAACTCGGCACAGTTGACAACCGCTGGAACCTCCTCTGACAACCTTTCTTTAGAAAAATCAAAACAAAATTGTAATTTAATTACACCTGAACCTTATGCTCCAGTACAAAACAAACCCAAAAGAAGTAAATATTGCCTTGACCCAACCTTGACTCACTTCGACTCCCTCTTTGGAAGTGGCAGCTGGTCAAGGTTTCTAACCTTAGAAACAGAATGGAAAATTTCACCCCTAAAGTTAGAAAACTACCTATTAAACAGACATTCAACAGCAGAAATGTTGTTTAGACAGATAAGAGAAGTTCCCAGACCCAATACAACAAAAAAAAACCCTAAATGTCGATGTGCACTGCCGATTGTTATACATACAAAAAAAAGGAAAACAAAATACATGAAATGCACACTATTCAAGTGCATCATGACGAAGCACGCATACTCCGCCCAAGCCTGTGACGCAATTACTGTGTCACTGAGGTGATGATGTAACCCAACCGTCACAATCAAATATCCGTTATAACATAACGAAAAGGACAATTTCGCACTAAAGCAACAACCAAAAAGAAAACCATAACACTTACATACGTTTTTCCTGCCAACAGCGCATGAATTCACCCAAGATGCCACACTCCCGTGCATATTTTCGCGTGTTTTAACACACACAAGCGGGCAAGATACCGCAATTACTTCATTTTATACCCATCAGTATATCCCTAAACACTCCCCAAAAGATACAATGCCCTATTTATCCCTTACTGACAACTCATGTGTCGAGACGCATTATTAAACACACACAAAGTAACTCCTCAAGAAATACTAGCTTGCGAGAGATGCTCGCCTCACAGCAACATCCTAACACTGCTGACCCCCACAAAAACCTATTCTGAGATGCCAACCCTAAATTACGTCTCTTCGGAAGCGTATGCATACTTAATTATCCAATTATCTACCTAACAAATTCTAACTCCTCTGCTAACTACTTTTAACTGCTGCCACCATTACCAGCCTGAGTTTGAGGGTGGTCTTTTGTTTAATTCTCTGTTTTAAGCACAGAGTTTAGCATCTTGCTTACTCTGAGATGTGTTTGGTAGCGAAAGCTGACTTGTTATGTCAGTTGATCTTTCATCTTCACTTCATAAGTTATTCATTACACCTAACTAAATTCCAAGGTCTACTAGAATGAGACACTGAGATACAAAACTAAACTTTATTGACAGGAATAACGGAAACAATTTTAAATAAGCTACGAAATGGAAATAGAGTGATTCCCACATATGTATAAAAATCTACTGAATCGTGCCCAAGCGTAGACATCCGCTTGTACAGGCGAAATGCATAAACAACCCATCTGTCATCCAAACAATAATAAATGTCACAAAGATCATAATAAAAGTCATATCATATACAAGTCAAAATACACCACTTCCTATATTGAAGAGGAAGGCGGAATTCCTGTAAGGGGAAAAAGATATCATTATATTAACCATACTCAAAAAGAGTCGAAACGATTCACAGGATTTCACTGCAACATAAATGGGTTTTCCACCATCTGAAAATGAGTTTAAAGTGTTAATGAGTTTTACTCACTTCACAAGAGTCCTCTGGAACACAGTCTCCATGTGTATGCCTCCCTTTGCACAGTTCACATGCTAAATTATACAAATAACGGATTGCAGTGCCCACTCATTCAATGATCCATCCCATTATATTCATTCTTCAGTGCACATATGAACACACTCTCGTGACATCCCCAACAAGTTCAGTGTACGACAAGGACATGCCCTCTGTACTCCAAGGCGACACGAGGTACTTGGTCATACACACATAGGATTATACTCCACCGGAATTAAGCAATTCCCGGTGCATCACTCCAATGTCTAACCACGTTGAATCTATGCACTTTCAACGTGACCCAGACCAGGAAAAATGCAGTGATATTCTCTTCAAATCTGGATCTGTAAACAGATAAGCTTCTAGAAGCTTCAATGCTGAAATTGCACTTTGTGACTAAGGATCTCTGAGAACAATGACCTGAGTTTGGAAAACACCCAAGTATTTGCTTCATGCTGCGTTCTGTCATACAGTCTCACACCTTCGAAAAGCTATCACATTCTTTCCCCAAAAGGTCACCTTCATTACCCATTACATATATATATATAATATATATATATATATATATATATATATATATATATATATATATATATATATATATATATATATATATATATATATATATATATATATATATATATATATATATATATACATATATACATATATATGATTTTGATTTATGTACCATATAGTTAAGGAGGACATCTAGGTTATTGTTGCTCCCTTTGTTTTTCTAGTCAGTATGTTCATCTCAAAGTTACTATGTTTGCTTGATTCTGTTTGTAAGATTAAAACTTGAGGATATTTCTTACATTTAAGTCCAAAATTACTATTAACTTTATCTGCATGTAATATTACATATTCCATCTAAATATCTTTGATTTTCATATTCAGATTGACGGTGCAGAGCAAGGTACTGGGAATAATGTTAATTTTATCCTTAATATTTTTGATCAGCTGAAATTTCCGTTGTGTAAATTGAGTAATATTATTAAATTTATGAATTTATATAAGCAGTATTGTATATTCACAAGTTATCTTGATACAGTAATGTTTTTCATAATTTTATGTCTGAATTTGGAACAAAGTTTAAAACTACTTAACAAGTTGTCATATAGAATTTCTAGATTACTTGATACAAAATGATTATGATACTCATCTTTAATCTACTATCCACACATAAACTAGGGATTTCTTCTACTGTATATCTGTAATATTTAAATGCCTAGCAATTTTCATGTATGGTACTGTAATTAAATACTTTTTAGAGTATTTGAATTATATTTTGTATGTACTTTTTCAAAAGAAAATCAGACACTATTTCTTGACTATGAAATAATTTTGAGGTTAATCAGGGAAACAATATACTGTGTAGGTAACCCTCTACATACAAACCAGTTCCATTGCAAAAGCTGGTTTGTAAGTTGAATTGGTTTGTAAAATGAATGAAGTTAGCCTAGGCATCCAACATTGTAGTTAGGCTACAACATAGCACTGCAGTAATCAAGCTATCTGTCAAGAGAAGTTGATCATGCATAAAAAATAAAAGTTACATTAATAAAGAATCTTGACTCTCTCCTTGAAAAAGTGGCAGTGAAGTACATGAAATAAAATTTATATCCCCCATATATCATGGAAACATGGAAGATTGTATCTTTAAAAGTTTGTAAGATGAAAGTAGTATGTAGAGGACTACCTGTATTCATGTTTTAAATCTAAAATTAAGTAATCATTAATTTTATTACTATTCTACTTCTAAAGAACAAGTTTGATTATTTAGTTTATGGTCAAGTAAATCTATCACTAAATCATTTAAAAGACTATACAGAACTATAGCTAAATTGAATAGTTTTTATGTAACTAATTTATTGTTTGCTTTAATTCCCGAATTTTACCTTTAGTTATATGACATCCTTAGTTGGAGTGAAATATTCAAAGGACATTTAACCACTAATATTTCCAGCAGTTATATTGATTTATTTAATTATTTGCAACTTGTAAATAACCCAAATTTACTCAATGGCAGGGATGACTTATCCACAAGTCTTATTGTAAATGTCAAATCTCTTAGCCATAACTAAATCACTGAACACTCCCATTTTTTTTTTTTTAGAGTTTACTTCAAAAGCTGAAGAAATGGTCAAAGACTTGGAAAAAAGCTTAGAAGAAGTTGAGCGATCAAGAGTGAAACTTTCTCAATATTTTTGTGAAGATGAAGCCAAGTTTCGGATAGAAGACTGTTTTGGAATTTTCCATACTCTTTGTACCAAAATAGAAGAAGCTAGGAAGGTTAGTATTTTATGTACAGTCAAATTATATACAATATTTATATATATGTATATATATATATGTATGTATATATATATATATATATATATATATATATATATATATATATATATATATATATATATATATATATATATATATATATATATATATATATATATATATATATTACTGTACTGTACACATATTAAGAAAAAGATAAATTTTTCATGTCCAACCCCATTTCTTTAACTTAGCTTAATCTGAATGTTTCAGGAGTCCCCATATATATATATATATATATATATATATATATATATATATATATATATATATATATATATATATATATATATATATATATATATATATATATATATATATATATATATATAGTCAGTCTCGGTTATCAGCGATTTTCAGCGCTTTTATGGGGATTTTTCGGCACTTTTTGGCAATTTTCGGGGTTACCGTTACCGAAAAGCGCCGATTTTTGGTTATCGGCACCTCTGTTAAGTATGTATCGGCGCCAATACCCAATTATCGGCGCTGATAAGCGGAAATTGATTTTCGGCGCCGAAAATTGCCGATTTTCGCCACTAGACAAGCCCCATAAAACTGGATCACTGTTAACCGAGCCTGTATATATATATAATATATATACTGCCTGTATATATATATATATATATATATATATATATATATATATATATATATATAAAGGATAAATTTTTAATGTCCAAACCCATTACTTCATCTAGCTTATTCTGAATGTTTCAGGAATCCCTTGTATATATATATATATATATATATATATATATATATATATATATATATATATATATATATATATATATATATATATATATATATATATATATATATATATATATATATATATATATATATATATATATATATATATATATATATATATATATATATATACAGTATATATATGAAGAAAAGGATAAATTTTTCTAATGTCCAAACCCATTACTGTATCTTAGCTTAATCTGAATGTTTCAGGGGAGTCCCCTATCACCTGGGTATGTATCTAGGTCCTTGAGCACTTCTAGTGGTGAAAATCAGTTTTTGTCTTCATAGTCTGTACCAGTTACAGGGAGAGATTGAGAGGAGAGCAAATTTTTCATAAAGTAATGACTTCTACATGAAAAAATTTTTATTTATACATAAAAATATGTTTCAACACAAACTTATTAATTAACATTTTCATGGGTAGCTTCTTAGGGGAGATGGACTCCAAGGCCATACATCACCAGAGATTTTTGAAATGGTGGACCTATGGACCCTGTTAGCTGAAGGTTAGTAGGTGTAACAGAAGTCTGGAGGATAGCAAGGTTGTGATAGCAAGACTGTACTCTAACTTGCTTATAAAAGCACAGCACAGGTGAAAATGGTTACCACTGTGACGAGGGAGAGTAGTAGGTACCCCAGATATCTGTACCTCAAAATCAGGGGGTTCTTTATAACGACAAAGAGGAAGATGAATTGGGTTCCCCTCGCCTCATTCTTTCTTCATGTTGAGACAAAACTTTACCTGCTGTCACCATAGGACTGATTTAATATGAATTCATGTACTTATGTTTCTCAAGAAAAATTTAATGAAAGTACTATAAAAGGGGACTTCTATGTTGTCATGCCTAGAATTGCATTCACATCTCAGTTGACTTTTAAAAACTACCATATTTGCTCCAGCCCTGACCTCATGGCCCTTGACCTTTAGCATGGATGCTTCAGACTCAGAGGTGGATGGAAATGCGCTTCAAATTAGTTTTCTCAGCCAAAAGGAAATAGTTCTTAGGAAGCATTTAATGACACACAATAAAAAAATAGTCATGAATATGCCCTTTCTGAAAGTAAAGGTTCTTTTGAGAGAATACTTTACAGCTCTGTTAGAGATGTAAAATAGTCTCAATTTGACAAGGTATATGGTAAGGTCTTCCTTGCTAGCTACAAGGCAGCATAAGTATAACAAAATTAGATGATGACTGAATCTAGAAGATATTGTCAGCATGTTGGTCACAAATCTTGGTGTGTAAGACCAATCAATACTTAATCAATTTATGGTGTGTGATAATGGATGCATAGGATGTAGAGCTAAATTACTCAAAGCAGAAGCTAAGGCTAAATAAAAAGGCCATTTTGAAGGTTAAATTCATAAAAATGAATGTTCAGTGGGGTCAAAACCATCACTAGTAAGGCACTCCCCATAGGGGGGTTAGTGCCATCAATGCATCTCATGTGGTGCACTGTAGTCATTACTTAAGGTTCTTCGCAGCGTCCCTTAAGTCTCTAGCTGCAACCTCTTTTATTCCTTTTACTGTGCATTCATTCATATTGTCCTTCTTCCACCTTACTTTCCACCCTCTCCTAACCATTATTCTTAGTGCAACTGTGAGGTTTTCCCCCCTGTTACACCTTTAAAATCTTTTTACTCTCAATTTCCATTTCTGTGCTGAATGACCTCATAGGTCCCAGCACTTGGCCTTTGGCATAAATTCTATATGCCTTCCTTCCTCCTATTAAAACACTATACTAATGATTAAATACCATGCTTGAGGTCTCAAGTACTGGTATATATGTCATATGTCATCGCATTAATTCCAGTTAATACTTCTGCAATCAAATACTTTGGAGAAGGAAGAACGAGAGCTTTTTATAAGCAATATTGACAACTTCCTCACTCTCCACAAGTATTGTAGAAAGTCTGCCATTGTGTGGCAGTAGTGGCTTCGAATGGATCTGTCCCATGTGAACTTTATGCTAAGAAGCCACATAGTCTCAGTCAGTATAGCTTGAGAAGAATCTGAATCCATAAGCAGAGGAACCCCCTAAATTTAGATCCCTACCAGTGGATGACGCAACTTAACTGAGAGGGAGAATTATTATCCACTGATAATCATATCAAACCCCACAGGGTGAACAGCATGGGCGAGCTGAGCTCCTGACCAGAATTAGGTAAACTACCACAGGATAGTTCATGGACCTGCAGGTGGTACCAGACTGCTCAACATGGACAAGTGTGGGTGCATGTTATGAGCTGGGTAAGGCGCAGGGAAAAGGGGAGGAAACCATGTAGTGTTACTCAGTAAGTTTTTTGAACATTGACGCGCAAAATTTGGGCCACATGACATGATGAAAACTGGGATAACTATTTAAAACAAGTTACTGAGAATTGCAGCTCCATTACTTGGAAATATTTATACAGTGAGACACTTTTATCCATGCTGTGTGAGTTCGCACTGTGGGAATCCATATTTTAGTAACCAAGCACAAGAAAACTGCTTAGTATCAAAGCCACTAAAAGCAGTAGAACTGCTTGAAGTGCGCCTTGCAACATCCTTACTCCTCAGGATGACGAGAATACTTTGCAGAGTTTTTTCCTGTCCTCTGCCTATAGCATGAGTTAGAGGCACAGCTAGCATGAAAACACAAATGAACTTAAGCATATGTAAGTGTAACAGAGACAAAAGCTAAGCTAATATAGACCATTACAGGGTGCCAAAATCATAATTAAATGAGAAAAAATATTACTTGAAAAGATGGCGGGAACACTTCCCAGAAGTCAAAGCAGGTGAACGCTCATAAAGGGTAAACTTAGATGAAATTGCAGGTGGTGGAATTACCTCTGCCAAATGATCCAATAAAAGATATTGTAAAGGAGAGCATTGCCAAAGATGATTTAAATATTCAATATAATTATAATGAAACCTTAGCAATAACAAGGCTGCTGAGAATAACCAATCTTCACTACTTGAGGTGCTCAGGGATGAGGATGCATACTTAGATGGGTGGAAAATGAAAAAAATACTCTTCTTTCTTCTTCTAGGATGTGTCTGCCTTCTTCTAGGTGTGTCTGCAACACACATTAAGGTATAACATAAAGTATTGGGTCTGTATTGAAACAAAATAGAATTTCCATATTAATGTACGGTACATATTTATATGTTCAAAATTTAATTCCAAGAGATTTGAAGCCTTTATTTTCAAATCAACTCGGAACAGCCATGTGGTTTCCAGAGTTTTTATTTTATGGGTCTAAGTCCAGGGAACTGGCAGTTGTTGTCATAGTCAGACAATCTACCTCTGAAAGGAAGCATTTTAGATCTAACACACATTCTGACAGATTAGTATCATGGATCTAAAATAATGATCTGGACCATTAAATATGATGTCCTTTAAGGTTATATTGCCTAGCTCTGGAACTTTTGCCTGACATATTACCATCTGTAAAGGATTCCGTGAACCAGACTAAACTTATGTGACTGCAGGCACTTGAAATAGAGCAAAAATATATAACTGATAGGTATATCTCATAAGAAGGCAGACCTGAAAAACAATATTTTATTACAATCCTGTTAATCACATGTGTATATAGAGTATAATGATCATGGAAAGTTACTGGTTCACCAGCCCTTTTGTCCAACAAGCAGAAAAGGTAGTAGGTTGGCCAAGGCACCAACTGCCTGTTGACATACTATTACTAGAGAGATTAAGGTTCCCTTTAAGGCTGGCCAGTACAGTCTGTTGTTGGATTCCTCTCTGGTCATGGACATTTTTCTATGCCTACACCAGCTCATAATAATCTGGTGTATTCATTACATAATTTTTACTGTTGACATATACAGTAAACCCCCCGTATTCACGTTCTCACAATTTGCAGACTCACTGATTCGCAGATTTCTCTATGAAACATATATACACATTATTCACGGAAAATTCGCCCATTTGTGGTATTTTTCACTGAGAAATATTCACTAATTACTGTATTTCTGGGCTCGACCTGTGTCACCCAGTGAAATGGTTCCATTTAGCACAGGTCTCGTGATGACGCTTAGTGGGTGAGCTAGTGAGTATCCTTGGTTACAGGTTTGTAACGGCACACTCAAGTTGGGACTCTGAGAATAGAGAGATCGGTTGGACGAAGGCCTGTGATAGTGGTTTACGCTCACCCCTGGTGTATATCGACACCGTTTATAAGTGATCGCTCCGGGGGTGGTAACCTCGGCATTCTAGATAGCTTTTTCTCTGGTATATGTGGCAATTCTTATACCTAGAAATGTGCTAAATGGAACCATTTCACTGGGTGACACAGGTCTTCCCCCAGAAATAGATTTTTCCTTTGTCAAAATCCCTTTTTCATATCATTTTCATGACTAAATGCACTTTTTGTGATAAAACTATTAAAATACTCAGGTATAAGCATTTTTAGAGTTTTTTTGTGTTTGAACTATCAAAATAGGCAGTTTTAAGTGTTTTCAGGGGGTTTTAAGTATTTGCGGATTGTAGCTATTTGCCAGGGGCTTATGGTTAAGTATACCTTAGTTTAACCAGACCACTGAGCTGATTAACAGCTCTCATAGGGCTGGCCCGAAGGGTTAGATTTATTTTATGTGGCTAAGAAGCAATTGTTACCTAGCAACGGGACCTACAGCTTATTGTGGAATCCGAACCACATTATAGCGAGAAATTAATTTCTATCATCAGAAATAAATTCCTCTTATTCTTCATTGGCCAGTCGGAGATTCGAACAGGGGTGGTGTGGTACGCATCCCCCACTGATAAGGGGGGTGTACTCTACTTGACAACACTGAATACCCTACACTTCTTAACTACTTTGATCTGCCCTTTCTTGCTGTGTAGAAGACTCACTAGCCTGGTAGGCATCTCTTCTAGGAGAAGGCCACTCTGAAATAAACCACCTGGTTTCAGTCTTGGATGGTGCCATAGTCTTTGTACCAGGATCTTCCATTGTCCTGGATTGCAGCTCCCTTGCTTAGGGGTGCACTCAGGCACACTTTTCCATCAGTTTCCTTTTAGTCTTGTTTTCTCCAAAACTGTGAGTATGGCAGGCTTGGTGGTTTAGCAAGAGATTGTGTCATCCTTATCATTTTCTTTTTATTTACCCATGACTTCATTTGCAAAATGTTCACTATGGTCCTTCCTCCAGCATCTGGTAAATCTGGAGATGCATTTGTCCTTGTTGGGTGTGCTGGCTCCTCCTAGTTGACCAGTTTAATACCAGTGATAATTTTGTCTTTTTATGGTCTTAAACTTTTCAGTACAGTATTAATTTTACATATATACATTGGTCCTGTTTTTGTTTATTTTGCAAATATTCTTTTATATTTGTTTTACTGTATATGTTATTGCCTCTTTTTGGTAGTATTGAACTTAATCTTGTTCCACAGAATCGATCATGGAAATATATTTTATTTGGCAATGTGCATGGATTATATAAGAATAAATAAGTTTTAGATACTTGTGCTGTCAATTTCAGTATCCTCTTTTGTTCTAAAACTCTTGTATCTGATTTGTGACATTTCATAACAGTTGATTCCAAGGTGTAAGAAGCCTATTTTACTAGAGCTTAATGCCATTCCAAGAGTCTGTGGCTCTGTATATTAGAAAGGATTTCTCCCTATCCCATGGGCCACTGTATGAGGGTGGATGTCATGAAACGCAGGTGTTTAAAGTCTGTGGAAGACATAAGTCTCTATATTTTTGCTAGTTTTAGGAACCCAGATTTGGATGACTATTTATGGCTGCTTGCTTACCCAAATGGTGGCAATTCAGGAAGCTGACTCCAAGGCTTTTTTCATTTTTATTGGTGATTGCATTGCTCACCACACTGAGTGGCTGAACTCAGTTACTGCCACAGATAATCATGGTGTTGCTGCTTTAGATTTCTGCACTATTTCTGGTTATGATTAGTTAATAAATGAACCCACACACCAATCTGGCAACCATCTTGACCTTGTATTCACAGATGTGACAGGGATTGTATCTTATGGAGTAGTTTGGCTAGTGGCCTCATGTGATCATATTTTGATAAAGGTTAATGTGGAGATGGATCAGGTTGTTCCAGCCCAATTGGGATGGTATTCACAGTGATCTTATGGAGCTTAGTTTGAACAATATTTATAAAGTCTAAATATTACTGAGTGTTTCAGTGATCATCTTAGCAATATTATCAAGAAGAGAATTCCTTCTAAGATCCTCAAACTTCGCTTTAAAAGATAATCTGTGGTTTAATGCTGCATGTGAGCTTGTCTATCATGAAAACAAGAACCTTGTCATGTATGGATGAACAATTTATTTGACTTTTGTGGCATAATTTCACTGAGCTTAGAAGTTAAGCTCAGGTAGTTTGTGAGAGAGCTTATAATGAGGGTGTGAAGATCTTGACCTCAAGTGGTGATGGCCATAAGTGGTGGTCCACCCTTAAATTGTCACTCAGGAGTTGTTCCTAGTTTGCCTCCCCCTTATAGTAGCTGATGGAACTGCTGTTTGCTGCCCTAAACAGAAGGCAGAACTTTCAGCTCAAGTCTTTATGAGCAAACAGTGTGAAATTCCTTGGTGTTGCCTCAGTCATACTTTCCAGAGCTTGTGTCCAGTGGCCTTCACAGTACTTTGCTTCTGGGGCTTGACTGTTATGGTGGCACAGTCCCTAATGCGATCTTTCCAGTCTTTCAAAAATATTGCTGATGTCATTGTCCCTCAGATTGCTACTATTTTCTGAAAGTTAGTTGGACTTGCAAATTTTCTTTCTGTTAGGAGAAAGGGAAACATTGCTGCAGTAAAGGGACTAAGTCAGGTCTTTATGAGCAGACGTTGACAAGCCCTTAGTATTGCCTCATTCATACTTTCCCGAGTCTAAATTGTGTTCAATGGCCTTCAGATCTAGAAAATCAAAACATTGCTTTTGGGGCTTTACAGTTATGGTGGCATAGACCCTAACAGGATTTTTCCAATCTTTTAGAAATACTGCTGATTTCAGTGCCTCCAAGATTATACTATTTTCCAAAAGTTAGGTGGACTTGCAAATTTTCTTTGTGTTTGGAGGAAGGGAAACATTGCTGCATTACCAAATGGACTACATCCATCCTCAATTAGCCCTGTTTTATTTACAGTTTTTGAGAAGATAACTTGCTCCCAGCAGTCTTGGTAGTATAATTGTGATGTAGTTTTGTCAGTATTTAACATTTGGGTGGACTTTTATTAATATTTTAAATGAATTTTTAATAGGCAGAACCTGAAGGATCTGTGTTAGTGGCCCGTATAGAGTAGTAGGTTTAGTGATGTTGTTTCAGGTGTTCCTCAAGGTAGTGAAGTGTGACAAGGTCTGGAGAAGAAATTGATTGCATACACTGATGATGCTACGCTTCTAGCTATTGTTTCTTTTGTGCACCTTAAATCTGTGGTTGCAGAATCCTTGAATAGAGATTTGGTACATATTTATGAGTGAAGTAGGGAATGAAGCTTAACTCATCTAAAACTCAACATACGACAGTTGATAAATCCAGAACACTTTTGCCTGTGCATTCTGATTTAAATTTAAATTATACTGTTTTAAATGTCAGGGACTCTTTTAAGATCTTAGATGTAGATTTAATTAAATTTAGCAAGAAATTGACTTTTAGAAACATATATACATAATATTGATTCCTCTTGTTTCTCAGAAAGATGTCTTGCAGAAATGTTTTTGACTGTTTTGTGATGAAGCTATTGTATATTGTTTAGAGTACTGTTCTTTAGTGTGGTCTTTTGGAGCTGACTCTTCTCTCAAACTCTTGTGGCATAGACGTAAAGGGGGTTCATTATGTTTGTTGCATAAAATGTACTACAAACATCTTCAGCACTCTTCTTTACTTGACCTAGCTGTTTTTGCTCACAACATTAGGCAGGCTGCTGCTACAAACAGTTTGTAGTTTTCTAGTACAGTATCAGGTTTAATACTACAGTACTCATCTGACCTCCAAATTATGAAGCGAGGAGTAAATTCATTCCTGCTTTCCACCAACATCTCCTGAATTCAGGGTTAACAGTCTTATTTTCTGTTATCTCATACTTATTTATTTATCACCTTTTCTAAAAACTTCTCTTTGCAAGCTGATTTCCCTTTGGAGCCTATTGGGTTTATAATCTGTTGACTCTGTCCATAAGGGTGTTCAGCTGGAAATTTAAAGAAAGAAACCTACTCATGCAAATCCTCTGGTGCGTCTGAGCCAATAACCTCACTTTATGAGCTTGCAGTGCTGTAACCTGCTCTTATGCTCATTCCCCAGGTGTTTGTTTTGAAGGAGATTGTTGTTCCAGTAATTATGAATAATCTATTTCTGAGTATTCTGTATTGATCATTCCTTTCAGTCTTTTTTCACAGTGCTTTCAGTGATTAAAAAAAATTAATATTCTAAGTTCAGAAGTAAGTACTTTTGCACTAGATGAGGTCCTTTCCCTCCATTCCAATATGAATTATAGCAAGGAGGTAATGGTCTCCCTGTAGCCCTTGAAAGAGGGGACATCCTAAAAAACATTATAACTGCTGTGTAAACACAAAGTTTGTTATACACTTTTTTTTTCAGCAGTACAGTAGTAACAAAACCATTGTAGCGCTAACTGCATATGAATAATCTATTGGTAACACTTTTATTTCTATATACAGTATTAGTGATTTGAAGAAAAAAATATACAAGACAGAATAATAATTAATAGAGAAAATGTAAATTCATTCTCTTATCTTGCTGGAGTTCCTGTTAAGTATTACAGTAGTGATTTTAAATAAATATTGCATTTGCTCTAGTACTGTATAACATTGAACAATTCAGCTACAAAAATAGGTGTTTGTTATTTTATTTGTTTTTGTGCAAACTGTCAGACACAATATATAAAGCCACAAATAAATTTAGCATTGGAAAATGATCTTGGCATGCAAAATTAGTTTACTGTAGAAGTATAGATCCTTATTTTCACTCTCCATGTGCTGTAATCCATAACCCTACAAAAGTGAAGGACCATTATAAAATGACAAATTTTTAATCCGTTTGTATATTTCATAACTAACAAACCTGCAGACTTAACATAAGGGGAAAATTCTCTAGCATCTGCTGGAGTCCTGTATTTTTCATAACTAACAAACCTGCAGTCTTAACATAAGGGGAAAATTCTCTAGCGCCTCCTGAAGTCATGTTAAAAAAAAATAGTACAAGGATTTGGTGGCAACAGGAGACAGCCAATTGGGGTGTAGGAGGAGGGAGCAGCCTGACCTGATTCACTCCAGCTACACAGTGGTGTACCAGTTTCTCTCTAACTGCCTTTGTAGCAAGACAGCCTTTCTTCCTTTCTAGCCAAGATGCTGGTTATTTTAGCACTTCCTGCCCGTATTACACTTTGGCATTCTGGTTTTTTTCTCTCTTTTTGTTTGTGCATTTTTCTGAGTGATTTAATGTTATCTGTGTGTATTTTGCATTTCTAGAAATGCAAACCCTCGAATCTTCTAAGCAACCCAAGCCTCAAAGACGATGTCTGAGGGTAGGTAGCAACCCTTGTTCTTGTTATTTAGCCACTTTGGATAGAGACCCCCATACCACTTGCAGCAGGTGTAGAGCTAATGATTGTAGAGTGAGTAATCCCTGTCTGGAGTGTTGTATTTGGTCTCCTGAGCAAGGAGGAATTTTGGTAAGAAGAGGAGATTCAAGAGGAAATCGGTGGCTCCATCTTTGGAAGGTTTTTCATCCCCAGTGGCAACAGATGTATCACTTCCTTCTTGTTCTGTCTCTTCTGAGCACAAGAGTCGGGAACTAGGTGTGGATTGACGTCTAATGCAGAAGAGACAGGCTGTGCTCCTTAACCCTTAAGGGACAGGCTAAATATATATCAAGCACATCCCCAGACCTGGCAAACTTTAAGGTTGGCCAATTTAAAAAAAAAAACACATCAATGGAAAAAGGAAGATATGCAAATGCACATGGTGTTAGAAAAAAAATTCTAAAATTTTTTCCCTACCTTCCACAGGAAGTTGAAAGTGACTATTTACAACTCGGTGTGGGGCCTCTTATACAAGACATTTGTAAAAATATGTTAATTTTACCAAGTTAAGTATGTTTTTTTAATAATTTATTTTATTTTGTAAAATTATAATTACAGATCACACAATATCATAACAGATAAGGAATAAAATCAGTAACAAATTCTGAGTATATGTGTTGTAAAATATTTACAAGATTCACTGAGATGGGGAGATGCAGTAACTTTTTGTGAGGTATACATTTTTTTCTAATATTTCTTTGCAAAATTACAATTATAGCTGACATACTATCATAAAAGATAAGAACTAAAACCAATGGCAATTATAGCTGACATACTATCATAAAAGATACCCTGGGTATATTTATGAGCAAATAAATAAAAAGATGTCCTGGAGCTGCAGAGAGGCAGTACATTCCCCTCTGAAATCTCAAGGCATACTGATCGATGTCTCTCCTGTGCTGAGCTGTTATATTGGCCATAAGGCATTTATGGACCTTTGAAGTGCTATGGACATCTTTCTTGCTAAATTCATCCAAACCATATGGCATGTAATATTAATACTCATAGAAGTTATACCATCCATCACTCAAAACATGTTATAGATAATCATATGATGCTTCCCGTCCATTAAGGGTTAAAGGAAGCACGGCTGTGCGCAGAAGTCAAAAGGCTTGAAGCAGCTCTAGAAGAAGCACGAACCATTTGACATGTACGCTTAGATGAACAAGGATCAGCTGTAGGTGAAGAGAAGCGAGAATCCGAAGAGGGTCTGCGAATCTTCGCCTGCTAGAGATTTTCCCCTTATGTTAAGACCCAGGTTTGTTCTTTGTATGAACAATTACCTTTTTCCATGGCAAGTGCTAAGTTTGGGCACTAGCATCTTCATTTTGCAATTGGGCGAAGCGAATATCTGCAATGAAAGTAGCAGCCCAATACCAGAAGATAAATTTAGATTCAATGGCCTGCACTTCCTGGTGAGGTGGACTCAGGTTCAGGCCCTACTCATGGCATGATAGATTTCACTAGCAATATAACCTTATTTTCCATGAGCTGAGGATGGAGTAGGAAATTGGCATAGGTCTACCTGCTGAGTCATCAACAACTATTGCTTGGTTCCCCCAATCCTAGAATGGGTGGAGAAAGGTTTGGGCATTTATATAGTATGTAAGTATGTATGTTGGGTCTCTAGGACATTGTGCAACAACAATGACTTGTTCTTTGCCTCTGCTCCTCATTAA
This sequence comes from Macrobrachium rosenbergii, assembly GCF_040412425.1. Taxonomy (NCBI): domain Eukaryota; kingdom Metazoa; phylum Arthropoda; class Malacostraca; order Decapoda; family Palaemonidae; genus Macrobrachium; species Macrobrachium rosenbergii. The sequence continues at coordinate 55,031,595 of NC_089761.1, read as the reverse complement.
TGACCTGTAAACAATCAACAAAAATTCTTTGTTTCCAGTCACTTAAAATTCCTTTAATGAGATGAAAAACATTTTATGTCAGCACTAAAGTCAACTCTTAACAAGCATGGATTCAAATCAGTTATCACTGATGTCTTAGAGGTAACTAGCAAGATGTAAAAGGGCATCACTAAGACCTTACTGCCTTCCGCAAGCATAGCTATTTAAGGCCAAAGTGCAACCTTGTGTCAACCCCAAAGAGCATTTTAAAGATGGAGAATGAATGAATGAATGATTTTGAGTTATCTGGCATCGTGACAACTTGGTCATTGATGCCGAGATCAGTTAAATGAACAACATAGCTGCTATAAAAACAATAAAAAAATAAAACAACATGAATGAAATATTATATTTTTGGGAGAAGACCAGCATCAATAATAAATCTAAAAATGCCACTGGCATCATACACCACATCCTCTCCAAGGATCTTGGCAAGGATGAACCTGCCATCCCGACCAAGAGCCTCAGAGAGGCAACAGCTTCTAATATCCCCAAGACTGAGGCACTCAACCAGCAAATGCCTCACAGTCAAGGGGATCAGACAATCCTCACAAAAAGGTTGATTCTCCTCAGCCATCAGAAAGCTGTGTGTTAGGCGAGTATGCCCAATCCTTAAGCGGCAATATGGAGAGTGGCTTGTAATTGCTAAAATCAGCTCTGAGAATGAATTATTACATAAATTCCACTTACCTGGAAAAACAAGAATTGAAAATAAGACAGCCAAGTTTGGATGAAAGGACTGCTGACATATCACTTAATGGAAAACTTAACTGGACCTCCACCTATTCTAGCTGTCTTTAGTTACCTGTGATTCCACATGTCTCCCAAAAGAAAAGCATACTTGGTGAGCAGTAGTTGAGAATGGTAGGTATCAGGAACAGGAATGTCTACCAAAGACTGCCCAGCATCTGTGCCCATGCAGCAACTGAGCTTTGTTCCTATGGTTTGTAAGTAGTTTTCCATTATCAGACAATAGGGTAGTGAAGTAGTGCACTAGATCCTACCAATGTCTGACAAAGATGAGGGTGAATTTTTTAACCATTAGTATAGCTTTCCTCAACAAATGCCTTTTACCCTCCATCTGTTCCCTTATGCCTCTTCCTACTTAGCTTTCCATCATTTTTAATGCTGTCTTACTTTAATTTTCAGCCTCATTTCAAACCAAATCCTTTAGGTGAGGCATATGAGGTTGCAAAAAGGACTCAGTGGTGTTTTTAAACAAATTTTTGACAATAATAATTCTCTACTGTTGTCTATACAACTTTCAATGAAGATCTAGCAATTCAGCTAGAAGCAACTTAATCTCCACACGATCTTACATGCTACTGAGTATACCAAACGTAATCCATTCTGTATACTCAACAGTATCTTCAACGGTGGCGTAGGTATGCATGGATGAACTGCCAAGTGAAACCGTGCAATGGCTAGGTTCTCCCAGACTCATGGAATATTGTCTTAACTCATCTTTAGCCTTCTACATTAGTATAATTTAGCATTCTTTATGTAACAGCTGCACAGACAACTGTAATAAGAGTATTTTGACAACTTCATAAATACAATGGAACCTTGGTTTTTGTATGTAATCTGTTCCAGAAAGTCTGACAAAAACCGAATCTTACGAAAACTGAAGAAATAATTCCCATTAAGAAATAATGTAAATCCCAATAATCCGTTCCAGACACCCAAAAATATTAACAAAAAATACATTTTATAGAGAATAACTATAGTTTTACATACAGAAAACAATGAGAAATAAATATAAATGACTAATGAGATGGATAAGTGAACATTTATCACTTTTATCTTTACATATTGACATATGGAAGATGGCCAGGAGGGGAGAGGGGGGGGGAGGAAAAGTTATTGTTTGGAAGGGTAATCCCCCCCCTTAAGGACTTCAGGTATCAATGCCCTATCTGGGGTTAATTCCCTTCTTTGTTTTCTACTGGCACTAAGACCAGCTTGAGAGTCACTGGACCCCTGTTGCACGAAATAGATTTGCCTAAAATGGAACAAGGCATTTTCATTGAACAAGTTGCAGACATGGCTTGCAACAGCTTTGTTAGGGTGATATCTCTACAGAAAACTTTGCAACTCACTCCATTTTGCACGCATCTCCTTAATCGCTGAAGAAGGCACATTATCCCCTCTCTCTTCCTCCTCCTCTGATTCCTCATCTGCTGTCTGTTGCTGTCCCAGTTGAAGGTCTTGCAGCTCTTCAGTGGTTAGCTCTTCCCTGTGGTTGTCCAAGAACTCTTACACATCAGCCACGAGTGCGCCACTTTCGAACTTTGCTATGAATTCTTTCTTGAACTCAATCGTGTTTCTCATCTTCTTTATCAAAGGGCTGGCACTTGGAACTTTTTGGCCCAATGGTGGCTTATTTAGCAGTCACACTCAATCTAAAAACACAAAAAACAATGGATTATTATGAAATGTTTTGAATGAACACGTGGGGTGATGCTCACTCAATGAGAAACAAAGGCATCCTGGGTCACAAACCCTTGGGATGCTTTGTGATGCACACAGTCCGGCGGACAAGTTTGGGGTGGAGCATCTTCAACTGTACGATAACCAAGCAGATGTACGAAAACTAGGACAAAAGTTTGACAAAAAAAGTTGACGAAAACTGAATCGTACGAAAACTAGGGCATACGAAAACCAAGGTGTGACACTACTCAGAATTTGCTGTTTCACAACTTTACTTTTAAAAGATCAATTATAATGGCAGAAAACATTAATACTGTATTTCAATGTGATCACACATTACAAACCTGACTGTGGGATGAGTTTCACTAAAAGGCTGAGTCCGTGATGCTCTCATGCCTTCTCATAAGAATTTACTTTACAGCTCAATTGAACTGTATCATTGCTACCTAGTTTGTTACATTCTAGAATTCCTAGCATTATTTTATAACATAAAATTTAGTGCTACTTTACTCATTTGTTCTTTATGGTTTGTATTTCTGGATCGGGTCCCGTGTCAGCCGATGAAAAAGTCCATTCAATCGCCTCAACTAAAAAACGAAATATTGGTACTCAACTTAGGTGACGAAAGACCTTGTGAGGAAGCCATAATGATGCAAAAGGCACAAGATTAAAAGCACAACGAAAAAACGTGTGAACGATGGTGCTTGCTGAAATGGAATGCGGCTAGCGGTGTTTTTTGTGTGCTGTCCATGCGGGTGGTACATGGGTTTGTAACGGCACCTCCCTGTGGGACTTTTTGACCTTGGGATCTCTATAGGATAAGGTTCCGTGTTTTTGTAGTTCACCCTTTTCCATACACGACTCCATCTGATGGAGCTCGCTCTGGGGGTAGTAACTCCAGCATTTCATTTAGCTTTCTCTGGTATCTAGCAACGGAATTACCTAGAAATAAGTGCTGAATGGACTTTTTCATCGGGTGACACGGTCCCCTCTCCAGAAATAGATTTTTCCTTCGTCAAAATCCCTTTTTTACACCTCTTTTGAGGCATGACAACTGGTTCAGCATTTTTAAAACAGAAATATAAATTAAAAATGTACTGTTTTAATCTTCAAATTTATAACCATATTAGACTCTACTATATTACGCAAATATCATTAATTGTTTGCAAATGAAGAACATGATTTGTTAAATAAATCCCTCCATATTTGCCTTCAGGATAATGAAGTCCGGAGAAAACTAGAGGAGCGAAAGAAGCGCCTGGAGGCTGAGAAAGTGAGGCAAGAGGAAGAACGTGCAAAGGCAGTAGCAGCAGGTATTCCAGTTAGAAAGAGAGGACAGAATCTTCCACCACCTGAAGATAGTGGAGGCTGTGTTGTGGATCGGTTGCTGGCTGATATACGGAAAGGTGATTTTAAGCTCAGGAAGAGGACACAGCCAATGATTGCTGCCGCCACTGGTTAAATTCTATAGGTAAATACTTTCCTCAACAATTTTATAAATTTAGAATATGCAGTTTGTGAAAGCTTATTTAAAGTACAACCAGAGAAGGTTATATATGTTTAAAGTTAAAGCTGTGATATTGACATTTAAAGTTTTATCTTGGCTTAGTTTTGTTCTCAAGCAAGTAAAGTTTTATGGAGTGATTAGAATTGTACATGTAACTGGATTCTAAGTATTTGAAACTACTGTATACCTTGATAGTGAATCCTAATAGATTGGGAAAAGACAAATGAAAATAAAAAACTAATACAGTGCACTATTATGCTGTACAGTGTAAAATTATTCAGGTAAAGCTTTCTGATATTAAATTTTCCAATACCAGTACTGTATAAAAATTCCTACATCTCATGAGTCCTGTTGTTTTAAATTAGGCCAGCCTTGTGCTGGCATGAGCTCTTTCTCCAAAGCAGCTGGTGACATGAGGCTTAATGTCATAGGGTAAGCATATCACTTTTAAGAGTGCAAATTCAAACAGTCTTTATGGAATTATACCTGACAAAATAGAATCCAGTGATTGCACAATATAAATAGGTTTCCAACTTTAAATTAGAACTTACAAGCAAAATACTGGCCTTTATATCATCTGCTACAAAAATTTCATGGCAATATATCTGGGATTGATGACTTTCCAATGTGATCTTTGGCAAAAGTGCTTTTCACAATGTCTGAGAACTTGACATACTGCAGCCTAATTAATAGACACATAAGAAAATTTATGTTAGAAATTACAAATAAAAGAAATTTATATGTACTGTAGTGTGGATTGTTTGGTGTCCTCTGCATATCTGGGCCATAATTGGACACAAAAGGCCACTGCTCACCACAACAGCAACTTCAAAAATTGTAAGAAACAAATGATTGAAGATTTTTCTTTGATTTCATTGATGAGTAGTCACTAGCCACAGGCAAATGTAGTAAATATTCTACACAGAGGCTTACGGTTAAGTTCTGTGAATACAAATAAAATTTCCAATTCTCTAATGTTTGTGAATACAAGGAAGGAACCCTAGAAGTCAAGTCCATCAAAATATGGTAGGGATGTAGAACTATCTTAATCTAGGGATTCAGTAGAACTATCTTAATCTAGGCTTTGAATGGTTGAGGCTACTGTTGAAGATATGATAAGAGTAAGAGATTTTAAATACTGTAGATTGTATAAAATTTTGTCTACTTTTTAAAGGAGTATTGGAATGTAGTGCGATAATCAAGTGTAAACTCTTTAAACAGAAAGTTAAGATTAACCTGAATTTTGAATGACACTAACTTTCACTTAACTTGGTCTTTGGAACCTGAACACACTGACAAGTGAAGAAAGGCATAAAACTCAGTTTCTGTTATAACCTATTTTACTTGCTTAGTTTATTTACTACATTTGGAGATGAATGCTCTGATTGGTTACAAGACCGTCCAGGGCTCCCGTTACGTGAGGAACGGTCAGGCTATGTGATCGACAGCACGGATCACAGTCCCTTCCTGAAGAACTTGAGCAAGAATAATGTTGGGGAGACAGAGGCTGTGGGTTGCTTCATGGCTGTGTAAGGTTCTCAACATGCGTAGGAGAGACACGGATGTGCAGTCGAGGGCAAGGACTAAGAGATCTATGAGGAGAATGGTCCTGATCTTAAGAGAGCTCTTTAACAATCAACTTCTTGATGAGAATCTTAGTGTCCATCTTACAGCCCTTGGAAACACTCATTGTTTGAACAAGACGAGTAGATAAGACCTCCTGTGGAGAAGACCGATTCGTAGATTTGGGGTTCTTAGAGGACACTTCTCTGGATGTGAGTACTGCAGCACAGGAATCAGGAACTAGGCACGGTTTGTTGGCTAAGGCAGAAGAAGCATGGCCATGTGCCTTGAAGGGAACATGGCTTGCAGCAGCTCTAGATGAAGTAGGAACAGGTTCAGCACGGACATGTTTGAACAAACAAGGATCAGCTGCAAGAGAAGAAGAACAAGAACCTGAAGAGGGCCAGCAAAACTTCTTCCAACATCTGACGGGTGGATGGAAGAGACGACGAAGAAGAGTAGGAAGATGAAGATGACGATGAAGACAAGGAAGGAGACCTATGGTGTCAATGTCTCTTCTTTGATTTCAGCAACTCAACTGTCAAAGACAGCCTGAATAAGAGTCGGAGGGAGCAGATGTAGAAGGTCCAGGGGTGGAAGATGGTGGACACGACACGGATAGCGATGGCACGGAGCATGGTGCGGGGAGAGCCAATGACAGAGAAAATGATGTCACAGAAACTGTAGCTCTAGAACAGTCTCTGGGAGAGCCATTGTAAGGCAAGAGGCGGGGACTCGAAGGGAAGTGAATGTCCTTCCTAAAGGACAATCACTAACCAGGTCTCCTCTTCATATTGCTGCCATGTTGCCCAATGGCACGACAGCTTCCCCCACCCCCCCAACCACTGGCAGCATGTGGGGAGGAACGCCGCCCCCAGCATCCTCCTCCCTCCTTCTTACCCTTGCCCCCTATTCCCAGAACTGGGAAGGGGGCTGGCAGGGGCAGAAGAAGATGGGTATTCCTACAGGGGACTTTCGAAGTCTGGGACTTCTTAGTACTCACAGAGGAAGTGCCAGCCTGACGCAAAGGTTGGGCTGCAGTGGCATATGAAGACCCGGAGGTCTTGGCCATTGCCTGGTGGGCAAGACGGTTGTTGTTATCAGCCCTCCATCTGTCTACCATGGTATCCACTTGCTCTCTAGGGAAGAGGGAAGCAGAATCCAGCAACGGTCCATTCCTCAAGGCCAAAGCCGACTCAGGAACTGGGAGATTAGAGTTAGGACCCCGTCTCCCTCTTCTTCAACACCAAATTCGCCCACAGGTTTGTCTGGTGGGCTGGGTAGGAAATGGCCCCACCTCCAGATAGCATTAGCCTCTTGAAAGTGGCTTCCTCCTCAGAGTTTCTTGAACTCGTAGATGAGAAAGCGATCCTGGACACAGTGGGTCCATCGATCCAGCCAAGAGACTGCCTGGAATGCTGCCATGGCAGTCGGTTCCAGGGCCACCGACTCCTACTGCGAGAAGGAGATTCCCTCTGCATGAAGCTGGCCCAGCGACAGACCCAGGCCTAGACGAACCAGGTCTGGGTCAACCTATTTGGTCAGCAGTGGCCTCTCCGAGAGCAAGTAGAAATGCTTCTGATGAGGGAGAGGAGTGAGAAGTATCTTGTTCGAGCAACTAGAATGAAGTGAGTTCTCTTTTCCAGATACCAGAGAATTCACTTGGTCTAAAACCCCTTCGGCAAGATCAGAGCACGGCAGGCCCAACAAAGCTTTGGGTTCCTTGTGCGGTCCCCAGAAAGCTTCAAGGACAGAAGGACGAGCCACGGGAGTGGCCATGGTCTCTTCCCGGAGATTGTTACACTAACAGATCAGTTTCACGATCTCAACATAGGTCCTTTGTAGTTCGGGGGTGTCCATGTCCACAGGAAAAGGACCTTCGAGCTCTTCCAGGTCATGTTCCACCCGGGCTACTCTCTTGGCAGGAGAGAGACCCTCATTGGAACCTACTGATCCCCTCTGAACCACTTGAACATATAACCATTCTGATCCTAGGACAGAGTAGAACAGGATGTGTGTGGCTCGGGAGATGGCCAGAAGATAAGTGGATGCATCGCTGGATGGGAGGGTGGGACTCCCCACCCGACCATCCGTTAGTTAACTACCTAACAACCTTGTCAAGAATTAAATGGCCGGTTTACATATGTCAAGACCGAGGGTTTGTATTCGTGTAGGAACAAATATAGATTTGTGTGTAATTGTTCACATTCATTCAAAAATGTGCCAACTTTAAATAAAATTTTTATTGTTACTCCAGATGAATATATTTAATGTGTTATTTTGCTCTCATTTTCAGAATGGAAGGTACCTCACAAGAGCTGCAGACCACTTTCATCACTTGCAGTTAGTTTGTAGCAAATTAAGAACGCATAGATACTCTATTTTTAAATACGTATTTAAACATCTGGTAATAAATTTTAAATGTTGCTGTTTGATATATCGTAATTTTAAATAGCCAAAGAGGCATAAGATAGTGCATTTTATTCTGCCTTGCTTAAATAATCTCATGTAATGTGACAATTATATCAGAAAATGTAATTTTAAAAGAAATTCAATTTTTTCCAAGGTATACAAACCATTACTGTATTCCTCACCACAAACCACAAGCTGGGAACAATCGTTGAAGCTTGATAACAAGGTGGGTAAATGGTGGTATGTAGATGAGTCAGGGGAGTCTCCCATTCACTTGCTATAAGCCAGTCCTTTTTATTTCAGCATCAGAGACTGTGTGGAGCATCTGATGGGGGATTATAGTAAAGGCTTTTGATTGTAGCCTTAATTTTATATTTGTTCTTACAAAAATACAGTACAAGCGATCACCTTTTTTGCTGGAGACTCCTCCCTCCACCCAGAGATGTGTCATGTTCCTGGTCATGATAATGAGCAGAGCACCAATGATCCTGTAAACTGGCACAGGAATGCAAGGCTGATAGGGCCCTAAGCTAGAGAGTCTGTACTCTCACTCTGTGAAAACTTCAGAGAACCAAGTGCAGCCCAAATAGAAGGGGAACATGAGAGAGAGAGAGAGAGAGATATATAACAGTCGTTCACCCTTTCAACCTCCTAGTACCTTAGGCAAGATGCTTTCTTGTTCTACAGGTACCTGGAAGACTACACAAGTCATAAGTGGCCAAGAGCTCGTGGGTGCCATCCCTACAGAAAGTTGAAGACCAGTCTCCCTAGCGTACTTGATCAAAAGGGGGCCCCCCAATCGCTTTAGTGTTGACATTCCTGTTTCTAAGTTGCTCGTGGATTGTGGATACCCTTTCCCTCCTAGGACCTTGGCCTGTTATAATCCTCTTTGGTATTTCCTGGTTTTGTTTCTCTTGTAATCAAAGGAGTTTAGCACTAATTCTTCTTTAAGAAATGTTATCATCATAAATGAAGATATGTGATCATAAATTAAATGAAATTTAAATATTAACTATCACCCTCCTTTAAATGTCAGTTTGTAATTTTGGACTGTTGTTTTTTCACATCACTTCCAGCAGTTATTAGGCTCGTTTGTCTTCTTTTAATCAGTGTTCTTCTTTCGTTTGTCTGTTTTTTCCTTGCAATTTACGTTTGTCGAGGTTGTGTAACGATTGTACAAATGTCTTTTGAAATATAATCTCTGTACATTGGAAATGCTCTCTATCTTCCTTGCAGATTTCTTTTATTTCTAAATGTAAGTATAGTATTCATTCTTTTATGCCATAGTTTTGCTATTATTTATCATTTTATTATTTGAAGTTACATTGGTCTACCTTTAGGAATTAAAAGGCTAATTAATTTATTATTCATTTGTTTGAGGGCTGATGCTTCGTTTTGGGAAGATATCCATTGTTCCTAGTATTGACCCAGGATTAATCCTTTAATGGAATTGGTTAATCCAAGGCTACTGACCCAAAACTATAATTATTTCTTCCTCACCATCACCTTAGGGTAAACACAGATATGGCAGCATGCGAGGAATGTGGTGTCATATTGTCTTAATATTCTCATATTCTATTTCTAACAGTATTATCATAAAATGCCTTCAGTTATAAAGAGATATGCTTCCTAAATAAAAGCTTTTTTTTAAAGAATCGAAAGGGAGTCTTCAATAACCTTATTTGCACAATGAGGAAATAGCCTTATTTGCACAATGAGGAAAGTAGATTTGGCATCGCTCTTTCACCCCCCCCTCCCAACCTCGAGACCTTCCTTTGACCAAGTAGGCTGGGTAGATTATAGTTTGGCACCACCTGCCCACATTACTTGTGGAACCACAACATTTTTCTGATGGGAAAAAACCACTGGCTCTGTGACCTCTAAACTGGGCCAGACATTTGTACTGCAACATTCAAACTGGGTATAAAATCATCTCATACAGACCCCCACTAACGGTCCTTTAGCAAAAGAGAAACCTCCAGACTTGGCCTCAGCCTCCTTGATAACATATAAATTGTGGATGTAGTGCCCAGTGTCCAAGGGGACTTCAAGGAGAGTGCAAATTGTGTAAACAAACACTATTAATACAGAAAGAAAATGGTTTCAACACACACAAACGTCCACACCCAACAGCAGCTGAAGAAAAACTGCCGGCTTGCAGTGAGCTAGGGACTCCACCACAACCTGCCTAACCCCCATTAACCACCATTGCTAAGCTTCAACTCACACTGAGGCTGAGGCATACATACATAAAAGACAAATGGTTTGTATTTCTGTATGAACAAATAAATTTTATTTTTCATGACTTTAATTTTATTAGCTATTCCTAAAGGCTCAAAAATATAACTAAGATATGGATATGGAAGAACATTAGCTTTGACTTTAACGAAAGGATAAAGAAAGCATTTTTGAAACTGCACCAAAAATGTATTTATAAAACCGTTACCTATATCATTGTTAGACATCAATGAAGATGCCTAAAAGATTTACAGACCCCAAATGTATTATTAACACAATGAACTAGTAACAAACTTGTATTCACATTTGTAAGCTAACCTCTTACAATAAAATTACAATCATGTAATGCAGTACAAAAATAAATGTATACTGTATTCTACATCATAGAATATAAAAAAAGATTCAAGAGGTTAGTTTAGTTGGTCTTAATTTCTGCAGGTATGTTTATGTAATACCATTTTTTATAATGGCAAAAAATCAAATTCTGTACAGTGTAATATGATTAAGAAGAAAATTGTTTTCTATGACTAGACATCTACAGTTAATTGTGCTTTATGATAATAAAGATAGGAAATGAATCATTTGTAATACTCTAAACTGTACATATTTACAAGCTATTAAATAAAAACAGTAACCTAGCAATGTTGGTACAAATGAAGTTATTTGAGGACAAAAGCTAATATTTATCACCAGATAAGTTTTATTTACCTAATGCTATTCACCCTACATGTACTTGGAAACAAATTACACAACCACCTGCTTCATATACAACAGATAAAGACAAAAGGGCCATAAAAAATTTGCATTAAAACTGCCTTCACATAAAAATGAAAATTCACCAAAAATTAAATTCCATTTTTCTTTTTCACTAAAACAGATCAAGATCTTCAAGAGTTTATCAATTTCATCATGGAAAGAGATTTACTTTACATAGAGAAAATGGACAAGAATGATAGCAAAGTATTTAATTCTTGGACCAAACAAAAATGTTCCTTAGTTATATGAATTTTAAAAATGTTATACTGTACTGCAATATAACAGGACGAAAGACTGTGAATATTAATATAGCATTTCAGGAAAGACCAGAATGAAAGACTGAATATTAATATAGCATTTCAGGAAAGACCAGAACGAAAGACTGTGAATATTAATGTAGCATTTCAAGAAAGACGGCGGAAGTTTGCTTCTTATTGGCCCTAAAATTTACAGCTAAACTGCTGCTGTGCTTATACTTGAGAAACCTAAACATTTTAGAGCCTTAATGTGAAAAGTTATGCTAAAATCCAAGGAGGATTTAAGCATATAATTATATACATCAGTATGATTGAAAATATTACTCAAGGGACAGACGATATTACACTGTACATAGCCATATAAATTTCATATACAAAGTTCATAGCATAACTACTATAATGGACTCTAAATTTTCAAAACAAAGCAGTTTATATGTTATTAATTAGAACCTTATCAAAATAATACACATTCAGTTGTGTATTAAGCATACGAAGTTTCTCAGAGTTACATTAATATTTCATATAAAGAGAAACAAATGTATAGTAATCTAGACTGTAAATATGTAAAACTAACTAATTAGCCACAGAGGATTTGCAAATAGCAATTTGTTAGCCACAGTCAACTATCATATATAGACTGTACTTAGGCATACAGTAATTATTGTATTAAACTTGTACTTAAGAGAAAAGCAGCACTGTAGTTTTCTAAAATAATTTACGACAAAAGTGGGATAATAGAACATCAACCAAAGAAAAGGAGTGCAATAGTTAAAGGAGAACACACAGTATAAATTAAAGCACATCGCAGACCAAAAATAGATGTATTAGCGTGAAGTCAAATACGAAACTGTTGCTGCAACTCCTAAACCCACAGCAGTCCACGATAGGACACGTCTAACTCTATTCTCGAGGTCTGTTTCTTCAGGGAATTCGTCACAAATCTTGCTCTGAAAATGGAACAAAAATGTCAGTAAAGAATAGAATAATTAATGAAATTCACTTAAGTATGCTTTAGAAAATACAGTACATTACAGTTAAACCTATGAATGACAACAAGAAAAAAATTACAAATTTTTAAAGTAATTTGTATTTTTCCTACCATACAAACCTGAGGTCTCTACATATGGTTTTAGCTTTCAGTGAGCTGGAAGTCTGGCTGTTAAACTTTTGCAAGGTTGGTTATGGTAACAGTTACTGATGGTAGGGGCGGAAGCAGCACCCACCCAATTGGTATACATTCAGCTATGCACAGTTTACCTTTTGGCCCAGGTAAGAGAGCAAGGGGTGGTAAGAGGTGTACCCTTAATGTAAAGACCTCGGGTTTGTATGTTAGGAAAAATGTTTATATTACTTTAAAAATTTGTATTTTTCCTGCACTAATACAAAACCTCGGTCTTTACACATGGGAGACTTACTTTACTTTTGGAGGGAGGATTTCGAGAATCTCTGAACTGACTGGTAGTTCGGTTCACCTGGGTACTCTCTTCATGGTCATGAAAGCAAAGGAAGGAGTCCATATCTCTGATCCACTGAACAAAAGAGATATTCAATCATCAGACTTCTGGGCACTGCGAATTAAAGGGATGTAATATCCTTGATTCAAAAAGGTTTGATGAACCCACAGTGTCGGAGACTATAAAGCTAAGGATAACCGACTGGTTTGCTCACAGTCACCCCTCTCCCCTTGCTAGAGAGAAGGATGGATTTGCATCTACTAATCCAAATACAGTAGTTAGATTATAGATAGGATACTCAGTCATCTAGATCACCAGCATGCATGCCAGTCCAGCACGTGATGGCTCGTTCACTGTTCCTCTGCCCACTGGAAGAAGGAAGACAGGAGAAAGGGAGGCCAGTCCCACACACACTTTCTCATACCAGCCGCACACCTTAAGCGAGATACAACCTGTCCCTCAAGACCTCAGTGAACTAAATGAATAAATGACTAGTTGAGCATCCACCATATGACCCAAGGAAAAGGAGTCCAAGGACCTATGGGCAATGTCCCAAGGTAAAAGGAGATGAACGTGATCTGCACGATTACATTCCATCCTAGTACTCAACTGACAGGTTCCTCCTAAATGCGACGGACAGACGGATGCCCCTGGCCTCGAAAGATCTGGTCCAAAAAGCACTGATGTCCACCAAGAAGTTGCGAGGTACGATCACTCGATCATCTCACTAGTCAGAGAAATGACAATTTGGATACTGTTTCTCGGCCAACTTGAAGGCAATAAATGAGTCATTAGCATTGGGTTGAAGGTCTAGTCTTTACAGAGGTGACATAGACGTCTTACTGTCCAAGGAAGTGGAATGATCCATCTCACTGAACACTTTCGAAACATGTAAAATGATGAAAGGCATAAGCTTCCAGATGTAAATGGGTATCAAAGGTGCGAGAAGACAGAACAGAACAGCACCAACATCAGTAAAGTCCAGAATGAAGGACCATGATCAAGCTTCTTTAGAGGCTGAATGAATCTGGAGGTCAAGGTGTCAAGATCACTATCCTTATCTCATGACTTCAGTAAATAAATGTTGCAATGACATCCCTCTTGCTTGGGTTGTATGGCTGGCCATTGCACTGAATGTTCTGAACATTCAGATGAAAGGACACTAGGACCTTTTGTTGACCCTGGCACTACCGTGGTGTTGTTGCTATCACACCAAGGAGTGTCTATCTTGGATCTTGAGATTCCTGAAAGCCTAAAAAGAACTGTGTTTAAGTCCCAAGAAAGGAAGTGTAGGAGACTGCCATCCTGGTCAACGTTCCTAAAAACGAAAAGTCCCTGGAGAAGGAGTGTACCCATGGCACTACCTTGGTGTCATTGTTATCAAAGGAGTGCCTATTTGGACACTGAGACTCCTGAAACTGTCTTAAGATACACATAATACTCCCCTTGAGATGTGGATCAACTGGTAGGCTAAATACAGCAGCACCAGCTGCTGCTTACAACCCTAACTCCTCACTAAAATAGTGTAACTACATCAAGCCATAAGAATGGAGCTCCTAGACACCGCTTCTTGACTAAGTAGGAACCAAACACAAGTTATTGGAACTTAGTTTGGAGGTACTGTTGATCTCCCGGCGAATCAGGCAAAACGACTTGAAGTTGTATGCACAAGGCTTGATTCATGGATGCAAAACCAAACTTGTCTGCCATACATCCATCATCCTGGAGTGTGTCTGGTTAACTGCTATGCTGAGTTTGCTAAAGGCTGTATATATGTACACAAAATTTTTAAATAATTGGCAATTCTTGCCTGGATGATTATAAGAAAAGCTATATGTGATCATCTGTATAGAAGACTTGTAATCTACCTAAGACCTAGAGATAAGCTCCAGATTCACATTTTCATTTATTTATATTTAAAGGGTTTTTACATGACCCACAACTTTTCAATATTTCTTAAACATCCTCACTTGGGAATGGGCGTGGGCCCTTTTGAATAAACCAATTTTTATTTGGGACAATTTGCATTTATCCCATATATACAAACCTCCTGTCTATTATATGGATATACCTTTGGCAAAAGTTGGTAAAGTTGTTGAAGCCTGGTAACAAGACAGTTAACCAGCAGAAAGTGAAAAAGGCAACTCGGCTTAAAATTTCCAATTCCTACTTGCACGAATGCAACTTCTTTTATATGGAGACTCACTCCTTAGGCAGGAGGTATTGTCCAGAGATCATGGCTGCTGTATCCACCTATAAGGTACACCCTGGCATATGTGATGTCCAGTAAAACAAGGCCCTGTGGCTTGTTTGTAAGCTTACTCTTAAGAAATAAGAACCTTGGTTTCCCATGTGGGATAAGAAGACTCGCTCAGATGGCATATTATTGAATCCTGGATAAGGATTCTTACCCTTCTTGTGGAGGGAAGCCTTGGTGTCCTTCCTAAACTTTCACTGATCCAGAGATGAGGAAGATGAGGAGGAAGGTTAGGAGGATGACATAAAGGTACTTCTCTTGACCTCATATGACCATGGCATTTATTTGTGCATACCATGATGTGAAATCCTCATTCTATTATTCATCACAGTCCACAAGTTATGGCAACTAGTAACTGTCTAATACATGGTATTATGAATGATAATGTCAGCTGGGCATCTGTGGGACCAGAAGAGTTGTAAGACACAGCCCTACTTGGATGAAAACTAGCCTAGGCAAGAGACTGGAGATTTGTGTCTATGAAAGAACATGAAAGAAAGACATGGGTGACAGAATTTCACCAAGGCCTTTTGTGTTGTAAGCTACCTACTAGGAGTGTTGGTGACAGAAAAAAACAAAACAAAAAATTCAACTTCAATTTGCCTGGATTCGTGTAAACTGGCCCACAATATGATACTAACACAAACATTCTGAAACTAGGGTCAGTAATTAGAAAAACAATAAATAGCACGATGTTTGCTAAGTACATTGGCCTTAAGAGAATAAAAATCACAATTTCTTCGAGTAAAATACTGTACTTATATTTAATCAGTACAGATTTCGTTCTCCCTTTTTGTGCGGTTCATCTCTTACCAATCAATTACGGTCCTTAGGTTGGGTCAAGTCAGGTAACAAGGTAGGTATTATATACGAAATGTGGCATATCACTAGATAAAAAAAAAATATAAATTAAAACATTAATAAATTACAAAACACGTCCAAAAATACTTGGGCCCTGATGCTAAATAAGAGTTGCACCTGGCAAGTCAATCCTAGTCTATGTCTTAAGAAGTTGCATCAATTCTGCCTAGATCAGCCCAACAAATGCGTTCGTCCAAAAGCTAGCTAAACAAAAGGCATACGACTTACCCAACCTCCCATATTCGTCACAAAAGGTGTTGTTATTTCTGCTGCATATTCTCCCAAAAACTCCGACACTGTAAATGCGTGGTCCTCTATGTTATTTTCTTTATAATACAAGGCTAACCGTCCACCGAAGGCGTAGAGCGCCACAACTCGACCCCAGGTGATCACCATTCTGTCGTCCTCGAAGAGAGTATTGGCCACACTAACGAAGGACATATACCCAGTTTCTCTGGTTAATTGCAACCTCGTCATCATGCCTTTAAAACTGATCTCGTGTTTTTGCAACATCATTTTCACGCACCGTAATAAAGTCCTCTCAACTTCGTCATTAGAATCGCCACTGTGCCTCCCTAATAATGTACACACTATAAACTTTGCTAGTGTCTTAGCTTTGGACTCTGCAGGGTGACCTTTGGACATTATATTTAGAGAAGACGATCTGTCGACGCCCGTGAACGCGTTAGCCGCGGCCCCTGGTAATCCGAAAGGACTATCAAACTCAGATAATCTGACAAAGAGATCGTGTCCCTGCGTGGGCATCGTGTACGTTTGCTAACCCAAGATATTTAACACAGGGCACTACGGTATTAGACTTACGAGCACCGCTGCGGTACGCACGCGATTACGAGCCAAGCGAGTGCCGAGTGAGCGACCTTTGAAGGCATGAATATAACAGCGATAGTCTAGACTGGGCTTATGACGTCATACTACGCTCGGCGCTGATTGGACGGCCAGCTACTCAACCGCTGAGTGGCTAACGGTGAAAAGGTTCATTTTTAATGAACATTACTTCAGGTCGAAAATGCTAGCCACAAAACACGAAATAAATATTTTATGTACTAGAAACGTGCCTGCCGATATTCTGGAAGGATTCTTATTCCCAAAATAGGTCAGGAATTTTGCTTTGGTATTCGACCTCATAGAAAAGGAATGCAATCTCCAAGTGTACAAAATTCCTACATTTAAATTAAGTTTTCTCCCCATAAAACCAATGAAGAGAAATTTATTTTAAAGCTATCTGTATTTTCGTAACTTCATTTGACTTCAGCTAATATGACGGCACTTGGCACTACTACGGCAATGTCGCATACAACCAGCTGCCACAGTCACAAACACTACTTGCTAGCAATAGTACCAAGCATTTTGTTTCTTTTTAAAACTACGAATGTTTTATAATCGAAAAAAATTGTTAACTACTCTATAAATATGCTATATTTACAAAAGACTTACTAATCTTTGCAAATTGCCATCTAAAGAATGGGGTTCCAGCACAAAAAAAAAAATTCCCTAAGTGCGCTGCCACTTTCTTCTACCCCGTTCGACTCCTTCCCATTCATCCAGCTCCCCCCATCCCTTCTAGTGGGAGCATTATAATTCGGGTTGTTAAAACTAGAACGCCCTAAAAGCTTCCGTGTTTATGTTTATTCAGTCTATGTTTAGACCCGGCCATCGCTCTTCATTCCTTACATTGGACAAGTTTTAATTTTCCTAACTATTTTGTTAACGGGATATAGCATTATATATATTACACATATAGAGGGTAGCATGAACGATACTACTGTTTTAATGCCGTATACTGTTCGCAGTGGCATCCCCAAACATTACGGTTTCACACTCCTGTGTTTACTCTTGCTTGACCAGTATTCATTTCGACGTGAAATCCCCCTTAAATCCCTTTCTTAAAAAAAAAAAAAAACTAAAATCGCCATAAGAATCATCTACACGCATATATTTCTTACTCTCGTAAAGCGAAATAATGGCAAGGGTCACCCTCTTAGTAAGCGTCGTTCGTTGCAGCCAGTAAAATTATGAGTCATTCTGAAACTTACATGGAAAGACCGCACTCCTTCACTTGACCTTGTCCTAGGATTAACAGATCTCGTGTCAACATGGGATCGTTCCCATACGTAACCGCACTCCTTTACTTGACCTTGTCCTAGGATTAACAGATCTCGTGTCAACATGGGATCGTACCCATAGGTAGCCAGTATGTACTGGATTTGACCAGCCTTACCGAGCCTATGCGTTGTACTGATTACCAGAAATATCTGTGAACATACTGGTCTTTCTTCTTGTGCAAAGAACTCGGATATATTTTGTTTACGGTGTTCTATAAATTGGAGATTTTAAATAACCTATAATTTTTCCTGTCCTCTGGAACATGGACTTGTAATCGCCATAAATCTACAATACTATTTAAAGCAATTTAAAACGCTCTGAATACCTTTGGTCAAAAAAGCCTCAAACAAAATTACCCCATCGTCCACTGTATGACTATATGTTTGTAAATGAAGTAGGTAACTGTGAATGACGAATGGGTCAAGTTAACTAAAAAAAAAAAAAAAAAAAAAAAGTTTCTCTCTCTTACACATTTATTCCCTTGAGTAAGAAAATGACGATAACCCCCAAACCAAAAGGTCTAACCACCGCTCGATTACTCATCCTTTTATCACACTCGCTAAAGAGCGTTTTAATACATTTGTATGAATAAAAAAAGTGAACTCACGAAATACGTTTCACCAAGTAAGCAAGCCAAGTAATAGAGCAATAAATAAAGCAACACTTAAAATAAATGGAGACCCAACTCTTCAAGGAAAAAAAGTCATCCTCCTTTATGTATTACTGACGTAATTCTTTTCCAAGAAAAGGGTGTAACATCCTTTTAACGACACGTCGGCTTCCTTTCGGTTTAATGGATGCTGAAATAGCGTGGAAAATGATGAAACTGACAATTTTACTATCGAACTTCTTTCTTATCGGTGTTGTAGCTCGGTCAGAAGTAATATCTGGCCTATTTCTGAGAAGTACCGAACGCACAATGCATGGTAGTTTTGAATAAACGCTGGAGATCATGGGTATAGCCTATGCACAAATAAACGGACCACACGTGAGTAAATAAAATGACGGGAGGGAAAAGAGGATATTTTTTTATGCTACTGTAGAGTGACGTCAGGACCCACTTAAGTGTCCTGACTTAAGCGACGTCTACCATTCCACTATAAAGTGCGGTCTACCTACACATTTAAACTACAAGAACTCTGATACAACTTACTACTACTATTCAAACATTCTTTTTCTCATCATATTTATAAAGGTAAAAAACTGCAAACAATCGGTAAAATTCCTAATACTCTACTATACGGCAATTCCTAAGTTTATTATGTAAAAATTACTCCGGACAGAACAATGCATTTATAATCACGGGGGAGAAACATTTGCAATAATGATTAATGATAACATTCTTCACAGTTTACGGTCCAAAACATAAAACGAGGTTTACATTACTTTCCTTTCTACGGTAATGTTACTTAAACTTGACAATGGCGGCTCGAGCACCATAGTTCTCTAAGTAGTAAATGGTTGGTTTAAGTGACCGCTTACCTTCTAAATGTCCTATGCCGACCTGAGGCTTGGCAGCACAAGTAAAAAAAATAATAACACATCCCATTGTTTTCATGATAAAAAGGAGGCTTTCCAATGAAAAAAAAATTAGTTAAATGTATTTTTCTTATCTCATTTAAACTCATGATTATGCTTTAGAAAACTTTCATTTGAGTGGGCTCTTCTAAGCCCATACTTTTATCATAATGAAGCATTTGCCACCTTGGGAATTCCTTACTCGCCCCAGCCGTGATGTGTGCGTTGTGGTGGTGATGGTAGGGGCACGAGGGGGGGGGGAGGGGCAGCCCTTATTCCGAAATGATAAGCGCGCTCATCTCACAAAACTGAGGGTTCCATGTTCGATTCTCGAATGGGAGCGTTCCCTAACATTCACAATGGCTTCTGTTGATTTCAGCAGTGAATCAGATGCATAAATGTTAAGTCACAGTACTGGAGAGCAAAAATAAAGTTGATGTAGAAGACGTCTGAAGTCAAAGCAGAGCGTCGTGAAAAGATGTCATCTGCGGCGGTGCCACACTTCCTCTTCAGACTTTTAATCCCACACGTTTTGATCTCTGTATTGGTATTCCCCCATTCTGGGTCTTTTAATCCGGTCGTGTTAGCTCCTTGTAGCAGCTGTTTACATTAAACTGGTTCTTTCCAATATCGCTACTTTTTCATGCAGAAATTTCTCCCTGAATTTGTGAGATCCCCTGTTTTGTGTAAAAATTACCTCATGTAAACTCTTTCAATGTCTTAACCTAATCTCTTATAGTGATATATGCACAGCTAATTTGCAACTACCAAAATCCAATATCTTCTTTACTTCGCGTAGCATAATAAACAAAAATATAATAGTCAAACAACGTACTACTCGTCGTAGGACAAAAGTAATTAAATCTGTTAAATTACGGGCCATTTATCTTTTTTATCTAAGAATACCAGAGCTTCAGATTCGTCTCAACCCTTCTCCCATTTTATACGTAACGACAAGTGGCCATATACGCCCTTGGAGTAAAGAATAGCGTCATATTTCGGAGGCAGCTGTTACCAATTAAGGAACGGTAACATATAAAGAGATACAACTGATATATATATATATATATATATATATATATATATATATATATATATATATATATATATATATATATATATATATATATAATATAATCAGAAAACTACAAACGTCCTTTAATATCAATTCACTCTACCTCCCGAAACAATATATTTTCATATATGTTACCGAAGGGAATTTTTTTTAGTTGATAATAAGTCCACCGTCCCGTGGGGTCTCTCTTGTGGCCGACTGCGTTAGTGCGTCACTGTAGTCCTGATTCCTCGTCCGTCGCTGGTTCGACCCCACGGGACGGTTGATAATCGTGGCCGACTCGTTTAGTGCTCACTGGTCCTGATTCGTCCGTCGCTGGTTCGACCCCACGGGACGGTGGACTTATTATCAACTAAAAAAAAAAATTCCCCTTCAAACATATATGAAAATATATTATTTCCGAGGTAGAGCGAATTGGATATTAAAGGACGTTTGTAGCTTTCTGATTGTATATGAATCACGGTGATGTGATAGTCATATATATATATATATATATATATATATATATATATATATATATATATATATATATATATATATAATATATATATATATATATATATATATATATATATATATATATATATATATATATATTATTTACATAATATATACAGTACATATTTAGCTGTGTGTGTGCGTGTGTGAGTGTATTAGTCAATAAAGTTGAAGAATCTTCGAGAAGCCAACCCAGCGTTATGGAAGGCTGACAGAAATAATCCTGGGTCAGCCTTCACTTAATCTCTACCTTATAGCCTGCCTTCAAGAAAATATCTTGAAATTCATCGACCTGCATCTATGTCCTAGTACAAAAGGTTGAAACTCGAATGCAATTACCACTTCTGCCATATTTCCTTAAACCCGTTCAAACTTTTCAGCAAAAAGGGGTGACAATTTGGTACATTCGGCATTTTCTTCGGTGGCTCTGCCATTTCCTCGTGTATGGAAGTGACCACGGGTCGCAGTAAAAATGGGATTGTTTATCATCTCCCTCCATTCGTCAGTACAAAAGCTAAACACAAAGACCAAAACATTATTCTTATACCCTGCTGTACATTTGATTTTCAAACGGGTCAATACAACGTTTAAACAATTGTGTGTGTACACACACACACACATATATATATATATATATATATATATATATATATATATATATATATATATATATATATATATATATGCATGCATGCATACACATGCGTACATTATTTAAAAACGAAATCGCTTATATATAAAAACAAATAGCTGGACAGTACGCTCGAATGTACCCATTCTCAGGATTAACATTAAACCTCGAGGTTAATTCTGAACGTGTACCTTTTTGGATTAGGATTAAATATCTCCTTTGGAAAGATGGGAAACGTGTCAACGCCGCTAACTATAGGAAAGTCTCAACCTTTCGTAGCTACAATACCTATATACAAAAATATATTATAAATGCCATGTAAAATCTTGGTAGACTTTAAGTGACTTCTCTGGCATAAACATTTGATTTATGTGGCTGGGAGCCTTCCATTTTACGTGGTTAAGGATGGGTATACAAAAAAAAATTGCGTTAATCTGCTTGCAATCCTAACCTGATGAAGAGATGTGGCAGCGTACGGCCACTTTTACACTATATTCTTATTTTAGTGAAACTTAATGAATGAAATCTGGGTAGTGATATCTGAATTCTACTGTTTCACAGTTTATTTTAACTATATAGAAAGGTGTTCATTACTCTTGCGAAATGTACACCAACAAAACGGAAAGGCCTCGACGAGGTAATCCTCACCCGAAACGGGTAAAAACATTTATAAAATATTTTGCCTCTCGCCTAATTCTACTCTTGCCCCTATCCTACAGAATTCTCACTCTCCTAAAGCGAGCGTTCGTCTGGAGGTTTTATATCACACTTATACACCTACAGAAAGATCTTTTGTAAGGCGGTTAACACCATCCTTGTGGTGTAACAGTTCGTCTGTACTTGCTAAAACATGCCCGAAATACAAACCCAAAAACAAAAACAGGGCTTCTCTGTAGGCCTATCCAAGGTCGGGGGGAGGGGGAATCGGGCAAATTCAAGTAAGTTCTCCCTAAAAAGGAGCTTTCGACGGGTCCTTAGCTAAACAAAAATAATGTTGAAGTGAAAAATGAACGCCGCGAGATGTACGACTCACTCCATGATACAACAAGTTTTATACATTCCCACACTCGCTTCACATGTCCAAGCCTTATTGCTAACCGAACCGAGTCCCACTCCCATCCCAGATCCTGTCCCACAGGGACTCCGACCTTAATCCCCTCCCGAACGCCCCAGACAACCTCCTGCCCAGGAGACCACCGACCAATACCAAGTTCACATTTTCTGTTCCCTGACTCACCTCCGTAACCCCACGCTCGCTCTAGCAAACATTTCTTTTATACTCTAAGAACAAAGACATGCTTGTTACATCGTACTGTTTTAAAAAATCACGTTGGAAAAGGCATCGTGAACTGAAAATCTATTAATTCACTTTATCATGAAACTCACCTAGGTCGCCTGGCTTAGGCTTCAGAGAACGAAAGGTGATTTCTATCTTTCGCAACCGCAATTAAATCCGGATGCGCATCTAACGCTGAACGGCGAAAGAAAAAAATAACAGGAGGAGGAGGAGAAGGAGGAATAAGAGTCGATTCAACACCAAAGGAGTCAGTGACTCACTACTACCCCACCTCTGCCCGCACTTCCATATCCTTCATGCGCTTCGGTGCGTATGTACCCGAACACGTTTCAACACCAGAAAAATCATAATAAGCAATCATGAAATGATATTGCAGAAGCCACCACAACTCTGAAGTGACGTAGCAACTGATAATCGTAGCCTTTTTCCTTCAAGATGATACGAGTTATACGATTTCTTTGTTATCTGTCTCCGGTCGTTATTTCCGGTGACGTAATAACATAAGGGAGAGCAAAGTCGGCCGAGTGCGACCGTACGCAAGAGAAATTGTGAAACCCGCTGGGCCAGTCACGTGAATACCCGGACACGTTTTCTCTCTCCAGCCAGCTCGTATGAACAAAAGATCGTGCTGGCACAACACCAGTTCAATCCAATGACAAATTTCTCTCTCTCTCTCTCTCTCTCTCTCTCTCTCTCTCTCTCTCTCTCTCTCTCAAATTCAAAATGTTCACTTGAAGTGGTTAAAATAAAAGGTAAGCTTCGGAGACCATCATGATAAAATACTCTACCCAAAATATAGTCAAGATATCATATTTCACATTAAACGGATTTCTATTCAACCCGTCCCAACTTTATTTAAAGGCCACAATGATCCCTTTGTGACAGTTTAACATAGTTAATTTTGTACCCAATTCTAATAATTTAACAACAGCACGCAAAATCACTAGGGATATCAGTATCAGTCATCAAATCAAGCATTAAGTAGCTGATAATGCTATTAATCAAAAGAAGCAAACATCCACATTGAATAAGTAATTTAACTTGCAAAGCACACTTCCACAGGAAAGAAAACAGCAAACTAATAACATTACGACTCAATCAATGAACATACATATACATATAAAGGATACGCATTCGAAAATTTTGGGCATTTTCCATGTGGATTCACAGTATCAGTACAAACTGTTTTAAAGGTACAAGTATCTACATCAATAATACGCAGAAAGAGTGTCTAGTTTCCTGTTTATTATTCTAGCCATAATTGCAAATTAAAAAAAATTAGGGGGGGGGAGGAAACGGTCGCTTGCAGCAATCCTGTCTAAAAGACAGATTCTGGGAGGCTGAAGGCAATCAAATAGAACAGTCCAGCGTTCCATCAACGGAAGAACATAAGTCCTGAACCAAAACGAGTGGCACTTAAACTATCACCAATGTTAACATACAAGGTCTTTTCAATAATATTGTTCCTACCTGTAAGTCACTATTACACAACCACCTTTTCAAACCGTGAAATGAGAAGCTTGGAGCTGTACGTAACACCTAGTATTAACAAACATTCAGTCATTACATACAGTCACCTATGCAAAAGAGATCACGATACAGATACACTAAGAGACCAACTAAACCGCGAAGTCTTCATCTTGCTAGTCCAGCCTCAAGCCAAACTGACTGCACTTAATACAGATCATTTACAGATCTCTATTAAATAATGCTTCAAAAACGCTAACATGCTAAGTCTAAGTTCACAATAGAATTTACAGCATCAACTCTGATGCCAAACACTAATCAAAGCTCTGAAAGGGCCAAGGAACATAGCCTCTGACACCTAAATTACAAAGTTTATATAGACAAGTCTTATACTGTAGTTAACTTTGTCAAAGTCAGCAATAACATCAACACAGTTTGTAGAAGTCTGGACTTGTCCATTTTCAAAATGGTCCGTACCCAGCCAGATCTAAAACGACATTACAAGTATCTAATAATCTAACTGTTTCCTGTAGATAATCTCGCCAATGGGTATCGGACTGAAACCCTCTAGATTCACAGTACTGCATAAATATGGTCTTCAAAATTAACTTTTCAGCATCCCCCAATAACAGTGAAAGTATGGCGATTGACCTTATTTATCGGAACCAGCATTTCAACAAGCCTCCGAAACACATAGTTTATACTGCACAGTACAAACTATAAACTGTACAGCACAAACTGATTTGGATAAATCCTACTGAAATAGGCTATCTTGAATGACAAGCAATCTTAGTGTCAGGATGAGTGTTTAATGGTGACTGTTTAGCCTTAAAGTAGCTCAGCATTGTTCTTAAACTTTGCTAACTTTCAGTTGCGGTTAAGTTATCCCATCCACCTTTAGCTTATTAAGGAGGAATAGTAGGAACACTAAACCCAAAGCTGGATAATTTTACTTTGGTTCACCAAAGATGATGCTGGGTTGGTTCCTTTATTTTTTTTAAAAAGAACGAATAAAAATACAGCTCAAAATTTCAAAATATCATGAATAGCTGCAATGAATCCAACATTTACAGTAAACATTGACAGACATTCATACAAAGGAACACAAACATGCACAAAAACAGTATGTTTATCACGATTTTAATGAACCAGAATAAACGAAACAGCTTATAGCGTAATAGTAGCCAAAGAACAGAGGACACGACTGAATGAAGTAAGCCATATAGCACAACCAAGGAAAACTAGATCGTTCGCATGAGCATTCTGAATGGATCTGTTCACGTAATGTACAATATATTACAAAAATATGAATGGTACGACCCTCATATAAGCTAGCTAGGAATAAACCTAATGTTTGGTATTTATCGTAATTTCTTCAACCTTCAAGTGTTGTGATGCCAGTTTTAGTAGCCATACATCAACCAATCAATCAAACTTCAGCCTAAATGCTTCTAAACCCATACTGATAGTACCCCACCTTTTTACCACAAACTATATATCTTGTCAACAACAATAATCCTTGAAATTAAATAGTAATGTTCAAATTCTTTAGCTTACCCTATTCACTTGAATAAATTACAAAATTTTTGGTAGTCTATTTAACCTCAGCCTACTCTTCGTGATAACTCGATACAAAATATCATACCAGAGAACACCTCTCCTAGCGAATTTCTGATATTTCTGCATGTATGATAGTGATGATGGACGACTTGAAATTAAAGATAGAATTCTATGCAATACATAAACCTAAAGTTCAGTTTTTACAAAGTTGTATCAAGGTATATGAATATTCTAGTTTAAATGATGCAACAGATTTATCCTAGTCTGTCGAACTGAGCATTATCTCATATTACTGAAATAAGGATCCCAATTGTTTCTACAGCTGCATTCTAGAATGACCCTAAAAAATACTACTCTCTTTGACTTTAAGAGCTTATGTTGCAGTAACAGTGAAAGGATAGTGTTAACTTTCCAAAAATCATGTGTATGTATATCATACCACAGAAAGCCATAGTCTCTACAACAAAAATTTATATATAACTTGGTTATTTAAGATGCAAGAGACGATACATGAAGCCTCAATACACAAATGCATGAAGAATTTAAGCTATTCACAAATCATATACTGAAGGATGTTATTTTCAAGACATACTTATCCCACGTGAGAAGATGTACAGTAGGACATGCGCATGGGTAGCACGTGATTGACAGATAATCAACTTTTTCGAAATCGATAGCTTATTGCGACAAATATTAACCTATTTCTTCAATAACATATTTGAAGGTTTATACATAAAAAGAACCCTTGCTCCTTACATAAATCATATACATAGCCATTTGTATCGGTAATATGACCAACACAAGCAAACGAAAGTCGAGCTTGTATCAAACATCCAGAATCCACTTATATACAGTATAAGTGGGTCCTGCAAACATCCTACGGCATTAAACCGGTATGTCTCCACCTTCGTCCAAGTCCAGGGTAAACTCATGCTAAGTAAAGCGGAAGGCCACAGGGAGATATCGCTTGTTAATAAACAATACTGTATAGAAATGGGTGTATAGAATACTTTGATCCCTGAGGGGCTGGTACTAAACACGGCGTCCCAAGGAGCTTCCACCATGTTTAGTAATAGCACCTCGGAGTAGGTGGCGCGCACAAAGGTGGATACTTACCGGGTTAAAACCACATCCTACTATTCGAACGATAAGCTTTCAATACTAATGATTTACCTCATTAATATATACCAGGCTACACTTAGACCTATACTCACAAAACTGTTCAAATCACAAGATCTTCTTATTCAAACTATATACTATGTACACTTTCACTGCATGCATAAAAAATAACTTTATTATGGTAACAATGTAATATCTACATCCGTTAACTGAAAAATAACCTATTATTGTTTATGGCTAGAACATGAAGAGCAGACCAATGAAGCTGGGCCTATGGTACTGATTCGCCAGGTATTTTATTTCAATGGCTTTTTAAACACATTCATTGCCTTTCAGTAAAAAAAACTTATTGCAACATTTATTTTTTTCATTCTATCTATTCAAGTACTGTTCTGATAGCCAACAATAAAAAAAATGTACGTCTAAGCTAGCCTTTTATGCAGTATGTAAATCAGCAACACTAAGGATGTCAGGAACAGAATGGAATTTCAAACTTTTATTCGAGAAGTTAAGCCTATTTGGCTAAATAGTTCCAAAACTGCCCAAACACCGAACTATTATAAGGATTTTTATGCTCAAGAAAAAATACATATAAATATGCAGTATGCTAAAAAGAAAACCACAACACCACTGCCATCATGCCATGTATTAACTAAAATTTCCCGCCTTCCAACCAATACAGTGCTGCAGTGGTTGTTCCATTAACCTTCTCAGGCCCCAGACAGCCTCACTGACAACGATATTTCCTGCTATATCGAATATTAACCTACTCAAGTAATTTACCTGTAAGAAATTATTAAAATGCCTTTTATTCGCAGCTTGCATGGCCAGATGTCCTTCTATTTACCTACGAGATAAAAAAAATAAATAAAGCCTATCGTTCGTTTGCGTTTGAGTAGACTTTGTTACAAGCTCGTCATTCGCGTGCTTATACTGTTACCTTATAGATAAAAATCGACATGTATAAGATCTAAAGAAGGTGTGAGGATTCTTTATATTTATATAAGCATCCAGATGTATTACTGGAAAAACATTTTGCACCTTTATCACAGTAAGCTTGCGATACTGGAAACACTGATTTCAGCCAATCGTATGCCAACTCTTCCTAAAACCTACGTTGGCGAGTGCGCATATGAATGAAATAGACAAGAGTTAAGCAAGCAGGATGAAGGTGACTGGTTAAGCAATCCGAATTATGGTTTGCTCAAGCATTTGGATCTAGCCTATTTAAGAAAACCATATACTGTACTATATATAAGTGATCACCCATATTCTAAACATAAGTAATAGACAGGTAATGCTACAAAGTTTATCTTCTCCAGTAAAGTATCTTTACTGTCAAGATGCTTTGACCTAATTTATTTGGAAATATCTACAGCAGCATTACAACTACTGTACCTGTTTCTAACACCCCAATTTCAACTTCCTAACATTGTAAAAACAGACTGAAAGCGTACTTAGGCTATACAAAGTTGCTAACCCTTTCAGTTAGTCTTGTTGTAAATCTTGATTTCATGTGTTTACCTTGCACCAATGTGTTAAAACCTAATGACAGAGGTCAATCTTTAATTTACTCCGGTTTTGCTTTAACAACCAATGAGAAAATACAGTAGCATCTTAACTTTTCTGACGATTTGGAGGTCTGCTTACTAATAAGTAACAGTCTGTTAAGTAAATAACCTTATGATATAAACTGCACTTGAATATTTTTAGAAAATATCTTACAGCTAATGGCAAGTCACATGGTTCGTAACCTAAACTAACCAGATTCTATGCTTAAACTTCAATTTAGGAGATTCATCTAAATATGTATCACATCTAAAATTGTAGCTTAAAATGTTAAAAGAAAAAATTTCACTGTGCAATAACTCTTACTCTTGGGTGCAACATGTAAATGCAAGCGGGAAAAAGTTGCCATCACTCTTCTTAAGCTGCAATTCACTAATATGCTAAGAACACATACAGGGTATTTAGCAGTGTCTCAAATAAAATATTCTTTGTATGGAAAGGATTACAGTAAAATAATCATACATTTTCTTTCAATATGAAACGAAGATAACGAAAAATAACTGGAAAATCCATTTACTTTATCTCTGTAAGTAATTAGGTTTGTACAGTATAACAATACTAATTTATTTATAAATCCCTTTTTTTAAATTCTATACCCTTATTCTTAACTTCAAGTTTATTTTTGCTTCTTAAAACCTACCGTATGTAAATATTTTGTAAGATGTAGAATTTTCAAAAATAAGCTGTAAAATCTGTTTTATGAAAAAATTCATCAATGTGACTACAGATAATAATTACTTTAGCAATAAAGTACTTATCATCCTCACTTTTGAATAAATACAAGTAAAATAGGCTACTCATTGGTCAAATATTTAAAAGTTTATGCAAGGTAAGGGAAAACGAGAACGCAACTATCCTCACTGTGATCTCATACTAGTGTAGTATTGCTACACAAATGAAAGAGCAAACAGGGCTAAGTGACTAACTATTTCAGATATGATAGTATTATTGCTAGCCAAATTAAGGGGTCTTGCTGTGATTATGCTAAATATGTTTGCTAATTAGTTTATTGCCGTGGCCACTACCAATAACAATGGTCAAAGAGTGAAGCCCTGTCCTAGTTAAAGTATCTTCATGTTGACCAAGTTTCACTGATAGGTGGTGGATTAGACCATGCCACTTCCAGGAGAAACTGAGGAGCTTACTTTTTTCAAGAGAGTGTGGAGAGTTGGCAAGCTAGGCTAAGCATTCATAACATTACCTGGGTGGACAGCACATGAGTAGGCATGCATTCTACTTGCTAAAACACAAATAATAATCTTCATAATTCCTCCCTTTTAAAAACTGCAAATTATACAATGATAATACTTATTATAATATATAGGCTTACTTAAGGAAAAACTACCCTTCCATACATATGACACCTCACTTCAAATGAACAGGCAAACTAAATTTGTTACAAATTACCTTAACAGAAAGTGTGGGTTAGCAATCTTTCAGTCATCAGCTTACAGTTGTTCTTCCATAAAATGAAAGCACAGCCTTTGAAGTAAGGGTGCTGGTAAGGCACATGTAATGATGAAATTCTAATTTTTTTGTGTAGGCTAAGGGAACCAAGCAATTTCAGCTTGGAAGTCCACATAGGCCTATGCTTCAAAGGTGTGCTTGCAATTATGGCAGTGGTCTTGTTATTAGTTAAATTCACGTAATAATGAACTAGGCTATTGTGCAAATAAACTATATTTGGTGCACAGACTTATTAAAAAAATATAATAGAAAATACAATTACTACTGACTTCCAATAACAACTAATAAAGAAAGATAAAGAATTTTCCTTTCTCCTTAACAATGGTATTATGTTGATAATAAAAGGAGTCAGCACAAATAAACATGTTCGTCAGAGTTTTAAGATATCCGTATGTACCTGACAAATATAAATAAAAACGACAATATATGCAGAAAACATGAAATTATGCATAAGAAGCCAAAATTATATAAAGGCTTCTTGATGCATAATTTCATGTTTTCTGCAAATATTGTCTTGTTTTTATTTATATTTGTCAGGTATGTACGGATATCTTAAAACTTTGACAAACACGTTTATTTCTGCCGACTACTTTTATTATCAACATCATACCATTGTTAAGAGGAAAGATAAACTCTTAACTTATCTTTCTTTTTTATATACTTGTTATTGACAGTCAGTCGTAATTGTTGTTCCCCTTAAGTTTTTTAATGAGTCTATGCACCAAATATAGTTTATTTGTTGCAAGCACACTTTTGAAGCATATGTACTGTAGACTTCCAAGTTGAAATTGCTTGGTTCCCTTAGCCTAGGCAAAAATATTTGAATTTCTTCATTACATGTCCCTTATCAGCACCCTTACTTCAAAGGCTGTGCTTTCATTTTATGGTAGAACAACCATATGCTGATGATTGAAAGATTGCTAATCCACACTTTCTGGTAAGGGCAGTTTTCAATTAAGTAAGCCTATATTGTAGTAAGCATTGTCATTGTATAATCTACAGTTTTTAAAAACAAAGTTCTCACAGGCTGCCAATCTGTGATTACAGAGAAAAGAGAAATAGCAAAAGGCACATTGAAAATGAATAGCACACTACACATCAACACTGACTTTGCTATAGTGATCTTTGTCAGTGACAAATGAAGGGAGGAATTTATGGTAATTCTAAGTATTAGGTCCGTGCCTGTTTTTATTGGAAACTGGTTTTTTCTACACTTTTGGGGCTTCTGATTCTGGTGGTGCAATTGTCTGTTGTCGGCCAAATGGAATGTCCCTTCGCTGTGTTTAGCACTGGTCCGGGAGGGGGGGGGGTACCCATACTTTAACAAGTTTTTGCACTTGCCGGACAGGATACGAACTGTTCCAAACAGATGTATATACCCGTGCTCTGTCTTGCAAAGATCGCGAATGGAAACCCCTTGTTAGATGGACTTTAGGGGTTAATTACAGGTTAATTACATTTGTGCAACAAAAATTGAAGGTAAATCCATAATTAGCAACCAAAGAACTGTAAAAAACTCAAGTTAGAAGGAAATCACCACAGTGGAGATACTACTTAGATCTACCAAATTTATATATATTTTATATATATAATAATGTATATATACAAACATATATATATATATATATATATATATATATATATATATATATATATATATATATATATATATATATATATATATATATATATATATATATATATATATATATATATATATATATATATATATATATATATATAAAATAAGATTCTTGACGAACAGTTTAATTGTAAAAATAGGGTCTGAATCAACCATTCTCAAACCCAAATCTGCAGTCTGGCATAAGCTAGCCCGCAGTGGCTAAAAGGAATAACCTACTAAGGTTTTTCCAGGTTACATGAGCTAAGATTCTCTTACACTATGGATTCATGTAGGCTAAAACTTTCAGGCAATAGTGCAGAATAATTACACATTATTCCACTAGGCAACCCGGCCGGAGCCCTGGGTTTAGGTTAGGTTAGGAGGTATCCTTGTTGAAACGTCTCTGATCTGCTTTTAAGCTGACCACCACCTTCTACACGTTTACCCTCTGTCTATCTAAGTTTACCAATTCAAATCTAAGTAACAAAACAACTTAGTCACAACTTACCCATCCTCCTATATTCGTTACGAAAGGTGTTAACACTTCTTTAGCATATTTCCCCATAAAGTCTGCAACTGTACACGCAAAGTCCTCCATGCCTTTCTCTTTGCAGTATAAAGCTAACTGTCCACCAAAGGCATAGAGCGCCACAATCCTACTCCAGGTGATGACCATCTTATCCTCCTCGAAGAGGGTATTGGCCACAGTCACAAAGGAGATGTACCCTGTCTCTCGGGTCACCTGCACCCGTTTCATCATGCCCTTGAAAAGAATTTCGTGTTTCTGCATCATCATTTTCACACACCGCAATAAGGTCCTTTCCACTTTGTCACTGGAATCTCCAGTGTGTTTTTCCAATAACGTGTACACTATATATTTTGCTAAGCTCTCGGCTTTGGATTCAGCAGCTGGGTCTTTGGCTGCAACAGCAGCTGGAGGGGCTGACGGCGTAACGGTGGTTTGGTTGTCAGAATTGGTGTTGCCCTTAGCATTAGTTGCTTCTTCATCTTTGCTATTTTTGTTATCGGAATGCGTCGTTCCCGTTGCCGAGGCCTTGTTCTCTTCCACTTCCTCGTCTGAATTCTGAAGGGGTTGGGATGATTCTGACGACGTTGTCGCTGAGGAAGAAGAACCAGCTTGGCTGTCATTGTCTGAGCTACTGTTTCCACTTTCACTCTCAGACTGTATAATCGAACCCTTATGGTTCCTTAGACCTACACGATCTACAGAAGGAGATACGAACCCTTCGTCAGATTCGTCATCATTAGTCCTTTTGGGAACGATTTTGTCTGTTACTGGGGCCATGGTCGGATGTATCCCAGACAAACAAGAGGCTCGTACGAAGACACTAATCCAAGGAAGAATTACAATAAACACTCGCTTACACTTTACTCCTGTGTCTTGAACAGAACCACTTTACTCAACATGGACGTGTGTTGCGGCCAACATTCTGGCATAGATTATAATTCGAGTAACTTCGAGCCACTAATACAATAGCTGAAACACCTTTCTCCACACAATAACAGTGTAGCCAGATAACTCGACAGTTGTGGCTATTCTGAGTATGTTTACTGGCTATAAAAACGAGCCAAACTCCTTCCGTTAAGCTAGAAAAATGAGCTAAGATTCAAAATAGCGCATACTCTCTTACTTAAATAACTGACCCCGTAAAGAAAGGTTGGACATCATTGTGACATCACATATGGCTGAATTTGTAGAGTAACTTCCTTTTATATAAGAATATTACAGAGCATTTGTGATGATCTTGTTGTCAAAAGGACGAAGATCGCACTAAAGTGAACGTGGCATTATTAAATTTTATATTTCTTTTCTAGACAAACAAAAAACTACGCGCCTGTTTATTATGATATTACAGTATGACTTCTTGATATTTTAATGTTCACCTGGAAATATAGTTGTATAATGCTTAATAGTAAACATTTAGCCTACTTCATGCAAAATAATATACCCTATATTAACAATGAAATAACTTTAAGGGGCCATCAGTCAGTTTCCATGAATACTGAATTTGCTTATTAACCATTACTGGGTCAATAAATAACATTAATACTAGGCAAGAGATAGAGAGACACGAGATAAGGGAGCATAAAGACTGTTTCTTCCTTGGCTACACATTTTTTTCGCGCTAGAAACCGTTGAAAATGGCTAAACCTAGCCAAATACAGCTAATCTGGCAACACTGAGAATGAATGGTGCCGTAGAGTAAAGCCGAGTTGACTCGATGTACTGTTCGGGTTAGTTCGGTTAAATGACGTCATATAATACCCGTTCCTGATTGGACGACGGGCTGTCTCGGCAGTTGACTGGGTGGTGTGAAAAAGGACCTCATCTTTAATGGATGCTGCTGTAAGGTCGAAACTTCTATTCAGCTCACAGACGATAAGGATTCTACGTACTAGAAACATGGTTCCTAATTTGCCTTGTCGACTTAATATTTCCGAAGAATTCGCCTTCCGGCGTAAAGGACAGGAATTTCTCATGGTCAAAGTAGTTTGGTTGTATCCTTGTGACCTTAAGGAAAATGGAATGCAAAATATTCCGTAACTCAATGCGAAGTTACATCAATAAAAAGCTTTAGAAGAACATGATTTTTGGAAATTATCGTACCTCGGCATGCACTTTACTCCTTGCCCGTAAATTTATCGGAACAAAATATTGTGCAGGGGATCTATTTCTCGATTATTCTCGGCGAGGATAATAAAATGAAGATAATGCTTTGGCAATTTATAAATAACCTGCAAAATTGGCTTTATGGCCCTCTTGACCTTTACAAATTTCTTTACTATTGTTACTACTACTACTACAATGTACTACTACACTAGACACTTCAGTGATACCACACTACTTGCTCGAGAAGTGCAAGCTACCGATCAATGATGACACTGGCGGCCATCTTGAAAAAAGAAATTCTATTTTAAAACATCATTTTTAACGATTTTAAATAAGTTTTACTGTGTTTCTTTCTTTAAGATTCTATATTGAAGGCATGCTCCCTAACGCTAACTTCATGGTGCAGTAACTAGCAAGTGAATACATCTTCCTAAGAAATTCGCTGCTCTCGTGAAACCCATTTTGTGACCAGTTTACCATTCTGTTTGTGATTAGAAAATTAATGTGTCTGTAACAATGATTTCCTCTAACAAAAAATCCTTATTTTGAAGTTAAGATACGTTGCTGTTCTAAAACTCAGCACACCCATGAAGATATAATGTCGGTTCAACCAGTTAAAGCCCTGCAGTAATGTCGATATCAAGGTCTCATGAAAATTAATGACAAGTCGTCTAGCTTGTAGCTACTGATATATTGATGGCATTCGATCTGCCTATCTGTGGTGACTTGGCCTGATCTACCGTGTTTATATGCAAAGGCTTGGACGGCTTCAGAGTGGAACCTTTGTGCTTCGCGTGATGCATGGCGGATGGCACGCTATCATTCCAGACATTTTTTTACTCTCTCTCTCTCTCTCTCTCTCTCTCTCTCTCTCTCTCTCTCTCTCTCTCTCTCTCTCTCTCTCTCTCTCTCTCTTCTCGAGAACACCAAGAAAATATAATCAGGGATGATGAACGGTTTCCAACAAGATTTTACTTGCCTTGTTTTCTTTGTGTCTAATACACAAAGGGCATTTTTTCTGTAACAATAGTGAAAAGAATTCTCTCTCTCTCTCTCTCTCTCTCTCTCTCTCTCTCTCTCTTCGTGCCCTCATATATGTTTTTACTGGACGGAGCAAGATGTTCTTTAAATAATGTGAATAAAATAAATCAATACAATATGTCTTCAATTATTAAAA
Organism: Macrobrachium rosenbergii; assembly: GCF_040412425.1. NCBI lineage: Eukaryota > Metazoa > Arthropoda > Malacostraca > Decapoda > Palaemonidae > Macrobrachium > Macrobrachium rosenbergii. Next base: position 54,996,063 of record NC_089761.1, on the reverse strand, counting down.
TAAAACTTAGAGTTACACTTGTAAAAAAAGAAACTCAATGGAACAGTTTTGTCTTTTTCTGTTTTTGTTTCATTTTGTTTGATCTTTGCGGCAGGCGTCGTGACCAGTCGAACTTACTTAAACAGTTATCTGTTGCAGTTTAAAGAGCCAGCTTTTCATCACCTGCCGAGTGAAGTCTTTTAGTAAATTTACATCTCTCAATAATATATATATATATATGTGTGCATCGAAATGAATATATATATATATATATATATATATATATATATATATATATATATATATATATATATGTGTGTGTGTGTGTGTGTGTGTGTGTGTGTGTATAAAACTGAATCACGAAAATAAAATATGGAACGTGATGAGCTAAGTAAAGGACGACAGTCGAAAAGGCCTCGCAGCGCTCCTGTGTTTCTCTTTCCTTCGTGGATTTTGTCTTTATATATATATATATATATATATATATATATATATATATATATATATATATATATATATATATATATATATATATATATATATGTGGGATTATAAGTCATCGTGAAATCTTTTATACTACATACAGAAACGGAATAGTGTGAGAATAGCGAAACCTTCTGAGACAAAAGTAAGTAACCAGAGTGTAAGATGTAAATGGTTTATTCGAATGCAATTTCAGATTGATCATAGTTAATCTTTTTCTTTCTTTATATTACAGGATGGTGACGGTTGAGTGATTGAATTCTTAATGTTGCTGACAGATTCCTTTAACGATGGCGAGATCAAACTGTTCATGATCAAAAGATTTGATCATGATGGACATACTAAAATGGCGTTCTGTATTTGGATATCAAGAATAAAGGACTTTTCAAAGTACATTGCATGATACTGAATTCTATATTACTCAAATATGATTGACATTAACAGATTATTTTACTTCATGCGAATTGAAATTCACGTATAACAACACACTTGGATCACGGATAGGTAAAACATGGATTTGCCTTCATTCCGGGGACATCACAACTACTAACTATGACATTTAACAGAAACGGGATTATTGATTATTAATGACTGCATTGGAGTACTCTGTTTTTATCATTTACTTCTTGGTAAATAAATAACTTTTCCTATTTTCCAACACGAGAGAGATAAACAGAAAAGGACATGATTTGAAGATGCATGGCTACGACAAAGGTTTGCTACACTGTGTGAGAGAGAGAGAGAGAGAGAGAGAGAGAGAGAGAGAGAGAGAGAGAGAGAGAGAGAGAGAGAGAGAGAGAGAGATCTTCGCATTCTACGCCGCCAGTAGAAGAATTAACTCTATTACCTGAACATCCATCGTGAAAACGTGATGTTCCTCATAGGCTTGGTACTTCAGAGTCCGGAGGTCCACACCAGCTGTTATTTCCTCCCGCCTTAGCCAGTTTCACCTAAACTAGCCTGTCACTTGAAGTACCTGTATCATTGCTTCAAGGGTTCATGTTTCAAGTGAAACTCTCATCTCTCAAAGCTTGTATTCACGAACTGTATTACTTTGAATTTTACGTATCTGTTATGCTACATTTCATCACATATTAGCACAATTTGTTTACTTTTTTTATCTTATTTATTATTTTTCAATCAAAAGTTGTTCTCTTAAGGAGTGGCATAACGAGAAAAGAAAATAAAACAAGACGGTAGTCAAGGTTACACAGTGGATCCTGATTTATCCCAGCCGCTTAATGGTCGAGACTGGACAGATTTTTAATATTTTTCGACACCTCAGCAGACCCTATAGGCTACGTGCCTTATCAAATTCCTTCTTGTGCT
>NC_089761.1:54976772-54989272 GCF_040412425.1 Macrobrachium rosenbergii | reverse complement strand
AAAGCCATCTCTGATTTTGTGGATCAATATAACTCTATGGCATTTGTGCCTAAGCTGAATACTAGTTACTTAGATCATTTTCGGTCTACCACAAGAGTAAAAGTAGTACAATGTTCAACTTTTCTTTAATTTCTATTCATTTATCTATATTTGTGGTGCTATATAGATGTTACTCAAGCTGATCAGTTTGGCCACAGCTGGGTGGGGAGATGATACTGGCTTATAAAGCGGGATGCGGACGTCTGCGTAGTACAAAGATTTACAGGTGACCTGAGGTCAAACTAATTCCTTAAAAAACAGGACAGGTTCATACAGAGAACATAGTGATCAACAATGTCTGACATACGACATAAATAACTCGTTACTTGTACATAATACGTGATTGTTTAGAAAGACAACATATACACAGCTTACAATTATGATGATAAATATATATTCCCATCGACCTTAGGTCGATGAAAAGGCACCGCTAAAACGGAATGTTCTCCACAGAGAATGCGTTGAGCGGGAACTTTACAATACTCCCCCCCAAGACGGAGGCAACGTCTGATTAAACCAGGTATCTGCTGGGGTGACAAAGGGGGCCTCTCTTTCTTGATGTCAACTGAAGAGGGTGGTCGCCTTCCCCGGTGTCCTCTGCAGTGGTTTGTTGGGGTGCCTTTCCATCAGGTTTCTGGGTTTTCCGGGGACGCCCTCACCTCCTTCCTGCGACCGGGGTTATTTGAGGGGCTGCCGTATCCCGCAGGAGATCTTGGGGTCCGCCTTCGTTGCCCCCCCTCCAGGAATGCTGCTTTGAGACGATCTATTGACACCCAGTCTTCCTGCCCATGGATGGATATTCGGAATGCCTTCTTGTTCCTTTCCAGTACAAGGAAAGGTCCCCTGTAGGGTCTAGCCAAGGGTGGGCGTATGGCGTCGTCCCTGACGAAGACATGGGTGGAGGAGGACAGCCCCGGGGGCATGAAGGGGTACGTCCTGTCAGTGAATGTCTTTTGGCAAGGAGCGAACTTTCCAACCCTGTCTTGGAGCCTCTGCATTCCTATGTTGTCCCTGTTCTCTGCGACGAGTTCCCCCGGGGCTACCGGAGTCTCCCCGTAGACTTTTTCAGCTGAGGAGGGGTCGCCGTTGGCTCTGGGGGCAGTCCTCAATCCGAGGAGGACCCAGGGCAGCTGGTATTTCCAGTTTTCAGAGGAGCAACGAGCCATGAGGGACGCCTTCAGAGACCTGTGGAACTTTTCCACCATTCCGTTGGCTGTGGGGTTGTAGGTGGTGGTGCTGTGGTGAGTGGTCCCTATTAGACGTGCCAGGGCGGTCCACAGCTCGGACAGGAAAGCAGGTCCCCTGTCTGTCGTTATGTCATCTGGGACACAGAACTGGCTGATCCAGCTGGACATGATGGCTGTACAGTAGGCTGGGGTCTCAGGGTCAGCAGCTTGTTCGTGGGCGAGGTCCTGGTAATCGATCCCAAGCTGTATGGAATCGATCTCGATTCTTGAGAGGATGTCGGCTACCAGGTTCTTCCTGCCGGGGAGGTATTTGATGGTGCAGGTGAACTCTGCGATGGCTGCTGATTTCCTTAAGGTGACAGGCCACCATTCAAAAGGTGGGCAGAAATCTAGTTTCGATGACAGGGGCAAAGTTGCCAATGTCTCGAACTGGTATACCCAACCATAAGTGAGTCTGACAGCTACTGATTTCCTTAAGGAGACAGGCCACCTTCTAAAAGGTGGGCAGATATCCAGTTTCAATGACAGAGGCAATGTTGCCTATGTCTTGAACTAGTACACCCAAACTTAAGTGTCCCTGCCAGCTGCTGATTTCCTTAAGGAGATAGACCACCACCCTAAAGGTGGGCAAAAATCCAGTTTTGATGACAGAAGCAAAGTTGCTTATGGCTAGAACTGGTATACCCAACCTTAAATGGGTGCGACAGCTGCTGATTTCCTTAAGGAGGCAGGCCACCATCGAAAAGGTGGTCAGAAATCCAGTTTCGATGACAGAGACAACGTTGCCTATGTCTCGAACTGGTATACTCAACCTGAAGTGGCCTGACAGCTACTGATTTCCTTAAGGAAATAGGCCACCATCCAAAAGGTGGGCAGAAATCCAGTTTTGATGACAGAGGCAAAGTTGCCTATGTCTCAAACTGGTATACCCAATCTTAAGTGGGCCTGACAGCTGCTGATTTCCTTAAGGAAATAGGCCACCATCCAAAAGGTGGGCAGAAATCCAGTTTCGATGACAGAGGTAAAGGTCAACAGGTATACCCAACCTTGCCTGACAACTGATCTCCTAAGGAGATAGGCCACCATCCAAAAGGTTGGCACATAACAAAGGCAACCTTGTATACACAACCTCAAGTGGGACTGACAGCTGCTGAATTCCTTAAGGAGACAGGCCACCATCCAATAGATGGGCAGAAATCCAGTTTCGATGACAGAGGCAACGTTGCCTATGTCTTGAACTGATATACCCAACCAGAAGAGGGCTTGACAGCCGCTGATTTCGTTAAGGAGACAGGCCACCATCCAAAAGATGGGCAGAAATCCAGTTTCTATGACAGAGGCAAAGTTGCCTATGTCTCAGACTGTTATACCCAACCTTAAGTGTGCCACACAGCTGCTGATTTCCTTAAGGAGACAGGCCACCTTCCAAAAGGTTGGCAGAAATCCAGTGTCAATGACAGAGGCAAAGTTGCCTGTGTCTCGAACTGGTATACCCAACCTTAAGTGTGCCTGACAGCTGCTGATTTCATTAAGGAGACAGACCATCATCCAAAAGGTAGGCAGAAATCCAGTTTCAATGACAGAGGCAAAGTTACCTATGTCTTGAACTGGTATATCCAACATTAAGTGTGCCTGACAGCTGCTGATTTCCTTAAGGAGACGGGCCACCATCTAAAAGGTGGGCAGTAATCCAGTTTTGATGACAAAGGCAAAGTTGTCTATGTCTCAAACTGGTATACTCAACCTTAAGCGGCCCTGTCAGCTGCTGATTTCCTTAAGGAGACAGGCCACCATCCAAAAGGTGGGCAGAAATCCAGTTTCGATGACAGAGGCAAAGTTGCACATGTCTCGGACTGGTATACCCAACCTTAAGTGTGCCTGACAATTACTGATTTCCTTAAGGAGATAGGCACCATCCAAAAGGTGGGCAGAAATCCAGTTTCGATGACAGAGGCAAAGTTGCCTATGTCTCAAACTAGTATACCCAAACTTAAGTGTGCCTGACAGCTGCTGATTTCCTTAAGGAGGTGGGCCACCATCCAAAAGGTGGGCAGAAATCCAATTTTGATGACAGAGGCAAAGTTGCCTACGTCTAGAACTGGTGCACCCAACCTTAAGTGGGCCTGACAGCTACTGATTTCCTTAAGGAGGCAGGCCACCTTCTAAAAGGTGGGCAGAAATCCAGTTTCAATGACAGAGGCAATGTTGCCTATGTCTCGAACTGGTATATTTAACCTTAAGTGGGTTGACAACTGCTGATTTCCTTAAGGAGATAGGCCACCATCTAAAAGGTGCACAGAAATCCAGTTTCAGTGACAGGGGCAACATTGCCTATGTCTCGAACTGGTGCACCCAACCTTAAGTGTGCCTGACGGCTATTGATTTCCTTAAGGAGATAGGCCACCATCCAAAAGGTGGGCAGAAATCCAATTAAGATGACTAAGGCAAAGTTGCCTATATCTTGAACTGGTATACCCAACCTTAAGTGGGCCTAACAGCTACTGATTTCCTTAAGGGGAAAGGCCACCATTAAAAAGGTGGGCAGAAATCCAGTTTCGATGACAGAGGCAATGTTGCCTATGTCTTGAACTGGTACGCCCAACCTTAAGTGTGCCTGACAGCTACTGATTTCCTTAAGGAGATAGGCCACCATCCTAAAGGTGGGCAGAAATCCAGTTTCGATGACAGTGGCAAAGTTGCCTATGTCTCGGACTGGTATACCCAACCTTAAGTGGGCCTGAAAGCTGCTGATTTCATTAAGGAGACAGGCCACCATCTAAAAGGTGGCAGAAATCCAATTTCGATGACAGAGGCAAAGTTGTCTATGTCTCGAACTGGTATGCCCAACCTTAAGTGGGCCTGAGAGCTGTTTATTTCCTTAAGGAGACAGGCCACCATCTAAAAGGTGGGCAGAAATCCAGTTTCTATGACCAAGGCAATGTTGCCTATGTTTCAAACTGGTATGCCCAACCTTAAGTGGGTGTGACAGCTACTGATTTCCTTAAGGAGATAGACCACCATCCAAAAGGTGGGCAGAAATCCAGTTTCGATGACAGAGGCAAAGTTGCCTATGTCTCGAACTGGTATACCCAACCATAAGTGGACCTGACAGCTGCTGATTTCGTTAAGGAGACAGGCCACCATTCAAAAGGTGGCAGAAATCCAGTTTCAACGACAGAGGCAAAGCTGCCTATGTCTCGAACTGGTATGCCCAACCTTAAGTGGGCCAGACAGCTGTTTATTTCCTTAAGGAGACAGGTCACCATCTAAAAGATGGGCAGAAATCCAGTTTCAATGACAGAGGCAAAGTTGCCTATGTCTCAAACTGGTATACCCAACTTAAGTGTGCCACACAGCTGCTGATTTCCTTAAGGAGATAGGCCACCATCCATAAGGTGGGCAGAAATCCAGTTTCAATGACAGAGGTAAAGTACCTATGTCTCGAACTGGTATACCCAACCTTAAGAGGGCCTGACAGCTGCTGATTTCCTTAAGGAGATAGGCCACCATCCAAAAGGTGGGCAGAAATCCAGTTTTGATAACAGAGGCAAAGTTGCCTATGCCTTGAACTCGTATACCCAACCTTAAGTGGGCCTGAAAGCTGCTGATTTCCTTAAGGAGGTGGGCCACCATCCAAAAGGTGGACAGAATTCCTGTCTTAATGTCAGAGGCAAAGTTGCCTATATCTCGAACTGGTATACCCAACCTTAAGTGGGAACAGCTGCTGATTTCCTTAAGGTGACAGGCTATTATCCAAAAGATGGGCAGAAATCCAGTTTCGATGACAGAGGCAAAGTTACCTATGTCTCGAACTGGTATACCCAACATTAAGTGTGCCTGACAGCTGCTGATTTCCTTAAGGAGACAGGCCACCATTAAAAAGGTGAGCAGAAACCCAGTTTCGATGACAGAGGCAATGTTGCCTATGTCTCGAACTGGTATACCCAACCTCAAGTGGGACTGACAGCTGCTGGTTTCCTTAAGGAGAAAGGCCACCGTCCAAAAGGTGGGCAGAAATCCAGTTTCGATGACAGAGGCAAAGTTACCCATGTCTCGGACTGGTATACCCAACCTTAAGTGGGCCTGACAGCTACTGATTTCATTAAGGAGACAGGCTACCATCCAAAAGGTGGGCAGAAATCCAGTTTCAATGACAGAGGCAAAGTTGCCTATGTCTTGAACTGGTATACCCAACCTTAAGTGGCCCTTATGGCTGCTGATTTCCTTAAGGAGATAGGCCACCATCTAAAAGGTGGGGAGAAATCCTGTTTCAATGACAGAAGCAAAGTTGCCTATGTCTCAAACTGGTATACCCAACCTAAATTGGGCCTGACAGCTGCTGATTTCCTGAAGGAGACAGGCCACCGTCCAAAAGGTGGGCAGAAATCCAGTTTCGATGACATAGGCAAAGTTGCCTATATCTCGAACTGGTATATCCAACCTTAAGCGGGCCTGACAGCTGTTGATTTCCTTAAGGAGACAGGCCATCATCCAAAAGGTGGGCAGGAATCCAGTTTCGATGACAGAAGCAAAGTTGCCTGTGTCTCGAACTGGTAAGCATCCAGTAATTCCTCTAGTGCGAAGCAGGTTGACTAAGTCCTCCTCGATCGACACGTATAATTCACAAGCAATAAGTACGAGTACAAGTACATTCCATGCAAATACTTGTAAGGCAAACATTATGCAATGTTAACCGTTTACTCTGGCTTTCACCAAGACTAGTTTTAGAATCTGCCACGTCCTTGATACGTATCCGAAGGAGGGAAGGAGCGAGCAAGCTTCTGGAAGCAAAGAAGAAGGATCCATTCCGAGGAAGACTCCAGAACTCACAGGACTCCTACTGAGTCCTCATCATTCCTTGGTCATCTCCAGAGGATTCTTCTAGGTGCCCGTCTTCCTCCTTCTTTCTACTTCTTATTCTTCTTCTTTTTCTTCTTCTTCTTCTTATTCTTAGCTGAGATGCCCTGAAGACAGTCTCCGGGAGCTCCTGGAGACTCCAAATCTGAAGTTCCTCGAAGATTCGAAGCCTCGTCCAGGGAATCCCAAGGAATTCCAAGGAATCCTCAGAAGTCCTCATCCACACCCTCACTACACCAGTTTCTCTATTTTTCTTTTTTTTCATATTTCTAAAGTTTATTGACTCCATATTTAACTTGGTCGGTTCTGTTTGGCCTTCGGAAAAAGTTTTCTAGATATTCGTCTCTTCCTTGTGCTATTATTATTATTATTATTATTATTATTATTATTATTATTATTATTATTATTATTATTATAAAACTTAGACCCGTAAAGGACCCTTTTACAGCACTGTACTTTTCCAATAATTTGACATAAGAACCTAAGTATATGCAAATACCAAAACCAAAATAAAACATTTTTCAAACCAATTGCATTCGATTCAAAACAATTTTCTTAAGCTGGATAAAAATTAAATCCCCTGCCCTTAACCCTTCAATCAAATTTGCTATTAAAAATGATTTTGAGGTTATTATAACTTAAAGAAATTATATTTTTAAACGATTTTCTTAGGCTGGATACAAATTTATTCTGATAATCAATAGAATTTGTTTTTTTAATGATTTTTGAATTATTTTAATTAAAGGAAATGTGTTTTTCTTAACAATATGGGATCGATCATTGCTAACCTTGACTCTTCAATAAACTTTGCTTGAAGGCCTCCACTAACATTCAGTTCATAACTGCGCAGATATAACTGAGTGTTTGTGGGTTCAGTTTTGCCCGCACAGGCGTATTGCGCAGGTATAACTGAACCTTACTGGGTTCACTTTTGCCTGCACAGGCCAATTGGGCAGGCATAACTGCACAGGTAAAACTGACCCTTAGTGGGTTCAGTTTTGCCTGCACAGGCCGAATGGGCAGGTATAACTGAGCATTTGTGGGTTAAGTTTTGCCTGCACAGGCCGATTGCACAGGCATAACTGCACAGGTATAACTGAGCATTTGTGGGTTCAGTTTTGCCTGCACAAACAACCCATTTTGGAATAAGCAAAGCAGAAAAGAAGAAACAACACGAGAGAAACAACGAATGGCTAGGGAGCTACTCGAGGCTATCATGCAAAAATGACGTTTAGCTGGACCCATCATAAAAAAACTTTTTTGTTGCGTCTTAGTTGTTAAAAAGAAGGATGCCTGAGGTACATCAGAAAGTAAGATACTTTTCAATACTTTATTGCAAAACTACCTTTTTTTTTACGAGTTTAACGCAAGAAAAACACGATTTTCTAAAAAATGATTAGAAAGGAATATAAAATTTTGGCCAAAGGCCAAGGACTGAGTCCTATGATGTCATTCAGCTCTGAAATGGAAATTGCCAGTAAAAAGCACTGAAAGGTGTACCAGGAGGAAAACCTCAAAGCAGTTGCACTATGAATCAGTTGTTAGGAGAGGCTGGAAAGTAATATGGAAGAAAGAGAATATGAAAGAAGGTACAGTAACAAGAACAAAAGGGGTCGCAGCTATGGGCCGAAGGCACGCTGCAGAGAACCTTAAGGGATGCCTACAGTGCACCGCATGAGGTGCACTAACGGAACTACCCTCCTACGGGGAGCACTGTCAGTTGCGTGATCTAGTGATTAGCACACATAAAAATACATAGACTATCATATCTGCAAGTAACTGTGAATGGATTACTGTACTCACATAGTACAGTAATCCAGTTTATTTCATAAAAAAATATACATAGAATGATGATGGAAACATCTCGAGAGAGTTTTGGAAAAAGATTCAGTGTAAATATGATGATGATTATGATGAAGAGAGAGAGAGAGAGAAGTAGGGGGCGGCAAACGAATGAATGGACATAAACATAAAGAAATCAGCCACAGATAACGTCCTTGCAATACGAATTGAATAATTGATTTTGAATTCAGTAATAAGTAGAATACCAGAATTATTAACCCATATTTCAAAGTCTGTCAAGAAGACAGAGTTATTCTGAAGGAATCAGAATTCGTTGCTGAAAAAAAAAAGAGCTTTGTTAGACCCAGAGTTTTTAGAACAACTTCCTGTCTCGAATCTACAACTGTTCTTCTTCAACATTCATTTCTGCCGAACTTTGCCTCAAAATATCCCTTTTAGTTTTCTGTAAAAGATAAATATTATGCCGGCCGGCTTTGTCTGTCCGTCCGCACTTTTTCTGTCCGCCCTCAGATCTTAAAAACTACTGAAGCTAGAGGGCTGCAAATTGGTATGTTGATCATCCACCCTCCAATCATTAAACATACCAAATTGAAGCCCTCTAGCCTCAGTGGCTTTTTTTATTTTATTTAAGGTTAAAGTTATCCATAATCGTGCTTCTGGCAACAACATAGGCCATGCCACCAGCGGGCCGTGGTTAAAGTTTCATGGGCCGCGGCTCATACAGCATTATACCGAGACCATCGAAAGATAGATCTATTTTCGGTGGCCTTGATTGTAATCTGTACAGAATACTCGATTGCGCCGAGGAAACATCGGCGCATTTTTTACTTTTTTTTTAAGTTTCGGTGCAAAATTAGTCATACGTGGTCATTATGATTCCACATAATCTGCCGATAATTACCGAGCGACGAATCGGAAAATGAAGAGACAAGACAAGTAGGCCTACTCCCTGTTTTAGTCTGGTCACCAATGTCGGCTACCCGGCGCCCATTTTGGCAGCTAGAGGCTGGGAGATAGTACTAAAGGTGTTACCTATGCGTGTGTGTGAGTGTGTGTGTGTGTTTGTGAATTTATGTTTGTTTCTGCTTTCTACAGTCTAACAGTTTAATATCGTTCGTATAAAAGGAAAATAATAGAAATAAATAAAACTGATTAAGCTAGTATGTTTGAATCAAAATATACCGGAACTACATTCTGGTCGAAATATAGTGGCTTATTCAGATAACTTTGGTTCTTATTTGTCTTTTAAAAAAAAGTGTGTAAATGTGTGTGTGCATGTGTATGTATACAAACATACATCTGAACATACACATTCTCACTGAATATTTATGTGTATTTTAAAAGCCACAATGACTTTTCAACTTCCTGATTCCTCGCACTTTTGAGGATACCCTTCTCACTGTAAGCCTATTTCCGAGCGGGAGATGAAGCGAAGAAGCTTTCACCTTCTGTGGCGAGATTCGAACCTCATAAGAGCTGGTAATGATAAGTGTATTATCTAATGAAGTATGAGATTTTTAATAGCTAAGAGGTCGCTGTGGCTGTTGAAATACACACACAAACACACATGTGTGTGTATATATATATATATATATATATATATATATATATATATATATATATATATATATATATATATATATATATATATATATATAGAAATCATCAACACACAATCACGTGTGTGTGTGTGTGTGTGTGTGTGTGTGTGTGTGTGTGTGTTGTTTGGCTTAAACGATATCTAATAACCATAACCAGGCGTCATCGTCGGGCAGAATACCATGATACAATATAGATATTTCAACTGATTCTGTCAAGAAAAAATCCTTTGCTATGAGCAAACTGAGTATCATCCGTGATGTCTTCGTGACGAATAGGAAAAAGAAGAACTCGATTAGTTGTGTATTAGTCAAACATTTTATGAAAATGACAAAAAACCAAAAGAAATATTTTTTTTTTTTTTGACCCTTTAGGTTTTTTCTTATATATAGTTCTATCATTCTGATGACTGGTGTTATTTATATGGAAGTAAGATAAAGCTTCATCATCATCACTTATTCTAGGAAAATCTGCATTGTATATTATTTATTGGTTTTTTCTTATATATAGTTCTATCATTCTGATGACTGGTGTTATTTATATGAAAGTAAGATAAAGCTTCATCATCATCACTTATTTTAGGAAAATCTGCATTGTATATTATTTATTGGTTATTACTTCAAGGGGTATTTTTTGTGTACATAAATGAGTCTTAGAAATTGCATCGAGTGAACAAATCTTTAAAATCTTATTACAGATTAATTACTCTGCCAAATAATTTAACTTTGAAGGGGTGACCATTCTGTAAAAATTAATGTGTCCTTTTAGAGTTTTACTGGAAAAGAGACTAAGTAACACTAGATATGCATATCATTATTATTATTTCTGATCAAATTTCTTGTGCCAAAACTTCATCAAGTTGGAATTCAATGCTATGGATGCAGCAGATAAAATGACGCTAAAATAAATTATCCCAAATCTCAAAGACCGAGATGGTTTGGACATGTGGTGAAAAAAGTGGAAGAAAAAGAAAAAACTTACTCAACGTAACTCTAAACTTACGGCAAATCGGCACTGCGTCCGAGGACCAGCTGCTGTTGTCGCAGGTGACGCTGAAGAAGGCCGAGGACTTGATGAAAGCGCCCTCACACTTGAGTGCCCCAGGTGGGAATGCCCGTGTAGTCGTAGGTCATGCCCCAGGTCATGACGGGTGGGACATCTAGGCATATTTGGTGATACGAGATACATTACTGAGAATTCCGTCATTTTACTGTATAAAAACAGGGACTAGAGGAAAGGAGCACAAAAAGCTAGGCCTAGTTATGAGACAGAGACCAGCACAAAAAAGCTAGGCCTACCTATGTGAATATGGAAATGATGCAGCATAACTAAAGAGAAGTATATCAAAACACCGATGAAAATACGTTTTAAACATAGACAAACACACCAACAAACAAATAAATAAAATAAACCGTACCATTATGGCAGGAGAATTCCTGGTCTACCTCTGTCCACCCCCACCGGTGCTCTGGGCTGTGACGTAGGCGCTCATTCGCGGAGGCTCACAGGTGAAGTTCATGACGTCGTCACCCACGCAATACCTTGTCACGTTTTGAGACAGTAGGTGTCCGGGGGAATGCCTGTGGCCTCTTTATCAAAGCAGATGAATTTGAAGCAATGCAATATTCCTTCAGGTTTTAACTTTCTTATATTTATTTAATGCCATGATATATAAAACATTATCATTATTATTCAAAAGATTAAACCTATTCATATGGAACTACCCCACCCGAGGGGCCATTGACTTGAAATTCATGCTTCCAGAGAATATGGTCTTCATTAGAAAGAAGTAACAGTAGGTGATGGGAAATGCAGATATAAGGAGAAATAACTTATTAGAAAAGAAAAAAATAATAAACAAATTAATAAATAGGTGAAAATGTAAGTGGCAAACTAATATTAGGAAATGATGAGAATGACGAGTTAAAGGTAAAGCTGGATCACACAGAACTTACGTTTTCCACAAATCAGAAGACGTCACCTGAGCTGTAGTTTGTCCAAAGGCCACCTTCCTCTGATAGTTGGTGAAGTAATATTCGGTGGGGCACGAAATGACCACCTGGGGAATAAATATTCAAGAATAATTCCTAGCACTTACTTGGTTGCCTAAGCAAAATCGAATGGTTGTTACTGTGCCTCTACCAAACCTACGACCATCACACTTAGGACATCCGGTATACCTGTTTAAGAGGGAAGCATCTCCTTGAGCTGTAGGATAAACTAGGACAGCTAAAGACAGGGGCCACTCACAGGCTTCTATCTGTCTTTTACATGTACGGGTTTAGAATCCCCCTCTGTCTGCTTAAAGCATCCAAAACTGTCATTTCTTCCACTGGGTGGTTTGTTAGCTTTTGACTAGATCAGTGATTCTCAAACTGGGTGCCACAGACAATGCCTAGTGGTGCCGCAAGATTGTCATGAATTTTGTCTTGACTAGATCATCTCAATGAACATTTGTAAAAAAAAAATGTTTGCAGAGGTCCTCATATAATTAAATTTATTATGTGTGCGTCTACCATAGAGCATATATACCCGGAGTGGCGATCTCTACCGGTACTATGTAGTTCGGTGGTCTCCCACCAGGGCAGAGCTGCACAGCCTTGCGGCCATTTTTAAAGGTCTAGTGACCGCGCAAATTCAACAGGGGCTTAGTGCGATTGTGATTTTTTTTTTTATCCTGATCGCAATGATGGTGCGATGCGCAGCTTATAGTAGCCAAAATAGCAAAAACAAGTCTTCAAGAGAAAATGGGATAACATTTCACAAGTAAACGAAACAGAGTAGAATTTATTTATCCTTAATTCTGTGTTTATAGTTAGATATATGTTGTCGTAGCAGTAGATCTGCTTTCTCTCTTTAAGATGTCTCATATGTTCAGCATATTATCGTGGTACATAAACGTGGTGGTAATTTAATTTTGATACCAGAATATTATTAATATTGCATATGCCACATGATATAAAGTAAGAACAATCTTGGTGGTTATTAAAAATGCTTAGGAGTACATAGGCCTAT
>NC_089761.1:54944272-54971772 GCF_040412425.1 Macrobrachium rosenbergii | reverse complement strand
ATATATATATATATATATATATATATATATATACATATACATATAACCTTTAAACCTTATAACAGTTACTGGTAGGAGGAGGGGCGACATTTCAGATTTTTGTTGGGGGTTTGTGGGGAGCAAAGACGATTTGGCGAGCGAAGCGAGCCTAATCAGCTGGGGTTTTTTTTTTTGAGCTGTTTTATGAGCTTTTTGAAGCACACAAAATAGATAGATATAACTTAATGTGATGACACATTTGAATTTCGTGGGAATAATGGAAAACCAGCTGCTGTTACTTCATGGGCTGGGGGGGTGAGGGGGGCAAGTTGAGGTTTGGGGGGGCAAGTTGAGTCTGGGGCGGGCATTTCCCCCTCCAAGCCCCCCTTAAATGACGCCCCTGGGTAGAAGGGGACTGTCGGTAAGCCAGCGGTAAGGCAAGACATACATGATATACACGCCTCATCGTCGTTCTATTTCGCATACAGTCGTTCTATTCTGTGAAAATTTGTTCAGTAAGCTGATGTCCTGTTCCTCTTGTTCCAAATTAATATGAGCATATTTTGAATGCTGTATATATTATTAACGTTGAACAGCTCCCATAAGGGAAAGAATCAGGACGAAGAAAAAATATCCCCATTATGACTTCTTGCCAAGAATGAATAAACTGAATAATCGGTGAATAAAGAGGTATTTAATAAAGGTTTCTTCAATGCAGTTTCTATCACAAAATTGACCTCTAATACCCAAAATCATAAGTAAATAAAAATTGAAGTTTCACAAAATTCAACAGAACTTCCTAAAGGCCTTCAGCGCCCAAATCAAAAGCTGGAAAAACTTCTCCCATGGTTTGAGTCAGTCTTCGAACTTTCAGGACGTTAAAATGCGACGCAAAAAAATAAAAACATCTCAGGAACTCTCCGACCTATAGCATAGTCAACGCCTCCACAGTCCACCAGACTGCATGACATCATCCAGCTGTGGATTTTAGGCGAAACTTTTCCTTAAATGTCATGTCGACGCAAATAGATATGACCGATTCTGTTCTTCACAGCTGCGCACCAATTTCTCTAGTCTCATCTTTCTCAGGCATGAATGCTGCCTTCTCATTCCCAGTTCTATTCCTGCTGGGTTGAAATTGCTTCTCAACACTTATACAGGTTGTTCATCATTTTCTCTAGTTTCGTTTCTTTCTCCTACATGACTGCTATCTTCTCACTCCCAGTACTGTCCCAGCTGGGATAAATTCTGTTCCCAACACTTACACAGGTTTGACATATGCGTTAAATCGTCAGGTCGCCGCAGAAATTTAACATTAACACTTGCTCATAGTGCCAGTATTCTCGTTCCTCCTTAGTGCATTTCAGTGTCTCTCAGTGGTATATACAACAACATCATGAAAAGGTTATCAACCAATGTTACAGAAAGATATCCATCATCACAGACTTTAACCTACTTCGGCAACACACACATACATACATGCATACATACATACACACATTCACACACGCATACAAGCACCCACACCCACACACACACACACACACACACACACACACACACACACACACACACACACACACATATATATATATATATATATATATATATATATATATATATATATATATATAACTGTGTATGAGTATTATGCATGAAATGTAGAAACTGACTTCTGAATATATATATATATATATATATATATATATATATATATATATATATATATATATATATATATATATATACATACTGTATATATATATATTCCACAAGTCAATTTATCTCTTTTATTAGGGTAAACCTTTCACTGGCCTACCGTTCATCATTCACTAATATCTTTAGCGAACATCCTGCTACTTTTCTTGGTTCACCTGCCCTGTGACTCACACTACCATCATCTGACATTTTCATAAACGTTGTGAAAGCAGGATATCTAACAATAAAGAAGGACAAAAAATGGTTAAACAATTTTGCACTCATCACCAGCCAAAAACATTGCGTTATACCCAGTTTGCAGGAAAATTCATAATCTAGCAGCATGTCATTTCTATTTATATATCAGGGTTTTCGCAGTTATCCTGTGTGACTGATGACGATCACATTTCCTACGAAATTCTTCTTCATTCTAGGATTACTTCGTTAAAAAGCTTTGGAAATCCGACCTTGACTGTGGCTTTCCTGTTTTCTGTAAACTTTTTTCCAAGAAGTCGGTCAACCACTCTTCAGCCCCAGCAGTTTATAAAAAAATATGGGGTTTCGTCCCCAGACAGCCTACATCATATATTAATAAAAGCTAGAGTTTTGAGCCTGACCAAAACTGAAAATCTTGGTTTGTAATTTCTGGTTTGTGTTATACTGATCATTTGAACGAGATAAGAACGTAAATCATCATCATCATCATCATCATTATTATTATTATTATTATTAATTACGCCAGTAAGAACTAGTTTCTTTGAGTAATATCAATGACTGCATATAAATATTTTCCTCAAAAGTGTAGCACTTCCGTTGGAATCTTATTTTTTAACATTGATGGCTTACGCTTAGGGCAAAATACCTTTGGTTTATCTAGAATAAAACGTGAGTTGTGGCTTAATTGCCTATGTAAAAGGACTGATGAAGGTGGTTTTTACATGGAAATTTCAGAGTGCGTAGTCAGTACCATTCTCTCTCTCTCTCTCTCTCTCTCTCTCTCTCTCTCTCTCTCTCTCTCTCTCTCTCTCTCTCTCTATCGTCAGCTATCCCGACTGCCGCAACTTTCATACAAATTCTGTTATATTATCGGCGGTGACTCACAAAAATATTATAATCAACTTCAAATTCATTAATTTAAGAATTTATAACATCAAAAACACATCGTATGGGAACATTGGTATATATATACACCAGTATGCTTAAAAATCACAGTAGATGCACGCGACTTCAGTGTATAAGCGAATCCCACAGGAAAATGACAGGCAGCAGAAGTTCAGTACCAAGCGCTTACACGTTTATTAACGCATCGTCGGGGCACGAATGAGACAGATATAAAGAATCAAAAAGAACAAACAAGAATACCAGATGGTCAATTGTCAAAGGGTAATAAACAGAAAGATAATCCAGGATAATCCGGGATCGAGCTGTCACAAACTGAACCCAAGACCTAACACCAAGAAATACTAAAGTTTAGGCTTACAAAATCCAAAAACGTGTATAACCTTGAATACCAGATGGTTAATTGCCAGGCGGTAAAACACAAAAGGTTAATCCATTGCCAATCCGGGATCACGCGGTCACGAACTAATCCAAATATATACTTAACCATAAGGCAAACGGAATCTTACCCATTCACATTACAGAAACATGTATAATAATGAATATTAATTTTGCATATATTTATCAACAACTTTTTTAATTATGAAGGCATCAAGTTTAAACAAACCAAGACTAAAATTTAAAATACTTTCACAGATGCAAAATAATGAAAGTGTTCTAAATTTAAGTCTTGGTTTGTTTAAACTTGATTCCTTCATAATTAAAAAAGTTTGTTGATAAATATATGCAAAATTAATATTCATTTTTATACATGTTTCTGTAATGTGAATGGGTAAGATTCCATTTGCCTTATGGTTAAGTATATATTTGGATTAGATTGTGACCGCGTGATCCCGGATTGGCCGTGGATTAACCTTTTGTTTTTTGCCGCCTGGCAATTAACCATCTGGTATTGAAGGTTATACATGTTTTTGGATTTTGTAAGCCTAAACTTTAGTATTTCTTGGTGTTAGGTCTTGGGTTCAGTTTGTGACAGCTCGATCCCGGATTATCCTGGATTATCTTTCTGTTTATCACCCTTTGACAGCTGACCATCTGGTATTCTTGTTTGTTCTTTTTGTTTACTTCGTAACCTTCTTTATATCTGTGTTTCATTCGTGCCCCGACGATGCGTTAATAAACGTGAAAGCGCTTGGTACCGAACTTCTGCTGCCTGTCATTTTCCTGTGGGATTCGCTTATATACACCAGTGTATATGCGCACTGATATGCCTGCACAAAGGAAACAGAGAAATACCATATTAACGGTTCATATGGAACTGTGATATACGAGTATGGTCGGTCGTGCAAAGAAGAAAAAACTATAACATTTTATAAATAATAACGGCTAGCTTAAGAGAGAAAGACAAGACCGCTGGAGGATTTTTTTCAGTTCATCATTACAAGAGGAAAAGTAAATTTTATAATCAAGGGCAAATAAATTCTAGAAATCAAAATGCCTATCTTCCTGATAGATATGTTACTGCGGCCTTCGTTCAGTGATTACTTATTTATGAAACAAAATACCACTTAGTCTGTATATAATGTCAATACAATGATATACATTATCTTTTATATCATTGTGATAGGAGTCTAATAATGCCGCAATCACGTGATCGCCCCGAACTCGTTCTGCGATAGAGTAACTAAGTCATAAAGTTCAATGATAATAGGCCTTTATCAAAGCACAAAATATTCTCCAACTTCCTTATGAACACAGCGTCAAATGTCTGATCTTTGGACAGACAACAGTGAGTCACTGCCTGCTTGCTATCCTTCGCATAGTCGCTGCCTTGCTTACGGTAACCTGATTTTTATGTATTATTTTCTAACTTCTTTTACCTCTTGTCGTTTCATTCTGCTAGAATCTGCCTAAATAACCTTTGACATTTTTTGTCTCGTTTCAGGAGGTGGTGCGCGCAATGTGAATAATTATAATAAATAAAAGACCCAGTCAATTGTTTCACCATTAGTCATCGGTTGCGGTCAGACCAAGAACACAAAGATATCAATACTGATTAGTTTATGCCACGGGAGTATATGGTACGCATAATTACATCAGTGTCCACAGCATGAACAACTAATTTCCTGAATTTTTGCATCGGAACTTCCGTCATTGCATGCGTATCAGGAAATAAGCTCATTGCAGCTTCAGAGGATCATCACAGCTCTTCGTTGGGTGGTTGGGTGAGTCGGTAGAGCTGTGGCCTAGCACTCGCTAGGCCCGAGTTCGAGTCTCCGGCCGGCTGATGAAGAGTTAGAGGAATTTATTTCTGGTGATAGAAATTCATTTCTCGCTATAATGTGGTTCGGATTCCACAATACGCTGTAGGTCCCGTTGCTAAGTAACAAGTTGGTTCTTAGTCACGTAAAATAAATCTAATCCTTCGGGCCAGCCCTAGGAGAGCTGTTAATCAGCTCAGTGGTCTGGTAAAACTAAGGTATACTTAACTTAAGAGGATCATCACCAAAGTTCAGCCTTGCCTTCAGCAGACTAATAACATCAATGAGAGTTTGATCAAAGACTCTTACAATGTCTCTTTTCTTTTTGTTGATAAAAGTTAGTTTTATATTCTTGGGACACATTTCTCCCACAAAGTTCATCTTCACTATCGTGAACATTGTTTCCATTCGCCTCTTCTGAGGCCTGCTTGTGAGAAGGCAGATTGTCAGGGATGTCTGTACTCATGCAATTTCACTACCGCCAGAAGGACTTGAAGGATATCCGTCACGTAAGAAGGCTTTTTGAAGTTTCACTTCCCGTGGAAATATTATGCGAAGGTTTCCAAATTTATCCATTTTTAAAATCTTGCACTATCAAAATAAAGACAGGTAATGGTTAAAAACAAGTAAATACTTATCTAAATAAAATCGGAAAGAAAATATACGAGTATAGTTACACACAGACACAAAGACACACACACACACTTGTATCTATCTATCTATCTATCCATCTATATACAGTATATATATATATATATATATATATATATATATATATATATATATATATATATATATATATATATATATATATTTGAAAAGAAGATCCTTAATGTACAGGAACTGCGAGAGTTTATGCACAAATGCAGCCAAATTGAGGTGAATGGCACAGTTTGTGCGTAGTGGAGCATGATGCGCAGCAAGTGAGCATTCTGTGCATGTGTATGATGCGTAAAATTTGAGTGAATTTTTCCGAATGGGGTACATACACAGTTCAGTATTTTAAGTATGGTTGTAGTAGAAACTAACATTTTTTTTTTCTGGAGAGGCCTAAATGCTATACTGTATATATACATATATATATATATATATATATATATATATATATATATATATATATATATATATATATGAATAGTATTACAGGAAAAGAGACATTCATATATATATATATATATATATATATATACATACAAGATTAAGACCTTTCCATACTCAAATTACTGAATCGTGGATGAACCCCATTCAGAAAATTTCACACTAAATCATATGCACCATACACTTGCACAGAAGGCTCACTTACAGCGCATCATGCTCCACTACACACACTGTGCCATTCACCTCAATTTTGCACGCACTCTCGCAGCCCCTGCACGTCAAGGACCTTCCTTTCAGACACACACACACATGTAATGTATATATATATATATATATATATATATATATATATATATCAAAATATCCCGCGAGAAACAGTAAAGTTAATTCAGACTGCAGAATATTAAACAAAAGTGAATAATGTGACTGAAATTTTTAAAAACTGATATATATTATTATGATGTTAAAATACGCATTGATGTGAATACGGAAATAATGTGAGATGTGTGTAGGCTCAAGCATAGGCAACACTTGAGCGTCTGAATTTTACAAGAGATCTTTGCGCTGAACGGCATTCTGGATGAAAATGGTGATGTATCATTTGGACCTTGATTTATTCCATCCACTAACGTACCTCGTTATCTTTCTTATCGATTCTGACGACAACTTTACCCGCAGCCCAGACGTCTGGATACGCCACCATCCCCTTCATACATTCGTCTATGAGTGCGTTGTAAATAAAGTTGGAGAATTCACAAATAAGAATACAGAAGAGGTTCAAATCCAGGTAATCAAAATGAGAGAAAATATCATTTTCGGACTGGTCTAGTTCTCAGTTACCTTGATGTTTGATTATTTGTGTGTCTTTTCTTAGGTATTTGATATTTGGCGCACAGGCTGTCCATTAAAGTCCTTTGAATGCCTATCACCAAACGAATGTGATGATCCAGCAACCTCATGAAACCTGATTTGTTCTTATCAATAATCATCAGTAATTAGGTAACTATAATGATATCCCATAAACACGATTAGATGATAATTTGCTTAAATTTGGCAGAAACTACAGGCTAACTCAGTATTTTGATTAAAGTGAAATGGTACCGATTGCTTGAATTTATGAACAGTTCAGTGTTACCAAGAGTTTCTATATCCTGAAAATAAAAACAAAAATATATTTCTTTGCCATATGCATGCGAATTTCAGCAAAAAAAGTAGAATCAATACATTTTTTCTGTAAATCTTACTGTAAGGAAAATTATATGATGCTTAAAACAATAACAACTTTAGATCTCGTTTGAGTGTTCTACTCTGTCGGAAAGTCAGTGATACGTTCGACTTTCGAGGTCTAGTGTGTTCTCCTTGACCTTTGATTTACTTGTACTAATTTGTGAACGTTTCCTCCATAAGCGAACTCTTTTTAGTATTTAATATGTTATGTGATAGTAAATATGCTTTTTCATCGTATAGCTTACTGAATGAGCGAAAAATACGTAGGAAGATTTACTTTCCTGCAATATCGTAAACCAACTTGAACAGCCTAGACCTACACCGTTGCAGGACAGCCTAGGCGTAATCTATACGTAGTCCATTTTGAGGTAAGATTTAGTCCGTCGAAAATATTGCACGCATAATGTAGGCTACTATAAATGATTCTTCCAAATATTTGGACTATAGATAGCCCAGACCTAAGCCCATCTTAGGTGTAGCCTAGGCTTAGGCTTGTTCGTAAGCCCAGCCTGTTCTGTATGTTCTTTTAGCATTGGCCACCATTAACAGCAGGACTGAACTGTAATCCATTATTTATTACCAACGAGGCAACAATGACCATCATATATTTTTTCAGTTATATTTTTTCGACTGCTTAGGCCTTGTGTTTTATGTAGGCCTAAGGTAATTTTGAATTTTTTTTTGTTAGCATTACGGCAAAGCACAGTAAGTGTAAAAGGAGACGGCCGCATGAAGATCCCTAGGGACAACCCTTAGGGACTGGTACTAGGCTAAAGACGGCTTCCCGCCGAGCTTCCGCCAAGTTTTTGTTAAGGGGATGAGCATAAAAACATAGCCTAAAAAAAAATGTTAAATTTGTCATTATCACCGTAGATTTCAAAGATTATCTCAGCCTAAACAAAAGATGTTAAATTTGTCATTATCACCATAGATTTCAAAGATTATCTCACCCGTAGGCTACTGCATAAGGCCAATAACCTATGCACCCTTTTCCGTTTTGTTTTCCAAAAAATTATTAACATCAGTGCCTCCGCGTGGCAGTCACCTTTACATTTGCCTAAAGGATTCGACTTGGTAAATGGAAAATCTTTGCTTTAAACTATGGGCCTAATTGCATGCTGAGTTGAAATTGTTATTTTGCAGTGTTGTATGTGTTTGTTTTAATATTTTTTACTACTAGTTCGTTAGCAAATAAGTAGTTTTAGAGACACTGGACTCCCTCCCCAATATCCTACAATTCTTGAAATCAAGGTTTTAGGGTGGGGCGAACACAAAATGAGTGATTTTCAAGGTTTTTTCTTTAACCAAACCTATGACGCCAGGTCCTCACCTAGCCCCAGTTTCTTGGATTTCCCCCACCTACCTTATCCTAGGGCACTGTAAATTAAAATAAATAATGGGGTTGGAGCCTGATATAGGCTGACTGGTAATTCTGAAAAAAGCTCGGCTGGATGCAGTGTTTAGTACCAACTCCTTAGGATGATCATAAGAACATAAACAAAAGATGGTAAATTTCTCAAATTATTTCAAAATATATATGTCAGTCGGAATATTTTATTAATCAGCGATGTATCCATACGTAGTTCTTGCATAGAATTACCGGCAAACCTAGGCCACTGGGTTCCTATCTAGCAATAGGGGGAGGGGATGCCTGGACCTCTCACCTAACCTAACCATGTTGCTGCGTCTTTACTTGGGAAGAAGGCCAACTATCACTTAGTGGGCTTCTTCAGTCAGATTTACATTTTACCAAACTTAGATTTTTTTTTTGTCAATTTCAGCAACAACGCTGCGTACACCAATAGGTTTTTGAAGGGAAAAGTCATAGGCAATGATCTCAGAACAAAAGTTCCTCCAGGCAACTCTAGATTTTGCAGAAATGGGGAGTTCCTCATTCGGCGAGTCGGTAGAGTTGTGGCCTAGCACTCGCTAGGCCCAAGTTCGAGTCTCCGGCCGGCTAATGAAGAATTAGAGGAATTTATTTCTGGTGATAGGAATTCATTTCTTGCTATAATGTGGTTCGGATTCCACAATAAGCTGTAGGTCCCATTGTAAAGTAACCTATTGGTTCTTAGCCATGTAAAATAAGTCTAATCCTTCGGGCCAGCCCTAGGAGACCTGTTAATCAGCTCAGTGGTCTGGTAAAACTAAGATATACTTTTTTTTTTTTTTTTTTTGAAGAAATGGGGAGCTACTTACAGTATGGTGATCCTAACATTCAACTAGTGATTAACAAATAAATCCCTGTAGGGGGTATTGATGTCAGTGCACCTCACTTGGTGCACTGTAGGCATTACTTCAGGGTCTTTGCAGTGTTCCTTCAGCCCCAAGCTTCAACGTCTTTCATTCCTTTTGCTTTACCTCCGCTCATATTCTCTTTTTTCCATCTGACTTTCCACCCTCTCCTAACAATTGATTCATTGTGCAACTGCTAGATTTTCCTCCTGTTACACCTTTCAAGCCTTCTCACTATCAGTTTCCCTTTCAGTGCTGTATGACCTCATAGGTCCCAGTGCTTGGCCCTGGCCTAAACTCTATAGCCTATATCTGTATTCCAACAGATACTGTAGAAGTAATTTCTTCAATGGTAGGTGTGAAACTTAAAGGAAATACCTATTACTGATACTATAATGACAGCAATATCATTTCTTTGTCTTGAGAATCTAACAGAAAGTGTTATATATAATATCATATGTGTCTGGCTTCCAAATAACTTGAGGAAGAATTAAGCTATGGGCTATCTACACAATTAGGTAAAACTTAATGTTCCTGAAGGAAAGCATTTGCCTTTCTCTGCAACTTTTAATGTTGACACGGCACAAATGTAAAGGGAGTTCATTATGTTTGTTGCATAAAATGTACTGCAATGGCAACAATCCTCTGCACTCTTCTTTACCTGACCCAGCTGTTTTTGCTTGCAACACTAGGCAGGCTGCTGCTGCAAACAGTGTGCCACGTTCTAGTATGAGGTTCAGTACTGGTCATTGTGTTAGGATTTTTATTTTGGTACAAAAAATTTTGTAATACTTAGCTTAGTGGAGTTGTGGAGTCTTCTGATCTCAAGATGTTTAAGTGAGAAACAAGTTCATTCCTGCTCTCTGCTGACGTCTCCTGAATTCAGGTGTATCAGTCTTATTTTCTATTCCATCATATTTATTTATTTATTTATCACCTTTTCTAATCTCTTATCTCTCTGTAGGCTAATTTCTCTTTGGAGCCTTCTTGGTTTATAGTCTGTTGGCTGTCCGTAATGGTTTTCAGCTGAAGATTTAAAGAAAGAAAAGAAAAAAGCACAAAAATTAGCATGAAATTTAGCAGTACAGGCAAATTGAAGTATGGAACAAAAGTTGTAGTATTGCACTGAATGATCCATTGCAATGAACTGAAATTGTTTTTTCAGTTCCAAGTTCCCACTTAGTTGGTAAAAGTTAAAACAACAGAACAATCAGGTTTCAGCATTTTCTATGTAGGCTACATATATTTTTGTGAAAATAACATAATTCATTCCAAACAGTAACCTTCTTTACCAACAATGCACTTGGACAAAAAAAAAAAAATCTGATTGGGAGCTCCACTTGCATGACTGTCAAAACATAAAAAACTTGAAAAAAGTCATGGCAGATAACAAAATTTTTTAGTGAATATGGCACTAACAGTAAATTCTATATAAGTAACTTAACAAGTAATTACATAGCTAACAATTTCTAAAAACTAGCAGCTAAAATGTGAAAATTCGCGGTAGCAGTTCTTTTGTTTGTTTTGTTGTAAGTAGCTAGCCCCGCCCACTTTCAGAGAAGAAGAGGAACAACATAGCAAGAAGGCTCAGTTTATTTCTGCCGGCTTTCGACGAAGGTTGTGAGCAGCAGCATAAATTTGGATTTTCGTAAGCTTTACTGGTTATTTTCCGAGAAGTATTGGGGAAGTATTTTGGATTCTTTTGATTGCCTTTCGGCATTTATTTAGCCAGGTTGACTTAAATTGGACAGTTTACCGAATTTTGATTCTTGTTTGGACTTAGTTGTCACTTGCTTTGACGAAGTCGGACGCAAGTACATCAAGCACTCGATATTGCAGTAAAGGCTGCAGTATGAGATTGACTTCTGCCAAATGCGACTTACATTCTGTGTGTGCTAGTTGCAGGGGCCAAGTGTGCTCTATAGATCGTACCTTTGCTGAATGTGTTGACTGGGAGCCTAAATAGTGGAAGATTTTGACTTCTCACCTTTCCAAGTTGGAAAAAGACAGAATTAGGAAAGTTAATGCTAGGAGTGACAAGTCTTTAGCTAGTCATCATTCTTTGAAATCTTCTTCTGGTGTTCCTGTAATTTCTGTTGTGTCTCCTAATCCCAGTCCTTCAGCTACACAACCTGTTCCCATTCCCAGCTCTCATACTTCTGACCCCAGAGCCGTTACCACTCTTGAAGCGAAATTTGATCGGAAGTTTGAATTATTAATGCATCCTATGCCTCGGGTGATTCAGTTCGTCAGATCATGAACTGTGAACGTAGTGCTCATAGTGAAGTGTTAGTGGAGGAGCTGGCTGTCCGTCCCGCCAAACTCTCCTAGGCAAAGGTTCGTGACATACTCGCCAGCACCTGGGAGATGTCATACCGGAGGCCCAAGGGAGGTTGGTGGGGTCTGCCCACGGGCAGTCAGCCCCTCAGTCACACCTGTTGCAGATTCCCAGGTGTCGACAAAATGTCGCTAGAAAGGTGTTTTCTCAGATGTGCACTGTCTTTCCTCCAGTTCCGAAGTGTCGAGTCCCAATTGCAGGAGACAGTGATGCTTCAGGGATGAATCTAGGTTGCTCAAGAGGTCCGCAGTGGATGTGTCTAGTACCCCTCAGGTGCCTTGTAAGAAAGTGAAAGAGCTGTTCCCTCTTGTAGTTTTTGGGACAGTCCAGACCGTTTCTCATCAGAAGGTTCACCCTCCAAGCATTGTGCGTTGGATTCTGAGCAGTCCAAATGTAGACGTGTTTCGTTGGAGCGCCCATTAGCGCCTGAGCTATCTGCCACTTCTGAGCCGCCTTCTTTGTTAGAGCGTCCTCCAGCTCCCACTGTCGCATCTAGACTCTCCTCTTCTCGTGATGTAGCGGTTTTGGCAGTAGGAGCCGACCCCCAGTTGGCGCCAGAACTCCCATTGTCGCCAGAACTTCCAGTAGCGCCCAGGCGTGTAGCAGCTTCCGAGCGCTCTGTACCCTCCTAGCTTCCAGCAGCTCCTGAGCTCACTGTTGCACCTGGCCAGCCAACGACGATTGATTATCCTTCTTGACATCATATGACGACAGCTTTTTCTTCTGCGGCGCCAGTGGTGTTAGACCCAACTCTGGCTCCCATTCAGCAGCCCTTAGATGACATTTTGAGCTTTTTGAAACCTCCACCTACTCCACCGAGTGCAGTTGATGCGCTTCTGCCTCCAGTCTTGTCAGCCAAGGAGGAAGCTCAAGATCAGGAAGAGGATACTCCTACCACGGCATATTCAGCCCCTGTTGCGATTCCTGCTTCGCTCCTTTTCCAACTTCTTCTCTCCAGCGGCTCCTCCTTCTCCGGCTTTGACTTTCCAGATGAATAATCCTGAGTCTGAATCCTCCAAGCTCCCCAAATTGGTGCTTTCTACTCCACTAAGAAGGCCATGAATGAAGTAGTGTTGGTTAGCGGACAAGAGAGAACAAGGGAAGGCTGTGTTCTGTTATCTTCCTTTGTGCTTATTGAGAAGGAGGTATTCGTATTACGCTACTGGAGAAGTTCCCTCTCTGGGCGTGTCTGCCTCCACCCAAGTGGACTTCTCTGGGCTCATTGAAGCCTCCTATAGGTGTGCCTTATCAGTGGTGAAGGTGATATTCTCTTCCACCAAACTTGATCACCTGTTGAAGAATATTTTCAAAGGCTTTGAAGTGATCAGTTTCCTGGGTTGGGCAGTGGGTGCCCTGGCCAAGAAAACCTAGGACTTTCCTTCTGTTCCCACGGACTTATCTTTGGCTCTTCTAGGCGTACTTTCTAGAGATGCTTCTCGGAAATTCTCAGTGTACGGTATGAGTACTTTAAAGAAGAGAGATCTCTGGTGCTCTCATACATCCAATTGGTCACGTCTGCACAGAAATCGGCTCTTTTATTCTCCCCTCTAGTGTGTTATTTCCTTTTCCCTCAGGCGGTGGTTAATGTTATCACTTCTGACTTTCAAAAGAAGTCAATGCAAGATCTCCTGGCCCAGTCCTCTAAACGCGCTCGAGAGAATGTCTCCTTCAGTACAAGTCTTCCTCTCCTGCGCAGCACCAGCCCTTTCAAGGCGCCAGGCAAAGATTTCAGTCTAGGCCTTTTGTTAATATCCATTTCTCCTCCAAGGCCATCAAAAAGTCTTCATCTAAACCTTCTACCAAAATGTAAGGAAAGTTTTCCCCATGCAGCAGTGGGTGGCAGGCTCTCTCTTTTTTGGGAAGAATAGAACGAGAGGAGCAGAACAGTGGGTAATGGAGGTCCTCAAGAATGGATGCTCTATTCCCGTAGAAGATTATCCACCCCTAGTCAAGAAACCCGGGAAGGTTTTCGGCCCTCTCAGGGAGGTTTCTGCTCTTCTTCAAAAAAGAGCAATAGAGGAAGTCACAGATGTAGAGTCAGAGGGGTTTTACAATCGCGTTTTCGTGGTTCTGAAGTCTTCAGGAGGATGGAGACCAGTGCTGGATGTCAGCGCACTGAATGTCTTCGTACGGAAGACAAAATTCAGAATGAAGGCAAACTGCTCAACTCTTGCATCCATTCGTCAAGGGGACTAGATGGTCTACCATAGACATGCAAGATGCTTCCTTCTATGTCCCCATACGTCCAGACTCGAGGAAGTCCCTTCGCTTTGTTTTCTGGAACCAGATTTTTCAGTTCTGAGCACTGTGCTTTGGACTTTCGACGGTCCCTCAGGTTTTCGCCCGCATTTTTGCTCCAATAGCAGGTTGGCTTCATCTAGTGTGCGTCAACATTGCACTCTATCTAGATGACTGGCTCATTCATTCTCCCACAAAAGAAGCTTGCATGGGGGACATTCAAAAGACTCTTGCCCTAGCAAAAGAGTTGGGAGTTTTGATCAACCTTCAAAAGTCTCAGCTAATTCCATCTCAACAGATAGTGTATTTGGGAATGAGTCTGAATTCTCGTCTTTTTCAGGCTTTTCCTGCACCCAAGAAGAAAGAATCCTGTCTAAAGATGGTGGACGAGTTTCTCTCTTTCCAAATGTGTTCGGCCAAGAAGTGGATGAACCTCCTAGGAACATTGGCTTCCATCGAGCAGTTTGGGGAGACCTCACATGAGAGTACTCCAGTTTTATCTCGAGACAATTGGGACTGAAAGAAATATCTGGACTTGTTTGTGTTCCCATCACCCAAGACATCAAGAAACATCTGCTTTGGTGGAGGTCCAAAAACAGGCTACTAGAAGGGAAGACTCTCTTTCCTCTGAACCCCGACCTGAGCTTCTATGCAGACGCATCCGACTTAGGTTGGGGCGTGATCCTGGGGGACAAAGAAGTCTCTGGAAGGTGGACAATGGAACAGGAAAATTGGCACATGAACTTGAAAGAACTGACTGAAATCAGTCTAGGGTTACAAGCCTTCACTTCAGAAGTTTGAGACAAGACCATTGCAGGACATTCGGACAATATGACCGCCCTGGCCTACATAGGCAAGCAAGGAGGAACTCACTCCTCCCTCTGTGAGGCGGTGCGGGACCTTCTTCTCTGGGCTCATCAAAATCAGACAAGGATGGTAACGAGATTTGTGCAAGGCAAGATGAATGTCCTAGCGGACCAGCTGAGTCGCAGCAACCAGGTGATTCCATGATTCCTATGGAGTGGACGTTTGATCCATTGGTATGCTTAGAGCTTTGGAAGCTGTGGGGAAGTCCAACAATAGACCTTTTTGTGACCTCCAAAAATCACTGCCTTCCACTTTATTGCTCTCCAGTCCCAGATCCCTCAGCATGGGCAACGGATGCCATGCTGTTGGACTAGTCCAACAAGAGCCTGTATGCATTCCCTCCCTTCGGGATGGTAAGGGAAGTAATAAACAAATTCATGTCTCACGAGAATGCTTCGATGACCATTATAGCTCCCTTTTGGCCTCTTTAAGGGAATGGTTTCCGGACCTGATAAGTCTCCTGTCCAATTTCCCAAGACTACTTCCTCAAAAATGCAAGCCTCTCAGACAGCCCCATTTCATGCGATTCCATCAAGGGTTATCCACGATAGCTCTGACAGGATTCAAACTATCAAGAAACTCCTCAGAGCTAAGGAATTTTCGAGAGCGGCAACACAAGCTATCTCTAAATGCAGGAGACAGTCTTCAGCCAATGTCTGCCAAAGCAAGTGGACTATTTTCTGCACTGGGTGCTGAGCAAATCATGTCTCTTCTTCTAAGACATCTTTAACAGATTCCCAATTTTCTGTTGTTCCTGAGAACTTCAAAAGGCTTGTCCTCATCCACTATCAAAGGTTATAGGGCAATGTTAGGCTCAGTATTCAGGCATAGAGGCCTAGATATTTCTTCGGATTGGGATTTATCTGAACTCATTAAATTGCTCAGTATGACTAAGTGCAAAGATTTACAGCAAGTATCGTGGAACCTGGACGTGGTACTTAAATGGCTTTCAAGTCCACCCTTTGAACCTGTTGATTCTGCTTTGTTGAGACACTTAACTGAGAAGACTTTATTCCTAGTAGCCGTGGCTACAGCCAAGAGAGTAGGTGAGATCCAAGCTGTGGATAGGAGAATCGGTTTCTCTAATGGAGATGCGATTTGCTCCTTTACTCTTGGTTTTCTCGCTAAGAACGAAAATCCAGCCAAACCTTGTCCTTGTTCTTTTAGCATCAAGAACGTATCTCAGGTGGTAGGTTCATTAGATGAGGAAAGAGTCCTTTGACCGGTAAGGGCTCCCAAGAGCTACCTCCATAAGACTGACAATATAAGAGGTATGTCTGATTACCTGTGGTGTTCAGTGAAGAACCCTTCACGACCTCTCTCGAAGAATGCCCTCTCTTTCTCTCTAAGAGATCTCATTTGCGAGTCACATTCACAAGTGGGAGAAGAGCTTCTTCTCTTTCTAAGGGTAAGAGCATGAGGTTAGAGCCGTGGCTACGTACTTATTGTTCAGATGTAATCTTTGTCTTGCCTCCATTCATCAATCCACTTATTGGAGATGTAAGTCACTTTTTTTGGCACATTATCTACGTGATGTTGAAACAGTTTTTAATGATTACAGTACCTTGGATCCTTTATTGGTGGCTGGCATGGTGTTGGGGGAAGGAAGTATAGGAAGCGTTCCTTCCATCCTTGCTCTTTGCCTTGAAACTTGTTGAGTTTAGGGGAGCTTGGGGGTACTCTGTACTGGGACACTCTCCAGGTCTTTTAATGGTTGGGTGATGGTGTTTTAACTCTTTTGTTGTAAGTATCAGTGTTTTTATCTGGTGTTGTGTGTCGGTACTGTGTCCATGGCAGGGGCAAACTTTCTATACACTGCTAGTGTTCGGAGAAGTCCTTCGCTGCGAGGTCCCCACTTAAGTAGCAGGTGACACTTGGCTATACTGCCACACCTCTATGGGGCAAGATAAGCACCACCAGAGGCAGTATCTTCATGCAGCAGCTCTCTTACCAGGTAAGGAACAACAAACATTGTATTGATGTTAACTACTACAGTACTTTCTATTCTCGAAATATTACTTTTAATGCTTGAGGTAGAATAAGTCCACGAATCCCACCTCCCATCAATGTGGGAATCAGCTATGTAATTACTTGATAAGCTAGCTGCTTACACCAAAACAGACAAACAGAATCGCTACCACGAATTCTCAAATTTTAGCTGGTGGTTATTAGAAATTGTTAACTATGTAATTACTTGGTAAGTATATATAAAACTTTATTTTATTATAAAAATGTCATTTTGCAGTAGTTATAGTATACTACTTGTATTAAGCATATAAAAACTCAGTAATGAGGAGTGGTACCTGTAAGCTTTTGCTGTGAAACCAAATCTTATTCTGAAGTTGAATATTTGTTTTCAAGTTTAGTGTATCTTTTGAATGTGTCTGACGGTTATTTTGGTGTCAGAGTATCATAATTGTACCATACAGTTATGGGGAAACCACAGTGGGAAACAGGTTTTTTGTGGGTGGTGAGGAAACACAATAATGAGTGAAATGTAGGGATGTATTCTAATCTAACCTAATGTAGGATGCCAGGTTCTTACCTGGCAGGGGTTGGGGCAGTTTCACCCTCCTGGATCCGCATATCTAACCCAACACAGAGTGCTGTAAAGTTAGGTAAATAACAGGGTTTTGGCCTATCCCAGCCACACCTAACCTAAGACTCCATTTTCTTACCTGGCTGGAGGCTTCAACCCTCTTCCCCCCCAGCTTAGGTCACCAGGTTCTTACTTACTTAATGTGCAGTATCCCTTTGAAAATATTCAGTAAACCTTACCTTTATCAGAATCAGAACTTGCAGAATTATCATGGGGATGTTAGAGTACAACCCTGTTTTTCATTTATTTTGTATTTTCCTCCCACCCAAAAATCCTGGTTTTCCACTGGTTTCCCTAAATTGTTGAGTTATAGGGGGCACGTTCTCTCTGAAATTACTAACTTGCTATGAAATGAATGTCAGAACATTCAAAACTAAAAAAAAAATTTCATTTGAAATTTTGCGATGCAGACAAAATAGCTAATCTAGGGAACAAGAGTTACATGTCTCCACTCAAGGAACCTTGACAGAACTGAAGCTGGTTTCTCGAGCAATGCGTCACTTAAAATCCCACTTGATTGTAGAGAGTGAAAAAAAAAACCAGTTTCAGCATTGTATATGTATCCATACTTGCAGATTAAAATAGCAAGACTAGCCATAGCATTTTCTTGGGATGGCATGGTTGAATAGTTCGAAAAAAGACTGAGCCAAGAATTACCAGTGCTGGATGTGGTGACCAAGTGAAACATTGGCTGTATGCTAAATTAAGTTTAATGCTCCCGAGTTACTTTACAAAAATATTGGGCAAAATTGCCCCAGGAGAATTCCGTATAAAATGAGCAGTCTTTTAATACAGTATGCTGGCATAATACTTAAACATGAATACGTAAAAAGTTTCTCTGAAATACCGTACTGTTAAGGTTAGTTAAAAGTATCCCCTTATTAGCTATCTCAGAAACTGGTGCACCATATAATTTCCTAACTCTCAAAAACTCTTAAGCAAGGTTCCTAAGCCATAAAAAAAATCAAATTACCCAAAAACAAAACTTTTCACTATAGTAATGTATATCCCTAACCAGGGTTAGGTTCAAGGTCTCACAAATTGGTAGAAACTTCAGTTAAGTTCTTTGTTAAACATCGTCCAACAGACTACTAGCCACATACAGTACTGTATGTGTACTTAGATAAACTCTAAGATGGCCATGGGACAGCTTCATTGTAGGCACTTGCTACTTGGTAGCTGATTCTCACCACTCAGTGCACAACGTTAGCTAATATTAGGCCCTTGATTGCCACACTTGGTTTGCGACCCTCATATTTGTCTTGTTCACTTGCCTATCTCAATACTGGTTGATATTAAAATGGCGAATAATAAGTTCTTTGCAGCATGCCTTGGGCCCCTAGCTACAACCTCTTTTGTTCCTATTACTGTACTTCCTTTCATATTCTCTTCCTTCTTACTTTCCACCCTCTCCTAACAGTTGATTCATAGTGCAACTGCAAGGTTTTCCTCCTGTTACACCTTTCAAACCTTTTACTGTCAATTTCTGTTTCAGCACTGAATGACCTCACAGGTCTCAGTGCTTGGCCTTTGGCCTAAATTTTGTATTCAATTCAATTCAGTAACAAGTCTGGTTAGAGAGATGCCCTTCTATGTTACATGGTCAAAACAACTTAGCTGTGCACCAAGAAGTTCATTTTCCATCACCTGAAATTAAAATAAACCAACACTTTGGATTATACACATAAGATTGTAATAAGACATTATAACACAACATTCTCTTTGTAGTAATTTATAAATTACTGTATTGTACACCAAAGTTCAGTTTTAAAGATGTATTTGAGTATTGTAAGGAATTGATCCTTGCCTTTGTTTGCAACGGGTCTGTCTTCCAGTGCAAAGTTGTGCTTTGGATGGATGACGGGTGCCCCCCACCCCCTCAAGGTGTTCACCTGTGTGCTCACTTTGGTCTTGCCCACTTGCAAGGTGTACTTGCTGCATTGCTTGGATGATTGGCTGGTTCTGGCATCCTCGGAGATCCTGTTGCTCCAGAACAGAGACCATTTCCTCTCATTTTGCCTTGAGCAGAGGAACATTGTAAACTGGGAGAAGCTGGACCTCATCTCCAGGAAGATTGCAGAGTACTTGGGCAGCAGTGAGTGAGTTTTTCGTGTGAACAGGAGCAAAAAGGTAGTTGCTTAAGTGACCTTCCTTCTCAGCTGGTGCCCCTGACTGCCAGGAACTGCCTTGTAGGAACTCTGAGTTCTCCCCCTCTGGAAATGTGCTTGTCCTCAGATGAATTGGAAGAGGGGTTGGGATGAATAGCTGAATGGCTTGCTCATGCGAGGTGTGTCTCTGTTGGCAAATCAGATGCATGACTGGGTGGTTTGCTATGCTGTTGTGCTATCAGCCAGGTATGTTCTGGGTAGGTAGAATGTTCTGATGGATTAGTTCAGCTGCCAGGGTCAGGGGGTACGGATGGAGTGGTACCTATGCCCCAATTTGTCAAGTGACTTTTTGAGATTTGAGGAATACCTGTGACCAATCTGTTTGCCACATGGCTAAACAGAAAGCTCTTGGTTTTCTGCTTCCTTGTTCCAGACCCCTTGATAGGCTCCCAGGGACAATCTGGATGCCTCTCCACCATTCAGCCTAATTCATTGGGCAATCAACAGGTTTTTTTATCATCTTGTGTTTTAGGGTGAATCTTGTAGCCCCTTGCTAGCCACAAGCCAAATGGCATAAAGAGAGATCCCCCTTAGCGCACTTCTTCATCAGCCACATGTTTAGAGACCACCAGACAGTACAATCCCTTCAGCTTCATGTGGAATTTATCAAGCATATCGTAAGAGAGAGAGAGAGAGAGAGAGAGAGAGAGATTTCTTATTGGACTGAAAAGGAGATGTCTGGGTACCTCAGCCATTCCTCCATGAACATGTACCAAGGAAAGTGGGATATCTTCTGTGATAGTGTCATAGGAGAGGTCTTTCTGTTTGAAAATTTTGTTTAGTGGATTGTGGACTTCCTTGTATACCTTTGTGAAAGGCCATCACTGTGCTTGAAGCCAGGACTTTAGACTGAAGTGTATGGACTTCTCTTTCAGTAGAGTTGTCTATGCTTATGAGGAGTTTTGAGAAGTCTTAATCTTCTCAGGAGGTTTGTCCTGTAAAGTGGGATAAGATTTCCTTTACTCCACAACCAACCCAGGCACCTTGAAAGCCCTTGAGAAAATCCTCAAACTGAGATCTCACACTCAGACTGTCTTTTTGCTAGCTTTAGCCTCGCCAAAGCATTAGGGAGTTATATGGTCTTTCTCATCTGGTCTGGCACTTGGAGGGATGGGGGTGTCCCTCTCTTTCTCCTTTGTTAATGAATGTATGGCAAATATTCGCAGCCCATCAGTTCCTGATTGAGAGTCAGAGAAGATGCTTTTATACCTGGTGCGAACCATTAAGTACTGGTTGAAGAGAACTGGTCTCATGAGGCCAGTATGGCAGAGGCTTTTAACTAGCACAGTGCTGCACTGGCAAGCACAAGGTGTCTAGGAACACCATTTTTTTCCTAGCTTCACAAGGTGATCAAATTAGAGTGTGACTCCTCTAGTGAGGATGCTAGTCGTTTAGTCCATGTGAGATCACTCCTTGCCTTTTGGAGGAACCTTAAAGTTTTCGTGGAAATGTGGACAAGTGTCTGGAAACTTCAGACAACCTTCCCATATTCTGCTGAGGGACATCGCCCACAAGTTCTTGGGCAATTTGTTTTAGTTCAACAGGTTATGTTGGCACCCAACTCAGTTTGGACAGAAAAGTATATCTATGAGTCTGGTTGGTAGTAACAAAAAATGGCTATAAATCACTCTTATGAGTCTGGTTGGAAGTAACAAGAAATGGCTATAAATCACTCTATGAGGCTGGTTGGTAGTAACAAGATATGGCTATAAATCACTCTATGAGTCTGGTTGGTAGTAACAAGAAATGGCTATAGGCTAAATCACCAAATCATCATATAGTAATACATCGAAATGGCTATAAATCACTGTGAGTCTGGTTGGTAGTAACAAGAAATGGCTATAAATCACTCTATGAGTCTGGTTGGTAGTAACAAGAAATGGCTATAGGCTAAATCACCAAATCATCATATAGTAATACATCGAAATGGCTATAAATCACTCTGAGTCTGGTTGGTAGTAACAAGAAATGGCTATTATGAGTCTGGTTGGTAGTAACAAGAAATGGCTATAGGCTAAATCACCAAATCATCATATAGTAATACATCGAAATGGCTATAAATCACCAAATCATCTCATATAGTAATACATCAAGGAGTTGGGATGTTGTCATTTCATTAATCATTGACTGACCACACGTTTGACCATTGATTTATTTTATAGTTGAGTAACCCCAGCCATTTTGAGCGGCACTTGCTGGCCCGGTCTCGGGGAATTTAGGAGTCGTTCAGTTTTCGAGTTCGCAGTTGATTAAGATTATTACCCTCACTCTTCGTTTCCCGGAAAACATGTAGATACTGTAATACGCATATGTTTCAAGTTCGTAAAGGAAGCAGATTTGAGAATTATGATTAATTTTTCATGATTCATGATCAATATTTATACAATAAGTGTGTAATGAAATTGTGAAACATGCTCAAATGAGTAAATGTTTCATTACAATTTCGTGAATTTGTTTGGATGGCCACAGTTTTTTGACTCCGGTTTGATTAGTCAGTGTCTCTCTCTCTCTCTCTCTCTCTCTCTCTCTCTCTCTCTCTCTCTCTCTCTCTCTCTCTCTCTCTCTCTCTACAGAGGGCCAGTGGTTGATATACGTAAATTTTACATAAGCTTTTCGTGTACAGTCTAGTTCTCTGGGTTTACCATTTTTATCCATAGGCCTACAATTTTTTTTTAGGATAACTTAGTATTTTAGAGCCACGCAGAGTGGAACATTAACAGTTGTACCTTTTTTAATTCATCCATTGATATTATTTGTTTAGGAGTAAATGATTTAATTTAGCATTAGGCTATTGTTAGTTTATGAAATTAGTTAATTAATGGATTTTGGAAGATTGCAACAAAGTAGCCCCCTTGCATTCTGTTTGTAGCCTTGTCATTTACGAATTTTACCGTCATGAAATGGCGTCATAATATGTTCCCGAATGAAAGAAGACGGACAAAACCATAACCATTCCGGCCCACAGGAAAAAAACTGTTTTTCGCCTCAAACGATGAATAAACTTGAAAAAAAATGTTACAAAGAAATAGCGAAAAAGAATAAGGGGCAATTTTTTAAGGGACAATTATTTTTTCCTTACGGTAGTTACCCTTCATATTTTTTTTATCGTTTTCTATTTTCTGTAGAGCACCTCAGAGCACGGGCACTGGAGTAAGCATAGGTGGGACTTCACATTTTGTAGCAACTCTAGCCATCGGTGTTTGGCTTTGTTGTTCCGTGTTAATTTCATTTGCGTTTTATTGGAAACATTTTATGAACACAATGTATATGTTATATATTATCTGCGACCCATACAGAGTACGGCGAAGGTTAATCTTTATCCTCATTGTGTTTTTGCACTGTCGTTAAACATCTTGAATCGGTATTAGAATTTTTTTCGTAACAGGGAAGCTCCGGAGAAAAATAACACGACATTGCCACTTCACACTTTCGCAGCTGAATTATGGATGCATCACCTGTACAGTCAAACTGTCACAACATTTGCCATTTCATATGCCTACTCAAAAGATTCATGAGCAATACATCAGCCCAATCCCTCCCCGTGCCTCCGCCAAACACACACACACACACACACACACACACACACACACACACACACACACACACACACACACACACACACACACACACATTCTTATTATGTATTAAGGCATTCTCTCTCCAGTGCATTTTTTATGCCATCTTTCCAACCCTTTCTAGGTCTCCCTCTTCCCTCCGCATAACACTTGTGAATTATTCTCTTTTCACCAGCTTATCATCATCGTCTGTTATTTCTACATGACCAAACCGTCTCATGATATCTTTTTCAATTACCCTACACTAGCCTTTGTAACGTTTCTCATCCTATCAGTTCTTCTTATATCATATATGCTAAGCAAGCAGTTCATTTCTAGTGTCAACCTTTTTATTCTCGAATTTGTAATATTCTTACACTGAGATCTATTTACACATGAAACCTCCTGCATATAACTTCATCGTAGACTAAATTTTTATTACATGCCCTCTTTTCCTGTGTCACCTTACTGTTATATGTACTCTTGTATTCCTGTATATGATCTTTCTCTCCATCTTCCACTATCCCTCACAAGATCCATTTTTCCTTCATTAAACTTTTTTAGTTCCTCATCCTTCTGGAAACCACAAATGCCTCCTGACTCTGTGACCCCATTCTTGGATTTAAAAATTATTCATATACTCCCAAAACTAATGTTTCTTACACCCCTATCCCATTTTTCATCCATGTTCTTTTATGCGTCTGTAATTTCCTTTTTATCAAGCTCATATGTCATTCTATCCCTCTCCCTCCATCTCAAACGTCTGTAAATCTTTTCTTTCACTTCAGCCAACTAATGACCAAATATACACACTTTCTTTCATCTTCAGTCTTTTTTATTTTTACAGCTATCATTTCTCTCATTCCTCTTCCTGTATGCTTACTAGCACTTAAACTAACATACATTTTCTCAACTTTGTATCTGCCCTGCACATGCGGAAGAGAATGTAAGTGTGTGTGTGTGTGTGTGTGTGTGTGTGTGTGTGTGTGTGAAAAGTGTCAGGTTATTTAAACTATTTTCTTATGAATGCGACAGACTTGAAAACGGTACCAACGCACTCCTGAAAAGAGTGCCTTCAGTGTGCAAAGAAAACAGAAAACAACGTTACTGACATTTCTTTTTACAGTTTATCCATTCGAACAGGTACTCGTTTGTGGTTTGTGTTAAATTATGTAATAGTTCTCTCTCTCTCTCTCTCTCTCTCTCTCTCTCTCTCTCTCGGATGCTTACTCATTCATTCGAACCATTCATTTAGGAGTATATGAGGAAGGGTGGTCCACTGTACATATTGACCATCACCTTCCATTAAAAGGTGCTCAAGTTTTTTTTTCTCTCTTTTACTAAAGATTTTCTGCTCCGAGGAAGGATGAGAAAGCGTAGACCAAGAACAACTATAAATAAGTATTATCGATGCTTATCTTCCGGCGTACGATACCGTGTGCGTTTGCGTGCTATATTTCTCTCGCTCTCTCTCTCCCTCACTACCGCCATCTTCTGCCTTTCTAGGCCCTCCCCCTCATCACACCAAAACAAGACTTAACGCGGCGTACCCAGTGCGTTCCCTGTGGACCATATAACCTTGTTCTGTCCTTTCCACCCACTGTCCTACTTCCATCACCAATAATACTTACTCCCCCTGTTCTTTTATCCGTCTGTCTAGCATCGCGTAAGCATCAGTCCCCCTTCTCTTTCTTTGTCTTTCCACTACCATGATTCTCCCTTCTTCTTGGATCCTTGATTTCATTATAATTGATCAGATTATGATCATCCGTTTGTCAGTATAATCATCCACCTTTGGAGATGGGTTTCTTCAGACTTCAATCTTTTGTCCGGTAAATATCGAATTATCCCTCTCTTTTTCTTTGTCGTTGCATTATCACAGTTATTCGTCGCATTGTCTTCGCTGTCCCCTTGATCGTAATCATAACCATTACTATTTTCACCGTTTCTCCCCTCAATTTTTGTATTGTGTTTTCCTTTCCTCAGACATGATTGCTTATTGCAGAATCACAGATTTCAGAGGTTTCCAACCAAAACAGAGTCTCTCTCTCTCTCTCTCTCTCTCTCTCTCTCTCTCTCTCTCTCTCTCTCTCTCTCTCTCTCTCTCTATTGTGTATGCTGTATGAGCTCACAAGTGGTTGCCCTTATAAAGCTAACGGACTATAAATGGTTGGGTGTATGGGACAAAGCTTTCCCACGGTGTTTGGGATGCTTCGGGATGCGCATTAGGGAGACGTTGCTGTGCGTGTACTTTCCCCATTGGTTAGTCTGGTTAGCAACTGCAAGGCCAGGCCAGGTGTGCGCTTACGGTTTTTATGCATTTTTTATTGTAGAGTCGTCATGATCATAAAGCTTGGCCGAATGTACTCTGCCTCAGCCAGAGTTATTTTAAACTGGCACATATATATATATATATATATATATATATATATATATATATATATATATATATATATATAATATATATATATATATATATATATATATATATATATATCTTCTTCGTTTTAACGTGCTTTTATACCCATTTTTTATATGGTAAGTATATATATATATTTGAATATATATATATATATATATATATATATATATATATATATATATATATATATATATATATATATATATATAATATATATAAATATGTATATATATATATATATATATATATATATATATATATATATATATATATATATATATATATATATATATATATATATATATATATATATATGTGTGTGTGTGTGTATTTGTGTATGTTGTGGAGAGAGTTTTGTTTTCTTTATTTGCAGTACTTCTTTGTAAATTAAGACTTCATATCTTCAAAGAAAGTTTTCCATTCGACTTCAAATTGTTTGGGTATTGGAAATCGTTGCAACTTTTTTAATCATCATGATCTACCAAGGGACTCTGACGGGATTGTCTAAAATTAACCAGTTTTCCAGTTATATATGTGTTTTAGTATTATTAGATTTTAAGCAGTTTATTAGTTTCCCGATTCACATTTTTTGCTGTTCTAGTTAATGCTTATGATTGGACTTCTTCAGGTATTTATTTCAATAATGTATTTGGTATTGAACATCATTGTAATATATTTTATATTCGTGTATAATTTTTGTGTTGTGACTGATTTAGAATTTCCGCATTAGTAAGTTTGTTATTAGGTGACTGCCTTTGATGTCCTATACCGTACATTGATGTTGCATTTGTGTTTGTTTTTTTATATATTACTCAGGGATTTGTGGTTCTGTGCATATTTTTATTTTTCTCTGATTGCATAGTTATACTCTGGTCATGAGTTTTGTTTTAATGGGCAGTTTTGGACGGTCAAATCCTTTCCCCCCTTCAGTGATATTTTGTTCAATGAACTGGAGTATCGGTGCTACTGTTTAGCATACTTTTTTATTTTCTTTAAGCTGGGTGGTACTTTTCAATTTTGCGCGTTACGCTTACATTGTCATCGTAACCCCTCCTACATGGTTGAGTGAATTTCGCTCAATCGTGGTAGAAAGGTAGGCCATAATGCATAAATGTGCTTGAAAGAAGATAGTCTACCTGTCATGACTTTGCTACTGTACTTAATTATTTCGCTCACACGCATTAAGTGTAGGAAAGCTGTTGCTACATTTGGGTCCGAACTACATGAGGTCAGCAAGTCTTGTACTTTTATTGTTATTACAGTGTGCACATATTACTTGTTGCATCATTTGTCCCTGAAGACGAACCCAGGGGGCAGGGTTGAAGTTGAAGTAATTGGCCGACTCAGCGTTAAGGTTTTCAGTGTGATCAAATAGATAGTTAGGCTATATAAAATTAAAACTCTTGATAAACAGTATACGAAAAACGTCATTTCAACCCATCTAGGGGTTGTTGGGTTGGAAAAAATGCTCAGGTTAGCAACACAGTCTATTAATATTTCAAATGAAAGATCTGGCCGTAGAACATGAAAAGTAATTTAAAACATTTATTGCTATAACCCTGGCGTCGATGTCCTCATTGGCATTGTCTCTTGCGCTGCGTCTGCATTTGGAACAGATGATGAAGGCAGCAGTAAGGTGTTTCTTTCTTTGGTTTGGTCTCCGTAGGGAAGGGGGGGGGGAGGGGGAATGCCGTCATTGCACCTCTAGTGGTGCGCTGTAGGCGCTTTTTAGCCTTTACGTCACTTCCTTTCCCGCT
>NC_089761.1:54894272-54939272 GCF_040412425.1 Macrobrachium rosenbergii | reverse complement strand
GTCTGCCATCACTATCCCCAATCAGTACAGTATAATCAGCAAACGTAAACGATTCCACACTCCATTCATGTCTCATTTTCTTATCCGTTTGCACTTACACCTGATTTCATTTTTCTGACTTCTCGTATCCCTCCATTTACCAAGATATTAAACTGCCTTGGAAAAATAACACATCTTACGCAGACTGTTACACCGAACCGGTTACTGTATGCATGCCCTAACTCATTTCACTTGATAAAAGTCTTTAATTCCTTTCAGTAACGTATCTTTTATGCCATACATCATCAGCATAATTCTACGTTGCTTCTGTATTGATTCTGTTGTAAGCCTTTTTTGTAAACTCTTGTATGCTACGTACAGTCCTTTCCATTTACTTTCAGACTTCTCATGTAACTTTTTCGTAACAAAACTGATTTACATACCCTCTTCCTTGTTTGAACCCATCTGTTCTTTCCCCGTCAATTCTTTTGTTGTCCCCCGTAAGGGGGTTAGTGCCGTCAGTGCGCCTCACGCGGTGCACTGAAGGCATCCCTTAAGGTTCTTTGCAGCGTCCCTTCGGCCCTAGGTGCAGCCCCTTTCACTGTACCTCTGTTCATATTCTCTTTCTTCCTTCTTGCTGTCCATCCTCTCCTAACAATTCTTTCATAGTGCAACTGCGAGGTTTTCTTCCTGTTACACCTTTCAGACCTTTCTACTCTGTTTCCCTTTCAGCGCTGAATGACCAGTGCTTGGCCTTTGGCTTAAATTCTATATTCCATTCCATCCTTTTCTCGTCTGCTGTACTTATAATGAAAATACACGTTGAGTAGCATATTTTGTATTATGTTCCGGTAATTCTTATAGTCATCACTATCACCATTATATTTATACAGTGTAACAGTTATTCATTTTAAACATTCGTTTACAAGCGTTCTCTCCTCCTGCCATGCCTTACAACTTGGGTCTGAATTCAGTCTCGCTATCCCTAATGTACAGCAGCCTCTCACTTGTAATCTTATTAACTCTTGGTGTTTTTTTTTTTTTATTCTTCAACCTCTTAATTGGCCTCTTAATATCTTTAATAATCTCTTCTACAAGAACTCCCAAACTTCCACGTATGTTCTCCATTATTGTGTCATTCAACTCCTCTCTTTTTTTTTTTTTATAACAATTCATTCCCCTGTATACATTTACGTGATCATTGCTGTCATGCAGTTTTACATCATATAATATCTCATCCTTTTTATCCTTAACCAAACCTCTCATTTCCTCATCCTAACCCCTTTTTTTGTAGTTATTCCTATATACCCACGAACCTTTGCAGACTATCTTGGAATTTTACCTCTCCTATAGCCATTCAACTTCCACTGTATTGTAGAGCATATTTCATCTATTTTCTCCTGTGTGATTTTCTCATCTCATAAGTCTCTTCCCTTGTTGAAATGTACAGGTTGACATGTACAGGCTACATTTTTATCTCATCCTCTCCATCATGAACTTGTGTTTCATGCAACTTTTGCTTCGACCAAATAATAATCATATTTTTATCTGGCCACTCATTTCATCTTTATAAGCCAACGTTCTCTACCATCTCCTCTTGCAGTAAAAGTTTAGCAAACTTTTCATAATTTTCTCTCCTATATTCTTTGAAAGCAGTGTATTTCAATTTATCAAGACAATTTCCAAACGCGTTTCCACAGGACTCTCCATTCTCGTTAACTTCAGGAACTCGTCTAACAATAATGCCATCTCATTCTCTTTTACTCAGTACTTCCATCCTTTCGTAATCTTTAAACCCAACCAGGTACAGATTAAATCTTCAAAACATTTTCTCTTTATCTTATTTTTTTTTTATTCCCGGACCATACGCACCCACTATTACTAATTTTTCTCTTGTATCACCCAATCTTAACTCTGCAAACATTGCCATTTCACTTTTGTGCCAAGAGATCTGGCATTCTTTCCTACAATGATCATCTAGCATACATTTCTTCACTTTTGCAAAGCAACCAAAGTCATTCAAAATCTGAATACGTAGTATTTTAGTACTCCCTAGTCTTCTGAGTATTAATAGAGAGTATGGGCCAGCAAAACCCATGCCCCCGGCCATTTGGTACTTTCCCATCGTGCAGAGTTGCAAGGATGCTATTATTTTCGTTTCCTGCATCCCACTGGAGTGAGAAGTGTGATTACCATTGGCCTCAGAAGAGGTGGTTTATCTGCCGTTCTGCGAATATTTCCTTCTGCCAAGGGGTCCACAACCCTATGATAGCCATTGCTTTGAGGTGGAGTATATTTATATCCCCAAGAAACGGGCACTTCCTAGACCAGCAATGTCCAGGTGGTGGTGCCAACTACAATATTGACCTATGTATGTGGTGACTGTTAGGTGATGCAGGAGAGGGTTCTCCGCCATGTAGAGGTCACTGACTCCTTCAGCAGGTTCACAAACTTTCACTATATGCGTCTCTGCCTAGGGATTTGCGACCTGTGCAATAGAATCTCTAGCCATTGGCACAATCTGTAGCACTGCTCACCGCCTCTGCTGTAGCAGTGAGTTTTATTGACATACAAGGCCAGCTTGGCTCAGTGGTGCTGCACTGAGCTTGCATTTATAAGTTCTGTGGTTCACACCCAAGGAAAAGCATAGAGCAAATTGGTCTCAAAAGACATGCTGAGAGTCAGAGCTGAACCATCTGGCACCACGTCTCCAGAGGGAAAATGAGCATGTTTATATATATACAGTAATATATATATATATATATATATATATATATATATATATATATATATATATATATATACATACATACACACACATACAGGTCAGGGAGATTTAATTATATTTGTTGGACTTAGTATGTGAATACTTGTCGAGGTTGTGTTGTACAAACCAGATTTGCAATCCCAGAATACTAAAGGGAAATTAAGATCTTTGGGATCAGCCGCGCTAATAATTTTTCCATACCA
Source organism: Macrobrachium rosenbergii (assembly GCF_040412425.1). Taxonomy (NCBI): domain Eukaryota; kingdom Metazoa; phylum Arthropoda; class Malacostraca; order Decapoda; family Palaemonidae; genus Macrobrachium; species Macrobrachium rosenbergii. Next base: position 54,936,323 of record NC_089761.1, on the reverse strand, counting down.
TTTGGTTTCAGGATATTGAATACTCTGCCCCAATCTGTACTTCTGGAGTCATGTAACTATTGCTTTTTCAAGAGGCGCATTTATCAATGAATTTAAAGAAAGGTCCATTCACGCATTCCTTGAACTACACAAGGTCTGTTGCGCTCACCATTCCTGTCACGGTGTCTATTAAATGAAAGCATTTACTTGCATATGAATGAGAGAAAAAGCAGAATTCAAGTAGAATTGTTATTAATAATTGAGAAAGGAAGGATCTGCTTAGCTTGGAAATACCAGTATGTAATAGGAAGACCATGTTGCTGAAATGGATATATCATCACATGCATCGAATTTCATTGGATATTTCTTTGACTTCATAGGCGTTATTTAGTTCGGTTGAATCACGCCCGATCACTAATTAAACAAGTTTTAAATCGCAGGCAGGCCGGAGACCAGAAGATAAGCATTCATCTTTGAAATAGGATCCAAAAAGTTATGGTCGATCTTATCTGGTGTTCTTCCTCCTTTAGATAGGTTAATGTTAGAGTGACAAGAGTGTGTCAGACCTTTGAGGCAACATTTCAGTTTAACCCATGGTTGGTACCACTTGAATGATTAAAAACTGCAAAATTTTGATAGCTGATCTTACCGATCGTTTGTACGTTTCTCTGGAAAATAGCCTATGCACGGTTTGCAGCGCCCCTCCCAAGATATCATGTATACGGTCATATCCACAAATATTAATAACCGCAGAACCGACGGTATTGAGGTAAGTGAAGGATTTAGTATTTTTTTCAAGTTCCATAAACATTCCTGAATGACCCTCACCAGCTGTGTAGTTTTAATTGATTTATTTACGTTTCTTTGGAGTGCGAAACTTTTATAACGATGTAGTTGCGGTATTTGACGGTAGGCAGTTATTCGTATATATTATTTTATAAGTTCAGTGTCCTTATCCATAGGATTCGTGAAAGTAACTTGCCTGGTCGGCCAACCTTTACTGAAATGTAGCACACATACATACATACATATATATATATATATATATATATATATATATATATATATATATATATATATATATATATATATATATATATATATATATATATATATATATATATATATATATATATGCTCTTTCCCTTAAGCAGGGTAGCCCTGAAAATGTTAAGTCACATCCATAAATGGACGGTTCTCAGAATGAACCCGGCTCGGCGAAAGAGCCAGAGTTTAATTTATCCACTGTCAAATAAAATGTGATGTCTGCTAATCTAAGCGGTGAATTATGTACTTGATAGTATAACGAATGGGTGTGCTGTGCCCAGGTGGGGAAGGGTGGACTTGCTGAAAACTGACTGGTTAACTATATATATATATATATATATATATATATATATATATATATATATATATATATATATATATATATATATATATATATATTGGTTTATGAAAGTTAGTTAAGGATGTTGACTGTGGATTGAAGCTGTTGAGATGGACTATTTGTTTGGTATAGGTGGTGTAAGAATAATTGATAATGGAGACGAGTTGCATGTAGAATTAATGAGTACCTAGACTGCTTGAAGTGATAAAAAATTTGCATATCGAAAAAAAGGTGTCAAAACGTTTAGGTAGATGTAAAGATGGCCCATAGAGGTGACTTGGTGATTTATAGAGATGGAGAAAGGTAATTTGGTGAAAAATGTACAACCGAAGATGCTTGGAGGAAAATCTTCCAAGTGTTGAATACAGAGCGCGAAAGAGTACAGAAACGCCGGGTCTTGCTGTAAAATGACCGACAGTGTGTGTAACGTGTTTCTGCTTGCTGTTGCTGTAGATACTTAATAGCAGCTAATGTGGAAATTTTCTGCACGAGGTTCACCCTTAATACTAATGTGTAGTTTTTCTTTAAAGAAATTACTGTTAATGGGACGTGAATTATGTATATATATATATATATATATATATATATATATATATATATATATATATATATATATGTGTGTGTGTGTGTTCAAGGAGCGGTTAATTATGTTCTGTGTAAGGTGTTTCTGCTAGTTGATGAGCCTTGTGTAGTTAGCCTACTTATAATGTGGAAATTTTTTGCACGAGGTTCATCCTTAATACTAGTGTGTAGTTTTTCTTAGAAGAAATTATTGTTAATGGGACGTGAATTATATATATATATATATATATATATATATATATATATATATATATATATATATATATATATATATATATATATATATATATATATATATGTACATATATATTTGTGTGTGTGTAAAAATGCACACACACAAATTTGGGCTTCTACACCGATAAAAGTATATGCATAGACACTTGACCAGAATAAAATCCATTTAAATATATTTATTAACGAAGTGCGTGTTTTGTTATGATGCGTAGCTTTCCATTTACGTAGGACGATTCAATTCACTAGCAGTTATGCGTCGGGAGACTACTTTTAATTCGTAATGACGCAATTAACATTGAATTAGTTCGTTGTTCTCTCTAGTACAGAGGAGAGGTCATCAGACTCTAGAGCGTTCAACTCTCTCTCTCTCTCTCTCTCTCTCTCTCTCTCTCTCTCTCTCTCTCTCATGTTCATTCATATTTCACTTACCAATGGGATCTTGTTTTAAGGATCACTTCTGGTTACGGAGTTGGTAATATTAGATGTTGCAACTGCAGACAGAAATCAGTTGGTCATTTCGTTTGATACTCGGTAAAGTGTCGAAAGAGCTGCAGAATTATTGGATTTCCGAGAATAGATCGCATGGCTTGAACATGAACTTAATTTGTAAATCTCTTTTGGATGAAATAGATAGCCTTTGAGGTCAAGGAGTGCATCTGGTAATGAACCTTTTGAGAGTTTTGCTCCTATATCCGTCATGAGTAAAACAGTGAATGCATCTGTGTGAATTTCTTTTGAATTCATTCTAATTTTCCTCCTGAACAACGTCCATCCCTTAAGGCCATGTAGCACGGATACTTTTTTTTCCTCCCTCTCTAAAGTTCACTCTTATAAGCTAACATTGGTGGTAAAATGTCAGCCTTTTAGAATCTTTAAGGGCCCATTCGGGCAAGAACATTTGCCACCTGAATTTTTCCATTACTTCTGGCCCATTGGTGCAAAAATAAATCAGAAAATGGCTTCGTGGGACATAGCCCAAAGGGATCTAGAAACCGTACTGAAACTGTACCTAGTTGGTAGGAAATGATTTGGCTCTGTTATGGAAAAATGGCCATGTGTAGTGTTTTTTTTTTTTTTTTTTTTTTTTTTTAGATTTTGAGGACTGGAAAGTTGTTGCAGGTCTGATGATAATTTAGGTAATATTTACCAAAAAAGGAAGGTGTTTTGATTTGTGATTGTCAGGATTTTTGTACGCACGTATGAGCCATCTCTCCAATTAGAGGACCTGCGGAAGTAACTGATATTTTCGAGATCATAAATGGAATACCTGAACTTATCTCACTCTCGCTCTCTCGATTGTTGGGTGTTGGTTGTTGATATAACCTGACGTGCCGCATTGCCGACGACAAGTTCCAGACTTCAGTGCATAATTCCTCTGTGAGGAATTATGCACCAAAAATATTCTCCAACCACAACATTTTCTCGTAGGTAGATACTAACTGATAGCAAATAGTTAAAATATATAAACGTGCCTCTTAATACAAAGCGCAATAGCAATGATCATTGTCCTTATGCCTAGTGCAGATTGACTCAATATCGTATTTAGACTGGCACTTCTTAAACGATGTGTTGTATGTAAGTGAATACAGTAAAGCCAAAATGCAGTTAATTTTAAACATCATTCCAAATTACCTCTAAAATATGACTGCCACCGGCGAATGGTGAATATTGGTATTTTACATTGACTCGAACGAGGGAGAGAGAATATTTAGTGAATGGTGTCACCCGATGGTGTTGCTTTAGTTACGAAGGTCGAGAATTTATATATTTTATACTAAATCAGTAACTAACCCAAGCAGTAAAGGTTAAACAGCAGGAGCTGATTTAAAATAAAGTTGCAACTGATTTTCCTCCCTCGCTATGATTTCGTAGCGCTGTGATAGGTGTTTTGACTCTCACACAGGATAAGGAAGGTACCTAGTAGCTAATCGACTATTGCTAGTCAAAATATTTACCATCAAGACGGAAAGGCCTCGACGAGGTCAGCGCGAGAGAGACAGCCAGTCGTCACAACTTCAGTTTAAATCTTCACTCTAACATGTTAACCTTTACTGCTTGGGTTTGTTGTTGATTTAGTATAAAATATCCACTTTCTTGAACTGTGTGACTAAAGCATTATGTTTTTCTTTGCATAAATTTCCTTTGCATGTGTATGCAGTTTTTGAAATATTTTGCTCAGTTTGTTCAACGAGCATGTTAGTTGGTGGCATTTTAAGGAAACCGTGAAGTATTTAGTCGATGGGCTGAGGGGAAAAGCTGCAAACGTTTGTGCTCAGGTTCACTAGAGGCAGAAAAGTGAAGATTCCAAATCTTATCATAATTGGTTATATTTTACTTCATGACCAGAAGAGAAAGTTTAAGGCTTGACTGTCAAAGAGGTGCTAGCCACTTTGAAATCTCCTATAAAATGATTAAATAATGTAGCCCTTTTTCGGTTAAGGGGCCCGCATGGGCCACTTTAGTGGCTAAGTATAAACGTCGTTACAAGATCCACCAAACCTTTTCAGATAAGAGAGTTTGAAAGACTAAAGGATATTCGCCTTAGGGTTTTAGTGCCGTCAGTTCGCCTTATTTTGCACTAGAGTCATTACTAAAGGGTATTTACAGCATCATCCCTTCAGCCCTAGCTGCACTCACTGCTTAATCTTTTATTTTACCTTCGTTCCAACACCTTTTTTTCCATCGTGTTAAATCTCTTAAACTGTTACTTCTTAGTGTAACTGTGGTTTTTCCCAGTTTGATCTTTAGATCCTCGTGCTTCCTCCTATTATTATTTTTTTTTATTTATCTTGCTGTCTAGCCACTTTAACTCTTTTCTGGTCACAGCCTTAAACTGGATAGCTGAAAGTTCCTAGTGCTTGGCTGTATAGCCTAAATTTCACTTACTCGTTCATTAAAGGATGTTACTATTAGGATGAATGGAGTTCGTAGCGTAATGGCAAACCATTTTTTTTAAACAGCTAGTTAATAATACTTTGCAACTGCAGAAGTAGTTAGAGAGCCCTGTATTTTAGACAAGAATGTTTTGAAGGGCTGAGGAAATTGGTTAACTCAAATTTTTCCTCTGTTCTGATTTATTTACGGAAGATCTTTTAGGAATAACTACAAATGATTTTTTCTAAATTTAATTATTGACATGTTTAGCAGGCTTGAATATTCCCTCTTGCAGGCAGGAAAGTTCGAAAGGCTGACATCTTGGGGAAGTAGGGCTGATGATAGACGAGGGCGAAAAATTTTTAACATGTTTGAAGCTTCAGTCTCGTGCGGACATTTTTGGAATGTAGTTTACCCGAAGCTTCAGTCTCATGCGGACATTTTTGGAATGTAGTTTACCTGAAGCTTCAGTCTCATGCGGACATTTTTGGAATGTAGTTTACATGAAGCTTCAGTCTCATGCGGACATTTTTGGAATGTAGTTTACATGAAGCTTCAGTCTCATGCGGACATTTTTGGAATGTAGTTTACCCGAAGCTTCAGTCTCATGCGGACATTTTTGAATGTAGTTTACATGAAGCTTCAGTCTCATGCGGACATTTTGGAATGTAGTTTACCTGAAGCTTCAGTCTCACGCGGACATTTTTGGAATGTAGTTTACCCGAAGCTTCAGTCTCATGCGGACATTTTTGGAATGTAGTTTACCTGAAGCTTCAGTCTCATGCGGACATTTTTGGAATGTAGTTTACCTGAAGTTTCAGTCTCACGCGGACATTTTTGGAATGTAGTTTACCCGAAGCTTCAGTCTCGTCGGGACATTTTTGGAATGTAGTTTACCCAAGCTTCAGTCTCATGCGGACATTTTTGGAATGTAGTTTACCCGAAGCTTCAGTCTCATGCGGACATTTTTGGAATGTAGTTTACCCGAAGCTTCAGTCTCGTGCGGACATTTTTGGAATGTAGTTTACCCGAAGCTTCAGTCTCGTGCGGACATTTTTGGAATGTAGTTTACCCGAAGCTTCAGTCTCATGCGGACATTTTTGGAATGTAGTTTACCCGAAGCTTCAGTCTCGTGCGGACATTTTGGAATGTAGTTTACCGAAGCTTCAGTCTCATGCGGACATTTTTGGAATGTAGTTTACCCGGCTTCAGTCTCATGGACATTTTTGGAATGTAGTTACGAAGCTTCAGTCTCATTTTTGGAATGTAGTTTACATGAAGCTTCAGTCTCATGCGGACATTTTTGGAATGTAGTTTACCTGAAGCTTCAGTCTCACGCGGACATTTTTGGAATGTAGTTTACCCGAAGCTTCAGTCTCATGCGGACATTTTTGGAATGTAGTTTACCCAAGCTTCAGTCTCATGCGGACATTTTGAATGTAGTTTACCCGAAGCTTCAGTCTCACGCGGACATTTTTGGAATGTAGTTTTACCTGAAGCTTCAGTCTCATGCGGACATTTTTGAATGTAGTTTACCCGAAGCTTCAGTCTCGTGCGGACATTTTTGGAATGTAGTTTACCTGAAGCTTCAGTCTCATGCGGACATTTTTGGAATGTAGTTTACCCGAAGCTTCAGTCTCATGCGGACATTTTTGGAATGTAGTTTACCCGAAGCTTCAGTCTCGTGCGGACATTTTTGGAATGTAGTTTACCCGAAGCTTCAGTCTCATGCGGACATTTTATGAATGTAGTTTACCCGAAGCTTCAGTCTCGTGCGGACATTTTTGAATGTAGTTTACCCGAAGCTTCAGTCTCATGGACATTTTTGGAATGTTTTTCAGTCTCATGCGGACATTTTTGGAATGTAGTTTACCCGGCTTCAGTCTCGTGACATTTTTGAATGTAGTTTTATCGAAGCTTCAGTCTCATGCGGACATTTTTGAATGTAGTTTACCCGAAGCTTCAGTCTCGTGGGACATTTTTGGAATGTAGTTTACCCGAAGCTTCAGTCTCATGCGGACATTTTTGGAATGTAGTTTACATGAAGCTTCAGTCTCATGCGGACATTTTTGGAATGTAGTTTACATGAAGCTTCAGTCTCATGCGGACATTTTTGGAATGTAGCTTACCTGAAGCTTCAGTCTCATGCAGACATTGTTGGAATGTAGTTTACCTGAAGCTTCAGTCTCATGCGGACATTTTTGGAATGTAGTTTACCTCTTATTTACTTATCAAAGCCTTCAAGTGCTATCGATACAGTTAGCTGAGTTGCCCCACTCATATCTTTAACAGCTGTCATTCATATTTCCACTTCCATTATCATCGAAACTACTTTTCTTTCCGTTCTTTTTATCTCACCTGAATTGGTGTACATCACATATTCGATCGGTTATTCCGAATGATTTTGGAGATACTGGAAGTCCTATATTATAAAGGAACTTTTATGTAAAGTGAAATTGTTACGACGCTATAACTTCATGTATTAAGAATATACCTAACTATAGCCGTACCATTCGTAGTTCAGAGGAATATAATCATTTTTAGCGGGTGTGTATTTTTGTGGCAGGTGCATATGTCGCATTGGGAATATGATTTGAATATTCATTATATTATAACGTTACGGAGATGTTACTGCTTTACTGCTGTTTTCCCTTAATAATATGGTACAAACTGCCATGCTTTTGGGTGAGAGGAAGACGGTATTCATTGGAAGATTTATTTTTCTAAGTACATAAAATAAACGTCCACCTGTAAAATTACCATTTTTGTCATTGAAAAATTGTATAATTCCAATGGTTAACTAATCCATATTTCAGTATATTCATAGATTATTATATAAGGGCTGTTATTCGGCAGGTTTTTTTTTTTTTTATTAAAGGGGATCTCTATCACCAACTTTTTACTGGTTATTTTCATCTAGAGGCCACAACTGTTTGTATTGCGGCAGTTTCTTTTTATTTGATGACTGAGTAGAGCCTGAATTCCATCCGCTGCCATTCCAAGTGCCCTGATATTTTCATATGCAAGATAAAACCTTAGTATACGTATCTTAAACCAGCACTGAGCTTCAGTCTTGTCATTTGCCTTGTTCTCGAACCGCTGGCTTCTGTTCCGTAGAACTTGCATTCGTGTGTTTCCATTATATACCAGCCCGTTTCCTTTGCCATAGTTTAAGGTCTTTGTTTCTGTTAGCTTCTTGTTTCAGTTTTATACATTTTGTTGGCATTGGCTTCATGGTAATGATGTTGGTTCCCGTTGCCTTCATGTTGACCCCCGTAGGGGGGTAGTGCCGTCAGTGCACCTCACGGGGTGCGCTGTAGGCATGACTTAAGGGTCTTTGTAGTCCTTTCGGCCCCTAGCTGCAACCTTTTTCATTCCTTTTGCTCTACCTCCGTTCATATTCTCTTTCTTCCATCTGACTTTCCACCCTCTGCAACAATTTTCATAGTGCAGCTGCGAGGTTTTCCTCCTGCTACACCTTTCAAAACTTCTTACTGTCAATTTTCCTTTCAGTATTGAATGACCTCATAGGTCACAGCGCTTGGCCTTATGCCTAAATTCTATATTCTATTCTATTCTTTCGTGTTGACGATCTCGGTTTGCATTAGCCTCATGTTTCAATCCATCGATTCTTCCAATACCACTTGTTTTCCTGGCATGTTGCCTGCAGTTGCCCTCATACGCATGGCCCTTGTTTTTCAGGTTAATTTTAAGAATTATACCTAGGGATGCTTTTTCCTTTTCATAGTGAGAGGCGTTTTAAATGTTACTTTCTCATGGCAACCCATTAGTATGCTCAACTCGTTGATTGTAGTTAGTTTTTGAGAGCGAAGTTGCTTATTATTTTCAAGTATGCATTAATGTTTTACTTCGCCTACTACATATATACTTTTTAAGTTATATTCACTATGATATTTATGTAATGAGTAGGCAAAGGCTGTTATGTATGGTTTTCCTGATTTTTTTTTTTTTTACCTTTATCGCCTTTCATGCAATGTTTTGACTTTCAAGATCAAGTTAGAGGATGATTCATTGCATGTTGTTGAGTCAATACTGGCAAAGCTATTCAACAGGGTCTCCGTTTTAGTCATGACATAAAACTTAACATAATGGTATGTTTTCTCTCTCTCTCTCTCTCTACAAAAAATTAGAATATGCTTTAAGGTTCATCAAAACCCGTACAAATGGCTGTTATATTGTGTAAGAAAATCTCCCGGTTCTAAAATTGTTTGAAAATTTCATTGTTCTAAATAATCTTTGCACATTGTGTTAAAACCATTGCGTCCCTTACTGAGTATTGGGTTTAGGATTTTCATCTGTATTTGTTCTTAGTCCACCGTTACGTGTATCTCTTTGAAACTTGGATACCTCTTTCATAAGTGGGGAATAAATTTGTGTATAATATATATATATATATATATATATATATATATATATATATATATATATATATATATATATATATATACACATATATATATATATACACATACATATACATATACATATACATATACATACACACACACACACACACACACACACACACACACACACACACACACACACACACACACACACACACACACACACACTCATGAAGCTACAAATGTTGTTTAATATCCAGTTCACGCTACCTCGGGAATATCCCCGATGGGGAATTATTACGGAAAGGGAATTTTTATAAGTGATAAATGGATCAGTACACGATACTTTCCAACAACTCCAGTCGATGATCAAACCACTGAGGTAGCGTGAATTGGATATTAAACATCATTTGTAGCTTCATGATTGTATATAAATCACGGTGTGATATAATATATATATATATATATATATATATATATATATATATATATATATATATATATATATATATATCTTATATTCTTTTTAACGTGCTTTTTCCCATTTTTGTATGGGGTAAGCACGATGCCTTCTTTTGAAGGACTTTTGATTTGGCTTTGGGGTAGACCTGTGGTCTCGATCGGCTGCCCTGCCTGACATCGCTTAGACCCCGGTAGCGTATGTTTCATGTACCATACCCGACCCAACGCCCTTCCTCCCAGCAGCGAGAAGTTATTGCACGGGTATGGCGAGAGTTCGAGACGTGTGAGATGTTTGTTATGTTTTTAGGTGTTGTAGTGGCTTTGATTTGTGTGTTTATTTAGTCTGTAACATCCATTTGCTTTTAAGCAAACCTATCCGTTGATTACATATATAATCCCGGGATGTCTACACGGATAGCAAAGTGTCTGCCTCTCTGATCAGTCGGCTGCGGATTTGAACCCGCGCCACAGACCTCTACGAAGTCCGAAGCTGCTGCTGTAACCGACTGAGCCATCGAGGCTCTATATATATATATATATATATATATATATATATATATATATATATATATATATATATATATATATATATATTATATTTCATATGCCCACGAAGGCTTGGCTTATCAGTCCTCTCCATTTTGTTCGGAGTCTCATTCTACTTAGATATGAAGCCCTTTCCCTTTCAGTGCTACTGTACTTGTAGGTCTTCCTTTCTTACTCTCTCCGAACACTTCCTAATTATAAACTCATGTTTTACTAGTCTATCTTTCTCCATTCTTTCCACATGTCTACCCCATCTTAAAGTACTTTTGTCCATTCCCCCTCCATTAATCTTTTTATCATTTATTCTTATCCACATTTCTCACCATTTTGAGTTCTTTTTACGCCACGTGACCTGTGCAAACAGTTCGTCGCGAAAGCTTCAGTCTCCTTTATTGTAATGACATCCAACGTGTACACGAACTTATGTAATGGTTACTCTGACAGTTACAGAGTATTCCGCGTTGGGTTCAGCTTTTACTTATCCTTTATTTTTGAATGCTTATTAACTAAGAGTGCCATTTTGATAAAAGATGTTGAGACGCTCATTTCATCGTCTTGAGCAAGAAAGACATAGCAGGTCTCATTTCCCTTTAGCTTCTCCCGTTATTAACTCCGTTTACCTTTGCGGCCTTCAAGATAGGCTATACCAATAATGAAAGCTTTGTATATATTATATACATATACATGTATATACATATACTGTATATATACTCGTATATATATACATAATATATATGTGTATATATATGTATATATATATGTGTTTATATGTGTATATACATACACATATATATATATATATATATATATATATATATATATATATATATTATATATGTGTACATATATACATACATACATATATGTACTGTATATATACATTGTATATATATATATATATATATATATATAATGTTTCGTCCACTCCCACCTAATGGTGCGGTACATGCGAAGGTGTTAAGATTTTTTCACAGGCCGTTGCTATGATGATTGAACGATGAGCATGTTCAAGTAAGTCATGTTGTGTTGCTTGTGAAAGCAGTATTGCGAGTCAGCAAATAAACGCGTAAGATTTCCGAACACTTTGATTGGTGAGTTGCAAACTAATCAGAAAGTAAAGGAGGGCTTTTGGGATGTGGCTTTGAAAACATCTGCACTTCCTAAATGGAACCACCTTTGTAAATATCTTCGTATAGGTACACATGTTCATTGCTAAAAATAGATGACCAGGGTCCATTCACGTCTTAAAATGAAGAATATTAGTTGACCTAGGCAAGCAGTACTCTAAATATTCCGTGCCGTCATCGCTTTCTTAACTGATAACGAAAGTACTTTCATAGCGTCTCGAGTTGGATTGATTAGGCTTGTTTACACATTCTCATGCGTTTGGGTGTAGGAAGGAAGGAGAAGGAAGAGAGCTCCCGGGAAAGCCTTTCCTTATCATCTAGAGGGTTTCAAGAAACCATACTGGTTCATTTTGAATAAACAGAAATCCCTGTTAGCGTTATAGATGCCTCGTAGTGCATTCGCAGTTCAGAATTATTTCATTCAAAGGCCTTTCGAGGGACTACGGTTGTTTTATCATTGAATCATCGCCATGGGGATAATCTCTATTCGAATTCAAATTGGCTGTGATCCCATAGGTTCCACTGTTCCCTTTTCTTGGCATTAATTATTGCTTTGGAAATTTGAAATGTTTGCACGAATATATGCTCTCTCTCTCTCTCTCTCTCTCTCTCTCTCTCTCTCTCTCTCTCTCTCTCTCTCTCTCTCTCTCTCTCTCGTCGTCCTCATGGCACCATGATGCCGCTGTCAACTTTCAGCCAAGGAATCCGCCGTCGGTCCTCCTGGCCGAACAAGGAGCGTCATGGCTTATTACCTCAAAATTCCAGTATGTCAGTATTGGCTAACTATATTAGTCTAAGTACCTGGTTGTTATCAGAATATTGTGGGTTGCAGCAGGGTTGGATAGAGAGAGAAGAAAATAATACGTGAGTGATCAGCACTCTGTCAAATTGTTTACCATCTTCCTATAATAATACAACGACAGGGACAGAAGGTATTATAATATGTTTTATTTGAATATTGATTTATGCAGATTGCTTTAGTTTTTCCTGTTCTTAAAATCGTTTATCACAAGAAGTGACTGCTTTAATATAATTGTATTTTAATTACAAAACTTTTTCCTTTTTCCATGTACTTTTAGAATTATTTACGGAATAATTTTGTCGATGTATGTTATAAGTTTTGGCAAAGAATGTCAGAGAAGAGAGGAAAAATGGGACATCCGCATCCTTTCTGTGTATTGTAAGCGTTATTTCAGGTTCTTATGGGCCATGTTCTACCGTTCTCCGCAGCTGTCCTCATGGCAAGTTTTTCTTCACAAACCTTTGTTGGGTCATATTTTGGAGTTCCGATCTTAATGATTAAATCTTTGATCATTTTCTAAGAATGCTATCCTTTTTTTTTTAACCCCCCTCCCCCTTTCTCTTCCAAAGATTATCTTCGCACGTGACCTTCCCCCGTCATTGTAAGTTGGTAATCGTTATCACATTTACATGGTTTTTGTCATGGTTCCCATTGCCGCTTATAACTACATTGTTGCGGCCGGTATCCTGTTTTTCATGATGTTCTTATTTCTGTTTCAGTGTTAATGTTAAATTCCGTTTCCTATGAGAAGTTGGTTTTCGAGACTATTTCCTCATCATGTACGCGTGTGACAGTATCTTCCGTGTATGTGTTTATTTGAGAGATTCTTAACAATTGCGATTTATTTCGTTTCCTAGACAATGGAATTAAAGTTCTTTTGCGATTTTTGTGTGATGCGACAATATTGTGCACGTCTTTATGTATGATCTGACTCAGTTATTTTGTATTAGTAAGGCAGTTTATTTTATTAGTAAGGCCAAGGTCTAACTCTTTTTAACTCTCTTCACTTTATGAATGTGTGTGTGTGTGTTTGTGACCTTAATGCTGACATGTGGAATAGATCCAATGACGTGCTTCAAACAAGAGAGTACGTTGTATTCTACTTGTTACAGAGCGTGTTTTATCAGTACTCCGTTTCCTGTGCAATTTGAGGGACAATGGAATGCAAGTTGTCAGAGAAGGGAAAAAATCTGAGATCCGATTTGTAGAATCATGTTCTGTGTCATGAATTACATGACTTCTACAATAATAGGTTGTGTGACAAATTGCAGTCCTGATGCCGTTGTTAGCTTCCTCTTCTTAGAAAACGCATCTTGAGTCCTAATTTATCGATGTACCAGGCAGTGGAAGACAATCTGTACTGTTCTACATCACGGCGAGGGCAAGTAGCTTTTTGCATGACAAAAAGGCCTGTGGTTGCTTGCTTATTGCGTATGGCATTCTGTTTTATCGCTACTCTTCTTGATGACAGAACATGCATGTGTTAACAGCTTGTCATTGGGTGTATTTCGCAATGCGAGATGTTGCTTCTTCTAAAGTAGCACGTTGTCACTTTTTATGGTATTCCCAACTTCCTTGTTTCGTCATTTTGGTGCATCGTGAAATATAAGGAATGCTGTGTAATATTGACAGTGTATAATATTGCTTGCAGGAACAGCTCTTTCGTCTGTATAAACTCATTAAGAGCTTAGTGTGTGTTTATGAATGTAGGAGCAAAATATGTGCAATATTAACGTCAGCTTTTATTCTTACGAGCTTAATTTGGCTAATGCTAATACTGTCTGAACTCCCCCAGTTTTTGAATGGTGTGTGACTCGACTCCCAAGGTCTCGAATGATGCTGTTATCTCACTGTTCTCATTATGCTAATTATTACTTTTCAATTATTTACCAGTTCTCTCACTATTTGGTGCAAAACGATCCATTCCTGTCTCCGTTATCTCGTCAGGAGATCTTCTCTTCACGCTTTGTAATTTGCATTATGCAAATCACGAGACTGCATCAGAGCAGCATTCATTAATTTTTCTTCGAACCAGATGTAGACGCAATTACAAATGAGTATCCAAGAAGCTGGCTTTATATATTTTCGGGTATGAATTATTGTACTCTCTCTCTCTCTCTCTCTCTCTCTCTCTCTCTCTCTCTCTCTCTCTCTCTCTCTCTCTCTCTCTCTGTAAAGTAGATAAATGTTTACCAGTTATAATTTTTAATGAGGCATTTAATATATGTCAGTCTGTAAAGTAGATGAATGTTGACCAGTTATAATTTTTAATGAGGCATTTGATATATGTCAGTTATAATATAGCGTGAAGAAACTTTTTTTTTTTCACCAATAAGCCGATTCCCTCCATAGAAATTGCTCTAGTGGAAGAACTAAACTGCAATCACTGCCACGTTCACCTTTTACCCGTTGAATCAAGAAGAAACCCTCATATTCACCTGGTGAAACCTCCTTGTCATATTATGCTATTCACCTTTATCTACTGTGTACGCATTCACTTTTTATTTTAGAGGCCTGCATGTTTTAACAGCTTCTCGTTGGGTATATTTCAAAATGCGAGGTGTTGCTTGTTCTAAAGTAGCACATGGTCACTTTTATAATATTTCTAACTTTCTTGTTGTGTCATTTTGGTGCGTCGTAAAAAGTATAACGAATGTGTAATATTGACTGGAAACAGCTCCTTCGGCAATATAAATTCATTAAGAGCATAGAGTGTGTGTGTGTGTGTGCGCGTGCGTGCGTGCGTGCGTGTATGTGTAAATATAAGAGCAAAATATTTGCATTGTTCACACACACACACACACACACACAGAATGAATCCCCTTTGAGGCAGAGATGAAATATATGGAGAGATAAATAGCGGAATTGCTGGTAAAAAAAAATTTCCATGAATCCAGTCATGTTGAGGAAGCAGGTGAAAGAAATAGCATCCCACATATGAGTAGTATTTCCTTTGATACTTTTGTCTTCCGAATCTTTTGCAAAGGCCAAACTACCTCCTTCACTTTACCAATTTTGTGAGTCATTTTCACCCCACTATAATTATATTGACTTCCAAAGCTTGTAAAAATCAACCGCTTCCATTCTTTCTCTGTACACGTTAACATTTAATGTTCCCTCTCATGGCTTCCATTAACGCTGATAACCCTATTTACTTTTGCTGACATTCGTGATAATTATCTTTGTTGACATAGACGTTTAAATTCGCTCGCTAATCTTTGCAGCGTCTTTTCACTTAAAAAGAAAAAAAAACTACCATTGTCATCTGCAAACATCAACCACGCCACACTCCAAATACAACCCCTTGTGTTATCTCGAGCAAAAAAAAAAAAAAAAAAACTATATTTGTCCTTTTCCTGACTTTTCTCATGCCTCCAAACTAAGAAATGATAGTCATAGAAACGAAACAAATCAGTTCTGAGACCCACCTTCACATCAGACCTATCTATGTTCCAAATTAAGACTGCATTCATCATGTATTTAAATTTCTAATTGCTCTCAATCAGTTATCTTCCATACCATTCATACTCTGCATCCTCTACATAGCATCCTTATTAGCAATATCTAGTCCAGGTACGCTGCATACAAACAGTTTTCTTTTATTCGCAAATATCTCGGTTAAGTATTTCATTACAGGCACTCGATCCTCTAACTTGTCCAAACCCACACTGCTCTTAACTTGCCGTCCACTTCGAACAAAAATTCCTCTCACCAATTCCTTAGGAACCTTTCCTTCATCTCAGCGTACCTGCACATTAGCTAGCCTGTTAATTGCATTACCACATTCATATCGTACTATTAAATCACAGGCGCCTTTCCATTTTCAGCTCTAATTTCCCTCCTTTTAGCCTCTGCAGTTGCTACCGTAAGCATTTATAAATTTCTTGTAATCCATTCCACTATTAAATAATTCAGGTCTGTCTGTCTGACTTCTTCCTTATTCAGCAGATAAAAATACTCCCTGGGATACAAGACGGTATTCTCTTCAGACACCATCTTTTCCTTTTTATTTGTTTTCCATGATCAGTTTGCTTATTCACTTTTATCTCAATGTACCTTCCTCCACTTCAACTTTTTTTGCCCTCTAAAAAGTGTTTATTCTGGCTTTCCTCTCAATGTTTGATAAAGCCTCCTCCCCCTCTTTCTTTTTTTTTTTTTCTTGGAATAAACCTCCCACTTTAAAAATCCATGTAAATACTGTATATATATATATATATATATATATATATATATATATATATATATATATATATATATATATATATATATATATATATATATATATATATATATATATATATATGTGTGTATATATATATATGTGTGTGTGTGTGTGTGTGTGTGTGTGTGTGTGTGTGGAAGATAATTAGTGAACCAACAGTGTGTGTGCAGATGTGTTTGTCCCTCTCCAGATGAGCCGTCTATGAATGTGAAGCAGCTTAACATTGGGTGTTTTTCTTTGTAGCCACCCCTGATAGGGGAAAGGCTTTAATGTTGAGATAGATATTAGTATTTCAGCAGAGCAAAGCACCTTAACAACGGGTAGGTTTCAAAGAAGAAACGACACAAGGGTCATTATAAAGTCAGATTTTAACGGCTGAATTGTGGATGAAACATCTGCAGAAAACTTACAACGGATTAGCGGGTTCATGCTCTTAAACAAAAGGCATATCTGCAGCACATCAAACGTCTCTGTACTAATGGTTCACTTATTATCTTTTTCTTACCATCTTCCTTTTGTTCCTAACACTTCTGAATCATACACTTCATCACCTTATCATCCTCCATTCATTTCATGTGACTAAACCATCTCAAAATGCACTGATAGAGCTTTTCACGTACTGTAACTTTTAATACTGCTGCTACGGATTTCCATTTTTCTCCCAGTGAGAGATTGCCTTGCTGAATCCATTTGGCAGCTAAAAGGGCATGTGAACCACGAGGAAAGATTCCCTCGATTCAGATCTCTCTGTTTCATTCTCTCTCACATTGTTACGTCTTTCTGTTTAATGTTATATAAGATTTCCTCCCATCTTGCTAACAGGCTTCTGTTGCTACTACTTCCAAGTACTGAAAGCTAGTACTTAATAAAGATTGTGGGCATTCCCACTTTCTCCAGATTTACTGCTTAGATTAATGGGAGAAGAGTTGATGGGTTGAAGCTGATTGTGTGAGTTGTGGATGATGTCAGCCATCCTGAAGACAGTTTGGACCTCTTTGGTAGAACTAGCCCCAAAAGTTAGTTCATGGGAATCCAAGGGAGGCAATCCTTGGGTTAGGACTCTTGGCTTTAGTTGAGAAACCCTTCATGACCTTCTATGTTCACAAGGTCTCAGTCCTATCTGGTGGGTTGAGCTCATACTTGTGCCTCATTTATGGAGTGGGTACAGGATGATTGCTTGAGAAGTAGAATTTCACTGCGCTAATTGTGAAGAATATGAATATCATGAACAACTAATGATACTTTGATATTTGCATGCGGTTGTCATTGAGGTTTGTAATATATCTATTTGAATCTTTTTAAAAATGAATAATTTTCCCCAGTATATGCTGACTCACCCTCAGCACTGTTGACTACCTGTTGCACATTCTTCAGGTGATTCTAAACCTAATCAGGACCTAAGCATGAAGATGTACTCTCTTATTGACTATCACAAACCAAATAACTGGGACGCCAGAGTGATGAAATCAGTAGTGTAAGCTTAGTGCAAAGATTAAGCATAAATTTTCGGTTTATATTAAATACTTTGAGAGCAAATAAGATTTTGAAGACAAATTTAACATAATTGATTTTTGTAAATTCCTGGATGAGGAATATGATTTGATCCCATAACTAATAGGTGTGTGTCTGTGACTCTGTTCATAAGAAATGTTCCAACTTTGATGTAGCACATTTCTTTTTACAAAGAGAACAGTCTAACTTTGTAAGAGCCTCTGAATTTGTCTCCAATAAGATCTGCAGCATCCATCCTCAGAACATTAAACGTAAGAACCTTTTACTCAAGCCAGGTGTTACACCGGTAGCTCTACAGACTAGCTTCACACCTTTTCCATATGGAAATACTGAAGCAGTTGCCCTTCATAGATCCCTCAACACCAAAAAAGGGAGATATTTAGCAGAGATCTTTAGACTTCTCAGAGGAAGAAATTTTAAGTAGATGCCCTCCTAATATTTATTCAGCTAAGAAACTAGGAGGGAGCAGCAACACCACTGTATTGACCCCCTTTTCAAAACTTTGCTTGACTACATAACTATTGGACCGCTACTCATCAGAGTTGAGAAATTAAAAAGCAGACCTAGCCAATGCTTCAAGTGTTACACATATGGATACAATGAATTTAAGTGGCAAAAGAAACAGAAATGCTGTCTGTTTTATAGAACATGAGAATTTTTTTGTCACTGTAAAGGGGGCATTGCTCAAAATTCAAAAATTTAGTCTCTGTATAATTTTCAACAGGTCTTGGAAATTGCAAATATAAGATTACGTAAGTGTAAATAGTGTTAAACAAAAACTGTGGGGGCAATAAAAGCCCTGAGTCACCATATGGTTCTGTTATCAAAAACATGAAATACCTTTATTTATTTCAAATCTAGCTTCACATATAAGGGGAATATATAAAAGCAAACTCTCAGCATGTCCAAAGAACCATTATCTTTAGTTACATGAATCTTTCACAACGATTGATCCCAAAATCTTTCGTCTTCTGCTAATACCATAGATTATTTCCCCCTAAGGTACAGAGGTTAAATTGAAATTTTCATCGCCGGCATGCCTCCTCTTCCTGAGCTAGTATGCTTGGAAATAATCCAAATGATGTTTCAAGTTTAAGTCAGATATTTGATGGAACTGCGAGGGTGTGAATGATAGACCAGAACCACTCATGATCATGTGGACTGAAGGTACAATTTCAATTATCGTTTCAGTATTAGATTAATTTTGCAGTTCTTTATTTTTCTCCAACAGATGGTTCCCGTACATAAGTCTTTGCAGCATTCTTGCTTAAACTTCAATAACTTTTTTTTGCAAGCTGCGAAGATTAATGTCATTTTGACAAGCAGTTGACCATATGCTTCCTGTACCCTTTCTCCCAGGTGTAGTTTCAGTGAAACGGATATTCATGATTTGAAAATTCAGGTTCCCTCTCCATTTCTACTAGATGATTTCAGTGCTCATAATCCTGTGTGGGTTGTTTAATTAGGGACAATAGATGTTATTTATTATTGGTCGGTGACCTTTCTAGTACCTGTGATAATCCTTTATCAGCAATAGACTTAAGCCTAATCCCTTCCAGCATACATTTAGACTATATATGGCCAGCCAATTCACTTGGACCTTATTAAATTATCCCCACAGAATTTCTCTTAAATAGAAGGCTGAGGAGGCAGACTGGAACAAAGTCTGTCAGGGCATTATCCTGGACAGAATTTGAGTGTTTCAACTCACATATAGTGATTTTTAATTGAAGCAACCTTGAAAAGCACTCGTGGTGCTCTACCAAACTCTGAGGGAAACCTCACAGACCTGCAGTTCCATGATGGACCAAAACGTAGTGCCCTCAGAAAGGCTGCTAGGAAATACTACAGAAGGTATAAAAATAGTGGCTATTTAAAATAAAATATGAAGTCATGGCTGTACTATATTAATGGGATCAGTTCTTAGACCCCATGAAGAGCTGTTTGGAGAAATATTAGAAAGGTTAGAGGCTAGTTTATCCCTTCTCTTTTACCCACTTTAAAAGTTTAATTATATTCTGATCAGTGATCCCTTTGAAGTTTCCGATTATCTTGAGCTCAAAATATTAATCTGCTGGGTTTCAAATAATTCGTGAATCTCAGATTACCTTTGATATCAGCTCTGATGACAAGATATATACACTAATGTAGTTTTTCGTGAAGATCTTAAAGATGCTCTGTCTCCGCCGAGGCCACTGCCCTGGAATATTGAAGTATTATATTAGATCTAAAGTATCTGCCAGAAAATGCCAAGATCTTCCTTTTGAAAATAATAAATAAAGTAGGGGACGCTGATATTCTGCTTAAGAGTTGGAAAAATGCCATTCTCATTTTAATTAAACACAATAAGGGTTCCTTTGAATTCACCAACTGCAAAACAGTTGCCTTAACCAGTTGTGTATGTAAGCTAATAGAAAGGATTAACAGCATCTGTGTAGTGTGGTGTTTGGGATCTGAAAGTTTAATTTCTTCATCCCAGTTCGTTTTTCATAAGATTATTCAATCAAATTCAACAAGGTTCTTTAAGCAGTGCCAAGCATTGGGGTGTCTTTGATCTTAAGAAAGCCTATGATAACTACCCTGTGGTGTTATATTATCCAACAACTATATGAAATGGTTATGCGAGGTAACATGATCTGGTTCATCGCTTCTTTCTTTTTTATTCTTTATCAGACAGCCTTGAAAAGTAAAAATATTAAACATTCCTTGTATACAGGAGGAGGTAATTTTTTAGGGAAATATTGTTAGTATTAGTTTCTGGTTGATAATAACAACAATTCAGAGACAGTTTCCCCCATATACAAAACATTCATCTTTGATGACCTAGCAATCAATTGCACTAGCTGTGATGCAACGTCAGCCCATAACACTGAAAGTCTCTCTGTGTTATCAGTAAATGGATTAAAAAGGATGGTTTTGTTTTCAACATCTTGGAGTGTCTGTGTATGATTTACCAGATGTGGTTGCACTGAAATATTACCCACCTGAGCTTTGAAAATTACTCTTTTACCTTATGATTGATTGATTGATTTATGGCTAATAAAACTGCCATCATAACATCTAGGTTATTGACGCTGTTTTTACCTTATAGAAATGAATTGAAATTTTTGGGCATGGCATTTGACTATGAAGTGTCACATGGTCTAGTTGCATTGATGGCTTGAAAGTGAAGTTTAAGAAATCTTCAAATATTTTTAGTCATATTTGGTCTTAAATGGGGAGCAGATAAGAAGTCATTGGTAAAGTTCTATGATTCACTGATTCGGCCTTTTACACAGTTTTAAGTATAAAGAACTTCATATGCTTAACAAGTGCCTTAGAATATATTGCAGTGCATATAGAACCTCACCTGCTGAGAGCATGTATGGGGAGGAGTTTGGTCTACAGTATTCGTGTAGAATTATATCTTTCCCTTGTAACCCTTCTTCGATGTTTTAAAAGAAGCTGGTGGCTCTCAGAGATTTATTTGGCCAAGATCAACTAAGCCCTTTCAGATTAGATTAAATGAGCAAGTTAATAGTGTCTCTTAAGAGGCAAAAGATCCCACCTTGAGTCGTACGTGAAATTTCCCTGTGCCCAAAATCATTCTCAAAGGAGAACACTCCCTTGAAAGAGGTCAAGTCCACAGTCCTTGAGCATGATGCTGTTCGTAAAGATCAGGTGAAGCTATTTACGTTTAGTTCAGAGTCAGAGTTGTGTTGGATGTGTTGTAATCCATAAGGAGTATTAGCTAAGGCTTTGAAATTTGTGTAAATTTGTAGGGAAAAATTCTTTTTCATATACTTTGTTTCTCCAAAAGTATATAGTGTATATTAGTTTCCACCCTTTATTTCTGCTGCGTTCCCTCTCATGTGGGAATTCATGGTAATGAGGTAGCAGCAAGGAAGTGAAAGAAACCACTTCAAATAATGATCATGGTCTAAAAAGTGCCCACCCCCCTGATATGAAAAGACCAACTAGATCATACCAATAATAAAAAATTACGAAAGCATTTCGAGTGATATTAGGCACTGGCATACAAAGTTGTTTTGACACAACAGGATTGGTCATACCCGCTTCACACAAGTTAAATTTAGATGGTAGCAGTGTACTGGTGTATGGTCATTGTGATGGGTTACTGTCAGATGATTACATACAGGGGTCCTGCTCAAGGTTGAAAAGCAGTAGAACTTGTGGCCTTCACCTGAAACCTCTTGCTGAGAATTTGGGTGAAGAGGTTTTACTTGATTTTCTCAAAGAAATTGGTACTTTTAACATATAATTTATTTTTAATTAAAGTATTTGTTTGAGTTTATTGTTTTGCTGTATTGTTAAGTAATTATTGGTTTAAATTTATAATTGTGTAAATATGCATAATTTTTGTGTAGCAGTATGAGATTGTCTGTGAAAGTTTTTAATAATTCTCATTTTGTGATATAAAATCATTCATCTGTACGTTTCCGAGATGACACTGAATGGCCTCCCCAGCTCCAGACTGGGCCCTTATGGCCCAGAGTTTATACATTCATTCATTCAGTGTTTGGAGGAGTGGCACATACCATGAGCTGTATTCCCCCAAACGTTGGGCATAGGACATCCTTATTTCCCGTGTGATTGGGGAAATAAAAGGCAGTACCGCCCGTTCCCCCAACTGATCATCAAATAACAAATGCCATAAGCTTTATTCCACCAACAGGCAGGGGAATAATTTACACTATCAGTCTAATCCCTCAGTGGTTGGACAATTAATGTCCAACTTTACTCGATGGTTTGTCATATGTTCAGTATCAAGCTAATTTCTCAAGCATCATAGAAGGAATACTCTAGCAGGTATGTTCTCACTGGATTCCTCAATCTTTTAAGAACTTATGGGTTTGTAAACCTTGATTTAACAAAATTCTTCAGGAACTGAAATCTTCACCAGGATTGTTTACGTTTTCAAGGTAAATGAAATGAGAATCCATTGTCCCTTTGCTAAGAATGTGATGTAAATAATCTTGGCTTGTTTTCATAGTTCATTTCGTTTCTATTTTTAGGTCACGTGAAAAAATCGGTAAAATACAGCAACAATGACTATTGTCCCTTGAAGGGGTTTAGTGCTGTCTGTGCACCTGTGTAGTGTACTGTAAATATTGCTAAACGGTGTTCGCAGCGTCCCTTCGACCCATAGCTGCATCCATTTTATGACAATTTTACTTTAATCTCCATTAATGCTTTTCGAACATCTTGCTGTCCAACCTCTTCAACTCTTCTTAGCGCAGCTGTGGGGCTTTATTGTTTTTATTGCCGAATGGCTGATTGTGCCCCCTTGCTCGGCATTATAGCCTAATTTTTATCATTCATTCATTCATTCATTTTACCACTCCCATTGGATTCTTCCAGTCAAATAAAAATTAGGAAATGGAAATAACAACAAAACCCCTTGAGGTAACAAATCTTAAACTTCGACTGAATATTTTTAGATCCGATATTACAGTAGAAGCTGCCTGTTTTCATTAAACCCCAGTCAAGGTGAATATATGAAATGGATAAAATAAAAGTTGGGGAAAGGGGAGTAATTAAAAAAAAAAAGATGGGAGAACTGATAGAACTTATCATCAGGGTTACCTTGGGATGAAGACAAAAGAAATTGGTAAAAGAACGTAGGCTATAAGGAATTATAGTAACGATTGTATTCATAATTTAAGAAAGTGTTAGATACAGTGATAATATGTTCGAACGGAGTTTATCCCTTGAAGAGAACCGAGCCTCGTGAACACCTGAATGACATGGTGGAGATGATTGGGCTGTATTTATCCAGGGAAGACGGGGTTATTGATGCTGGCAGTGGTAGGGTTGATTAATGTGCAACCGTCATTCTCCCTTTGATTTCTTTAGAATTCTCGTAATGATGGTATGATTGCAAAGACTTTAGGTTTAAATGTATGATTATAAAGTTGAGCGTGAATAGACATAACTTGAAGGTACTTCAGACAGTCTTGCTTGTCCGGTGCTCTTAAGTCTTTCTCGTCGGATAGTTCTGAATTCAAATGATCAGCTCCGCTATTTCATGTTTTGGTTGTGGAGGTTATTCATTGTGCTGTTTTTCATGGTTTGCAGTTCAAATAATAAAGGTTTTGTCACTGGCATTGTAGCTTGGTTATAGTACCACAATACTGATATGAGATTGGTCCAGCATGATATTTTTTGAGTGGGGGGGGATATTTTTGATAGGGCATGTGTATTTAGTAATGTGTCTATTCGTACGTCACCCTGCCCTGTATCTTACGCTTGGGGGGACCGTATTAGGAAACGGGGGGTCTTAATGAAAAAAATGCCAACTTTCTATGTCAATTTCTTTTCGGTATAGAATATTAATACAACACAGTTCAAAGTTTGGAAGTGCATGAAAATTGCTTCACAAGCAGCCCACGAGATATTGTTCAGGCATCACAAATTACAATCGAGTAGGTTCCAGGACATCGAGACGATAGGGCGTCTCTCTCACTCTCACCATCTTTCTCTCCCTCCTGAGCGCAAGATGACGCTTATACCCCAGACCCCCTTGGAGTATCAAAAGCTGCTCAGACCTACATCGACACCGAGTACATCCCAAGTAGGATGCGGCTCCTTAGATCATGTTGGAATAAATAAGATTTAGGTTGTATCACAGCAACCATTACCTAGTTTTCTCATGTTTCTCTTTCCTTTTTCCTCGCTCCTTGTTAATTTTATTACCTCACACATGAATAGATGTATTTGTGATTAACGTGTGAATAGAAACTTAATATTGGATGTAACGTTATATCTGCGAATTTGTGTGTGCAGTTTAGTCTGCAATGTTTTTATTGACGTTCACAACTGGGCATCATATAATTTAGATATAGATGGTAGCACAATTCTCTGCTTATTGAGGTTGCTTTACACCTACAGTGAATATGTTTGTACTGTTGCACTCACGCTCACACATTTATTATTGAGGTTTTTTGTTTTACCATAGTGGAAGAGTGTGTTCTCTCCATCCCCTCTCCTCAGTCCTCAGAAATTCTGCTTAAATTCCCGTATGCTTTAGGAAATCAGGCGTGCTATTTTTCCATAACTTTCTGATTCTTCCTATTGTTCTTCATCTTGCGACTTTTATGTTTACTGTTTTTCGGACTGTCTTGTCACATATCCGTACCATCTTAATTTTTGAGACCTCTGTTAATTTCCCAACCTCATCTCTCCCCAATATCCTCATTTTTGATATGGTTTTTCCATGGCACCCCAACCATGAAGGCCACAGCTATTCAAAATCTCATCTGTCATGTTTATCAGGCCTCATTTTTGCTGCATAGAGTGGTACAAGGCTTATATACTCATTAAAAAGTTTGCTGTATAATGTAGTACTCATATGTAAGCAGGCTTATGCTAGCACCAAAGGTGGGCAGAAATTCAGTTTTGATGATGGAGGCATTAACTTACTGTGCTAGAGGTTGTCTATGGCTCGAAACTGGTATGCCCATGCTTAAGCGGGCATGGCAATACTGGTTTGCTTAAGCAGGCTTATGCTAGTACCAAAGGTGGGCAGAAATCCAGTTTCGATGACGGAGGCATTAACTTACCATGCTAGAGTTGTCTATGGCTCAAAACTGGAATGTTTATGTTTAAGCTGGGATGGCAATACTGATTTGCTTAAGCAGGCTTATGCCAGTAAAAAAGGTGGGCAGAAATCTAGTTTCAATGACAGTGGCATTAACTTACCATGCTAGAAGTTGCCTGTGGCTCAAAACTGATATACCCACGCTTAAGCGGGCATGGCAATACTGGTTTGCTTAAGCAGGCTTATGTTAGTACTAAAGGGGGGCAGAAATCCAGTTTCGATAACAGAGGCATTAACTTACCATGGCAAAGGTTGCCTATGGCTCGAAACTGGTATGTCCACTCTTGAGCAGGCATGGCAGTACTGGTTTGCTTAAGCAGGCTTATGCCAGTATAAAAAAGCTGTTCAGAAATCCAAATTTGATGAGGGAGGCCTTAACTTACTGTGGTAGCGGTTGCCTATGGCTCTTAACTGATATGTCCACACTTAAGCTGGCTTGGCAGTACTGGTTTGCTTAAGCAATTTACCATGGTAGAGGTTGGCTATGGCTTGAAACTGGTATGCCCATGCTTAAGCTGGCATGTCAGTACCGGTTTGCTTAAGATGGCTTATGCCAGTAAAAATGGTGGGCAGAAATCCAGTTGTAATATAAGAGGCATTAACTTACCTTGGTAGAGGTTGCCTATGACTCGAAACTGATATGCCCATGATTAAGTTGGCATGTCAATACCAGTTTGTTTAAGTAGGCTTATGCAAGTAACAAAGGTGGGCAGAAATCCATTTTCGATAACCGAGGCATTAATTTTAACGTGGTAGAGGTTGCCTATGGCTCGAAGCTGGTATGCCCACACTTAAGCTGGCATAACAATACTGGTTTGCTTAAGCAGGTTAATGCCAGCACCAAAGGTGGGCAGAAGTCCAGTTTTGATAATGGAGGCATTAACTTACCATGGTAGAGGTTGCCTATGGCTCAAAATTGCTGTGCCCACACTTAAGTGGCATGGCAATACCGGTTTGCTTACACAGGCTAATGCCAACACCAAAGGTGGGCAGAAAACCAATAAATAATGGAGGCATCAACTTACCAGTGTAGAGTTTGTCTATGGCTCGAAACTGGCATGCATATGCTTAACCTGGCATGTCGCTACCGGTTTGCTTAAGCAGGTTTATGCCAGTATCAAAGGTGGGCAGAAGTCCAGTTCCGATGATGGAGCCATTAACTTAGCATGGTAGAGGTTGCCTGTCTTGAAACTGGTATGCCCACACTTAAGGTGGCATGGCAATTCTGGATTTGCTTAGGCAGACAGCTCCAAAAGTGGCCAGAAATCCTGTTTCAAAAATGGAAGCATTAACTTACCTTGGTAGAGATTGCCTATGGCTTGAAACTGGTACGCCACAGTTAAGTTGCCATGACACTACCGGTTTGTTTAAGCAGTTTTATGCCAGGACCAAAGGTGGGCAGAAATCCAGTTTCGATGACAGAGGCATTAACTTACCTTGGTAGAGGCTGCCTATGGCTCAAAACTGGAATCCCCACACTTAAGCTGGCATGGCAATACTGATTTGCTTAACCAGGCTTATGCCAGCACCAAAGGTAGGCAGAAATCCAGTTCAGATAATGGTGGCATTAACTTACCGTGGTAGAGGTTGCTTATGTCTCAAAACTGGTATGCCCATGCTTAAGCTGGCCTGTCAGTACTGGTTTGCTTAAGCAGGCATCAAAGGTGGGCAGAAATCCAGTTTCAATAATGGAAGCATTAATTTACCATGGTGGAGGTTGTCTATGTCTTGAAACTAGTATGCCCTTGCTTAAGCTGAAATGGCAATACCGGTTTGCTTAAGTAGGCTTATGGAAGTAAAAAAGAGGTGGGTAGAAATCCAGTTTCAAACGGAGGCATTAACTTAACGTGGTAGAGGGATTGCCTGTGGCTCGAAACTGGTATGCTCACACTTAAGCTGGCATAGCAATACCGGTGTCCATAAGCAGGCTTATACCAGCACCAAAGGTGGGCAGAAATCCAGTTTAGATAATGGTGGCATTAAGTTACTGTGGTCCTTTGTCCCCCCTCTTGTCTCTCCGTCTTTATTTATTAATGAATTGGCAAGACTGCTATTATCAAGACTTCCGATTGTCCGTTGTATGCGCAAACAACTTGTTGTCCATGGTAAGTCTGATTCTCATTTAAAACTTCGTCGATTTACTAGTATCTTTTTCTGTATTTCCAGGTTCCGGTTTCCTCCTTCACTGCCATCTAAGTACCCAAGGTTCTTTTATGAAGTCTAGATTAAGAATAATTTATATTGCTTAGCGACATTCCACTATTCCCGTGAAGTAACTAGGAATTAGGGAAGGTTAAACAAGTCATTTACAGCATTTAGACAGCCTTGTGTCTCGATCCCATTGTTCGGAAGAGCCCGTTGTGGTTAAAAACTTACTGAACAAAGAGAAATTGACTGCGTCTGAAGTTGGACGTCTGTTAAAGTAATTGCTTAGCTAATTGCATATTCTTTGTGTCGAGTTTATCCTCAACTGGCGACCTTATTCAATTAATAGTCATCTGTCTTTGAGGTTAATTTATAGCTTCAATTGACAGGTTACGTGTGTCCGTGGCACTCAGGGCCTTATAAATTACGTTAACCAAGTAATAAACTCATCAGCCAAGCCCCATACGTAACATTGGCGATCTCGCGTAGGATCTAATTAATTTAGAGAAAGAATCTGGAGGAAAAGATAATTAATTACAATTCCAAAGAGAAAAGTCAGATATTTAATTTAATTTTACTCTTCCAAACAAGGAGACAGCACAAGGCATGATAATAATAATAAGAATAGTTAGAATACCAGCTATAATTAAGAATTTGCGTAGGTAGGAAAGTGTGCATTGAGAGCAGCGTAATTCACATTTGCAAAATCTTAAAAGAAGGAGCATTTTTGCTGTGTTCGGATATCGTGTGTACATCCCAGCGAAGGTCGTAGGCTGAGTTACCGTGTAATTGTTAATATTTTGCTATTTTCCTCGGCCAAGGATTAATGCATGATATTGATTTTTTTTTAAACGAGTTAACTTGTGCACGATAACGAGCGGAGAAAGCACGCCTCACGTATCTCTCGAGGGTAGAGACAGAATTTGCGGAGTTCATTCAATTTCAAAAAGTAGTAACCGCGTTCGTCACTCCCGATCGTCATTAAGTGTGTTCATAAAGCGGGAATCACATCAAAACACCGTGTCATTGAAATAGCAAAATAACGGCAACAGTTAATTTGACCATAAAATACATTTTCAGTAACGTAAACTTGGTCCCATCCGAACCGCCTAAATCCATTCCCTTGTCTCGATAGTGGCCACTGCCTAAGTGTGATGGCAGCGGACGGTTAATTCGGGCGAGAAAGAAAAATAACAGAGAAACAAGCATTGTATGGTAATTTTGTTTTCCACCCTTAACGTAAAATCCTTTGCAGTGTTGGTATATTTAGAGTAAATCTGGATGCCTGCATTTTGCTTAGTTCGTTGTGAGAGGAATTCGAGCGCTTTGGGTAATTGATTTGAGAAAAGAGCAGTTCGAAATCAGGGTAGGTTGTTTTGAATTTCGTGCTAACGGGATTTGTCTGCCATCTTAGAGCCTCTTTGTTGTTATCGCTTGTGTGACCGGTGGTTTGCCTCAAAGCCACTTTTGGGGACTACTTCATTGGTGTTGTACCTCCCCTTCGCAATATCTCAGCCAGACAGACTTCGTTAGATAGATAGACTAGGACAGGGTTCCATACCATAGATAAAAACAAGATATAATTTAGTCAGGGAATGATAGGTCTTAGTTAGGATTAATACAGATAACAAGTTCCTATACAAATACCCGATGTAAAGAAAAATCATATAAAGAAAAGAACTTATAATTTTATTCTAAGCTCCTCAGTGTAGTGAATCGGCTACCGGGAAGTTACGATTGTAAAAAAAAAAAACAATCTCCTCATTACAAGACGACGTATATGCAATTAAGAACCCTGCCAGTGTGCACTTATAAAATTTTACTTAAACTTTTCTCAGGCAGCACAAATTGGCTGACTGAATCTCTCTCTCTCTCTCTCTCTCTCTCTCTCTCTCTCTCTCTCTCCGAGTAAGCTCTCAACATAGCCTAACTTCAACATAGCTAACCGAGTGTATGTGACCCTCTTCAAGGAAAGAAGGTCTGACAACGGGACAATTAATTAAATTAAACCAAATAAAAGAAACACCTCTGTCCCACAATTAGATGAGGACAAGTTAAGATTAATTACAGTGATAAACTGTCGGTCACGAGTGAGGCCTTTTACCCAGACCTAAGCAGACAGTGGCCTTTCCCCCTCTGAGATAGAAAGGAGGTGTAGCACTGCAGGTACTGGGACCAGACACTCACGAGGATCTTAAAAAGCAACCAAATTCACTTTTCCTTCCACAGTGCCACCAATTTGCAGCACTGTCATCAATTGAATAGCTTACTCTCTCTCTCTCTCTCTCTCTCTCTCTCTCTCTCTCTCTCTCTCTCTCTCTCTCTTGTACCTTCCCATTCTCTCTCATTCATTTGTTACACTCTGCTGGGGTAGAGTGCATTTCCGTGCATATAGCCTAGTTGGACTCAAGTAAGGGGTTCCTAGGAACGTACTGGCACTATAGTGCCACCAAGCAAGCAAGCTAGGAAAAAAAAAAACAAAACCAGACAAAATGGAACACAGAAGAGAAAGTCCTTCTGGTACCTAACCTGCACAAGTACTTAAGGATACTGAGTGCCAGTGTGACCTTTGCACAACACACCCAACCACAGTGCCACCTTTTGAAAGGGTGCCACAGCACTGAAGGGACACTTCCTCTCTGCCCAAGTATGCCCAGTCGACCCGGGTAGATGCCCTTCCCCACTAGAACCATGGCAGCAGAGAACTATAAAGCCTTCCTGGAACTGGGACGGCAGCAGGTCTCACCAGATTGGAACTTGCCACCTGGGTCAAGGAGCAAATGGACAACTTGGCCAAGCAAGAGAAGGAAGAAAGACTCGAACGGCGGAATTATGAAGCCGAACAGAGGAGGTATGACGAAGAACGGAGGGCGTATGAAGCTGAACAAAGGCAGCTAGAAGATGAAAGAGAAGAAAGAAGATGTCATGAGTTAGCCTTCAAGGAGAAGGAGCTCGAGCTGGAAAGAGCAAAAAGGGAGAATGCTGAAGCTATGGCAAGACAGCAAGCTTCCAGCCCCACACCTGCTGCACCAAATGCTCCAATCTCGAGCATTAATTCCCTCGTCCCCAAGTGGACTGAGGACAAGCCAGAAGCATGGCTGGAGGAAATCGAGGCTCTCTTCGATAACTACGGCACCACGGAGACGGAGAGGGCCTTAATATTCGCCAAGCATGTGGAGGGAAAAGCTAAGGCAGCGCTGCACTCACTGGAGAAGAGCCAGAG
Organism: Macrobrachium rosenbergii; assembly: GCF_040412425.1. Classification (NCBI taxonomy): domain Eukaryota; kingdom Metazoa; phylum Arthropoda; class Malacostraca; order Decapoda; family Palaemonidae; genus Macrobrachium; species Macrobrachium rosenbergii. The sequence continues at coordinate 54,905,261 of NC_089761.1, read as the reverse complement.
AAGCAACATGGTTGAAGTTCATAGAGTCATCATGAAGGCCTATGAAATAACCCCAGAGAAATGGAGACAGCGGTTCCAAGGTCTTGCCAAGGAAGTCGGCTGGTCCTGGACTGAATGTGCCTGTCACAAGACCCAGTCTGGGACCGGCTGGTTTGACTCCTTGTCTTGCACAACGTTTGAGGACCTCTTCAGTCGCACCATGCTGGAAGACCTTTACCAATGTGTGCCTGGGCCCCTTGCTGTATATCTTAATGATAAGCAGCCCACCACACTTATGGAAGCCTGCCGCATGGCCGATTCGTGGGAAACTTTCAACCAGTCTCACAGCACCTCTCAGAAACGCATCGTTCCGCCTGCCTACCTCTCAAACTCAACTCGCCCAAAGAATGGACTGCCGAGCAAGCCTACATGCACCCACTGCAAGAAGGTGGGGCACGCTGAAGCTGAGTGCCAATACAAGCTAGGCACTAACAAGCAGCCTGCTACTACCAGCCAGAACTCCTCTCCCGCTTCGTCCACTCAACCCTCTCCACCAACAGTTACTGCAGGCTACCGAGCCCATACAAGGGGCCAGTGCAAATCCTGTGGTGCTGCCAGCCACTACAATGCTGGATCACCGGCCTGTCCACATCATGTCCCCACCACAGTTCATCAACCTCATTAGCACCTCATTCTCTGTGGCCGGGCCACACAAGATCCTTTACCCCAAGAGACTGGTGACCCAGTTCATATTGGTGGCCCCACTTCAGAGCGCTAGCCTGCCTGTGACCCTTCCAGTCACAGTAGACACTGCGGCAGACAGTAGCCTGATCGCCAGGGCCCAAGTGCCAGCTGGTGCCACGGTTGACGAGAAAACCCAGTGGGAGGTGAAGTGGATAGAGGGCCACACCATTACCGTTCCCACGGTCAAGCTTCAGGTGATGACACCTTGGGGCATGCTACCCCACCGCCTTGGCGTGGTGGGTGGAATTCGGCCCGGAGTAGACTTCCTGTTGGGTCGGGACCATCTCTGGGGCCCCGATTGTAGGAGAACCGGATAAAGAAGCCCTTTACCAACTCCACTTTATTCTTGGCCTCCCCAGTCGTCCAGGGTCAACCATGCACCCTCCAAGGAGGCCCCGATTGTAGGAGGACCGGATAAAGACGAAACCCACCTTCCGCTCACAGAAGTGGTCAGCGGAAGGGGCACACACTGAACCATTCTTGGCCTCCCTCTCCAGTCGTGAAGGGGTGGCCCACAAAGATGTCCTCCCTCTCCCCCGAAGAGACATTCAGGAGGAGCAGTACCGCTGCAGGACGTGCAAGCGGACAGGCCACTCCACAAATTGGGAGGGCTGCCCAAGTAAGCAACGCCCAGCAGACGCCCCTGAACAAGACTCTCTGAGAGGCTACGATCTCCAGCTGGGGCAGGAATCTCTGCTGCAGCCAAATTCAAGTTATTGACGAGGTATTGTACCTCTGGACCCCTTGTCAGGCCTGCCTGACCTTCAACTGCTGCCAGTGCCACTTGCGAGCAGTGAGCAGTGCCACGCTCCATCCAGCTCGGACGTTGAGCCATCAGTTGAGAAGGCCCCTATGCCGGGTCTAAATCATGAGGCGAATCCTCCTCCGGGAGATTCAGGATTCCCCACACCCTTGATCATCACAACCGGAGAGCCTCCAGCACCCGACACTCCTTCTTTACCAAATCTGACCCCAGAGGATGAACCCCTGGAGGATCAAACTGTTACACCATCTTTGGGAGACCAGGAACTGGCCTCCTCGAATGCAGAGGTCGAGATCGCTCTCGCTCCGGTTGTCGCAGCAGCCGAGTAGGGAGCCCTCCTGTAGCTTGTGAAGTTACCCCTGACTTCACGCCCGCTAGCCCTTCTGGCCTTTCCCCAGAGTCTGTGCCCTCATCACCTCCTAGATCTGACACAGATAGGCCTTGGAGGAACCCGAAGAAGAAGAAGAAGAAGGGGCAGAAGAGAGCCCAGTAGTTGCCGAGCCATGAGCTCATCCTGGCACTAGTTCCCTCACGGCACAGTGCCCTACCATCTTAGAGTGATCCTGGCCCCTTGCCAAGAGGAGGTAGCCAGTGTGATCTCTTTCATGCATAGCCTAGACCAGATTAAGTGCTGTACATCAGACTAGCAACCTTGTCCCTTCCACTCACCATCGAGCTGCAGTAATCACGTAAGTAGTGTAACTAAAATCAGACAATCTTAACTATTGTGAAAAGAGCCACTATGCACATGACACGCGTGGCCTAAGACCTCAGTTAAGCAAACATTTATCATATGAGGCAAACCTCATGAATTAACTAGTAATTGCCGATTGTACTGAACACAAAAACCTTGTAATTTAGTTAGAACATTATCTCTTCAGTTGGTGCTATGGTCGGGTTAGGATAGGTTAGACTAGGGAATACAATCGAATGTACCACTAGGCTAGGTCCAAAACATCACGATTAAAGGAGGTAGCATGTAATAACTGTAAGCACCTTCCAGTAGAGTTAGAATTATGTAAAGTAATGATCGAAGCTCATATCCTATCTAGGGTTAGGTAGATCCGTAGCTAGGTAGGCTACACAGGACAAATCTGCTCAGGGGAGAAGAGTAACCTAGTAGAGGCGAACAACTTGCTTAGTACAGACCTTCACGCCCGGAAAGGGAGTGAAGGCCCTCTTGAGGGGGGGGAGCTTTTATAAATATTCTGCTGTTCGCCCTCTATGCATTTATTGTAGGAAAATAACGCGAACAAAGACCAGAAGGCGTCCTCACGTAGGTAGAGATAGGCTGTGTAGTTCAAAAAAAGAATACGCCCTTGTGGCATTAGGGACCTCACCCACAGAGAGGGTTTTCACTCAGTAATCTCTAGTAAAGGTGGTCTTAAGCTGTCTTTTCCTTTATCCTATGCATTTGGCGATGTCTTTGTCAAATTTCGGATTAGCCTGGGGCGTAGAATATGGATGCGGCCAGCCACCCTGCTTGATCGAAGACAGGTCAGAGAGATTCACGCCGCAACTTAGAGAGCACATTGTGTTCTAGGCAAAGCGGTGTCCTTTGACCCCCCCTTGTCACTCCGTCTTTATTTACTAGTGAATTGGGAAGACTGCTATTATCAAGACTTCCGATCGTCCGTTGTATGCGCAAACAACTTGTCGTCCACGGTAAGTCTGATTCTTGTTCAAAACTTCGTCGATTGACTAATATCTTTTTCTGTATTTCCAGATTCCTTTGTTTCCTCCTTCACCGCCATCTAAGTACCCAAGGTTCTTTTATGAAGTCTAGATTAAGAATAATTTATATTGCTTAGCGACATTCCACTATTCCCGTGAAGTAACTAGGAATTAGGGAAGGTTTACAGCATTTAGACAGCCTTTTGTCTCGATCCCATTGTTCAGAAGGGCCTGTTGTGGTTGAAAACATACTGAACGAAGAGAAAATTGACTGCGTCTGAAGTTGGACGTCTGTTAAAGTAATCGCTTAGCTAATTGCATATTCTTTGTGTCGAGTTTCTTCTCGACTGGCAACCTTATTTAATTAATAGTCATCTGTCTTTGAGGTTAATTTATAGCTTCAATTGACAGGTTACATTTGTCCGTGGCACTCAGGGCCTTATAAATTATGTTAACCAGTAATAAACTCATCAGCCAAGCCCCCATACGTAACAATAGTAAGACACGTCCAAGAAAAATACTTATAAGGAAACAGGAAAGTTTACATGTGTTTTGTGGATCTTGAAAAGGCATATGACAGGATACCAAGAAGAGTAGTTTATTGGTGTTTGAGAAAGAGAGGAGTACCAGAGAAGTTGGTAAGGTTAGTGAAGGTGATGTATGAGGGGGCAAGAACCAGTGTGCAGATAAAATATGGGGAGACTGAGGCATTCCCTGTGGAGGTTAGCCTCCATCAGGGATCAGCTCTGAGTCCATTCTTGTTCATCATTGTAGACACTTTGACGTCAGAATTAAGGAACAATGAAGAACTGTGGGAACTGACATTGGCTGATGATTTAGTCATTATAGCAAGCACAGAAGAAGAACTGCAAGAAAGGTTTTTAGCATGGAAAGGAGCCCTAAAAAGAAAGGATTGAAAGTGAAGATTGGAAAGACAGAGCTAATGATTAGTAGCAGAGAAGGCCATGAAGTAGTAAACATTCAAGTGGAAGATGGTACAGTGCTAAAACGGAACGATAAGTTTAACTACTTGGGATCATAATAGCAGAGGAGGGAGGTACTGAGAAACCAGTGACAGAGAGTGAAAAAGCATGGCAAAAATAGAGGGAAGTAACTGGAGTTGTTTTAGACAAGAGAATGCCATTAAGGCTCAGAATGAAAATTTATAAGACAGTTATCAGGCCTGTACTATTATATGGGGCAGAAACTTGGGCACTTACGAAGAAAGAGGAGGGATTGTTGGAAAGAACCGAGATGAGGATAATGAGATGGATTGCTGGAATATCACTGTTGGAAAGGAGGGAGAGTCAAGATATAAGAAGAATGTGTGGTATGTAACGTAAAGGAGAAGGCTAGGGAAGCTCGTCTTTAGATACTATGGCCATGTAATAAGAAGAGAGGAGGTGGAACCAATCAAGAGAGCTAATAACATGCCAGTGATGGGGAGGAGGAGTGTGGGGCGTCAGAGGATCAGATGGATGGATGTGATGAGGAGGGATATGGGTGAGGTGGGACTAGGGGAAGCAGATGTAAGGAATAGAAATAAATGGAGAAAGTTGACTCGAGTGGCCGACCCTGCTAAACAGTGGAATTAATAAGGTTGAAAGAAAGAAGAAGAGGAATCTATATATATATATATAATATATATATATATATATATATATATATATATATATATATATATATATATATATATATATATATATATATATATATATATATATATATATATATATATATATATATATATATATATATATATATATATATATATATATATATATATATATATATATATATATATATATATATATATATATATATATATATATATATATATACAGTATCAGTATATTGTAAATTAAATGTTTCCCTTTATTTTTTTTCAGAGGCTTCTTTTTCACCCTAGTCCTTTCAATGGAGACCTTCTTCATGTAAGTGTTATGTGTAATCTTTAAAAGCTTAATTACATTTATAGATGGACATATATTTATGTTGCGTTTCCAGATTTAGATGATATGTTTGCAAGTTTTATGTAGTTTATATAGTTATCGTTATTTTTACTTAATGTATGTTAAGGGAAATTTTTTATTGTATGTATGGCCTATAGTTTGTATGTCTTCCAAAACTCAGATGAATTGAAAGGTTGCCTTCCTCCAGTACCCTTGTCTCTCATTTCCGCGTGTTCTGTCGTCTCGTAGTTTGTTCTGCATTATGTATGTTAAAATGTGATTGTTGTGTGGATATGTACTTATCATTATAATTTCGTACTACACGTCTTGCAGAGAGCATTTTTCCGTCCTGTGTAGATGGAGCACGATATCTCTGCCCCAGTATCGTAGGTCTTTTATTTACCTGTAACGTTAAATTATGGAACAGTCTTCTGGCTGTGGTATAAAATAGTACGGATGATGACAGTAGAGAATGAAGTACAGTATAAAAACTTTTGACAAATGTTAATTTATTTCTCGACCCTTTTAAGAATAATATAATTGTTCCCTTGAAGTGAATTACATACAACATCCGCGAATACGACTGAATTAAGATTATAAGTAAGAATTCAGCCCACCCTTAAGATTCTCCTCTATGAGTCATCCATTTCTGATCGCTTCCCCTTGTGAATTCCTAAGAGACAAAGAAATTATATGGCTCCGCTTATACTGTGCTTCGGGAGACGCCCCAGAGGCTCACTGTTTAAAAAAAAATGAAGGGAACAGGTGAGCCAAGAAAGATGCTCAAGTCGAAGGGTAGCAGAGTGTTGTGGGGTTGGGGGTGGGGATTGGGATATTGGTTGTTGCAGCATGGTGTTGGTTTAAGCTCGATGTTGCGGGTCTGGGTTAGGGTATACATGGCAACTGTTTAAGAGTGGTCCAACTAGATGTTTTAATGGGGCTGGGGAATTTTTTCCCCCCTAAGGTTGCTGGGCAGATCGTAGGTGTTCTGTTCGCACGGCAACGGGTATCGTGGAATGTCTCGAGATTGTTCCAGATGTTCAGAAAGGGATGTCCCTGTGACGATAGCAATTGTACCTTCCTTATATTTCGGGAATGCTGGTTTTTCGTGTATATCAAGGTATTCTTTAGTTGTACTGGTCTTGTAAAAAAAAAAAAAAAAAAAAAAACAGACGTGAATGGGGTAGAAGCTCACTCCAGAGAAATAGATCTTGGTAAAGGAACAGGAACTGTTTACCGGGTGTGGAGGAGGAGGAGGAGGAGGAGTGTATCCTTGGTTCCAAATTCCATGATTCATATGACCTTCCATCCTTTAAGGAGCGAGTCTCGCTACCTTCGGTGTAAGCACCACTTTTTTCCTTTTTTTGTTCATTCAGACATGACATAGATAAGGGCACCGAGTAGCCCGTTCCGTCGGTCTTCACATATTTTTGATATTTATAATTTTAGGAAATTTACATTTGGTGTCCATATATAATGTATTGAAGAACAAGATATGAGGGTTAATCTCTTCTAAGAAGCGGTTGGTATGTATATATAAAAATCCCCGGTAGTGTTTTTAGTTACGGGGAAGCTTACTTTTATGATAACTATAGTAAGATATAATACAGTACAAATGGCGTATTTCGGTTTTACCGTATACCGCAGTCTTCTCTCGTAGCTCCAGTCTTTGATTTTTTTTTATCCTTAGATTAAACTTGAGTTTGAATAATATCATCGGAAAGAATTATAGCCAAGGCTGTAGCAAAATGTTCCGTTCTTGTTTCGGCAGGAGAAAGGTTCTTAGTAATATATCATTAATATCGAAGTATGTAAAGTTTTGTAAAGATGGAAGTCAAATCTTCCCACCCTGCACTCTCTCTCTCTCTCTCTCTCTCTCTCTCTCTCTCTCTCTCTCTCTCTCTCTCTCTCTCTCTGGAAGTCTGTGGGCACAGATAGCAAATTGTTTTTGTTACTAAGTTGGTCAAAGGCTGTGTCCTATGTTTTCTTCTGTTGTAAACTATGTTTCTTGCCCGAGTTACTCAGCCGAGTGGCGTGGCTATTTTTGCATGAACAGTGATGTAATAGCACTAGCTAATTGTTGTTTCATTTCTTAAGAGGTATCGGTGTTACCAAACTTATGATAAGTGAACTTGTACCGGTAAAATATCAGTAACCTAATATTTTACGTTGTAGGATAACAAGTGGGCAAATATGTTGGTTTAATCCCCCTTTAGCATACCACCCTCCCCTAAAAGGGGATGGTTTCTATGCAGATCTTAACGTACAATATAATGAATACACAGCATCTTGCAAATCGAGCAGTATGTATGTCACGTGTGTTAATATGCACACGCATAATATATATATATATATATATATATATATATATATATATATATATATATATATATATATATATATATATATATATATATATATATTATATTAGTGTGTGTTTGTGTTTTATCTCGTGGCAGGATTCGATATATATATATATATATATATATATATATATATATATATATATATATATATATGTGTGTGTGTGTGTGTTTTTATCTTGTGGCAAGATTCGAACCCGTGCTCAGAGGTTCCAGCGAGAATGCAGTGATTTCGAGGCATTCTCCGTTGTTGACAAGAATATGAACACCAGATTTAGCAGTTCATAATTATTATAAGTATGCCTACCTGGTCTATGGCGTATGCACTTGAAATGGTCATGAGATTTTAGGATGTGAAACTCTGCTTGTTTTGCAAGAAGTTTTCGTAAACTTGTTGGTTGTGTTATGCAACACACCGGAATTTATTTGATTTTACTTGCAAATAAGAAGAAAATATGTTACGTAGGCTAAGCTGTTCTTACTGGGTTACTAGTAGATTTGGGTGGCATAACTTTCCCATCTGTATGCCAAGTACTTCATTTCACGAACGGTAAATGCAAGCTAGACGCTAATCAGTCTTACCGCCCAGGTCAGATAACCCATTTTGACTTCTTTACTGAGTTATGTAATGTTTTTGTACTGTACCCTACCCATAGTCCCCTTTTAATGTAAAGTGTGAGATAAAATTATGTAAATATTGCGGATATAGTGATTAAACGATTTAACAGTGATTTTCCCGAACGATGATAACACTAGTAACTGGGACATGAACACTTGGTGTGACAGATTTGAAAAGTTGATTCGAGTTTCAATGTATTTTTAGCGCGTGTCGTCAGCGTCTACCCTTTATCAATTTAGAACAGGTTCTTTTTTACTGGTAATTTTTCAATCAAAGATGAACAATTAAATTGAGATGTTAGCTCAGCACAAGGGAAAAGATTAGATAAAGTTATCTGGGTGTATGAGAGGCATTGTTGTGTAGAAAAACCTCGATTTTGGTGGAACAGATTTAGGTAGACCGAATTGCAATTTAGCCATGTCCTTGGATATCTTGTTAGTAGTGTCGTGTTAACATTGGTATTGCTTTAGTATTATTTCATTTGCGAAGGAAACTCAAAAGCAGACATTAGCTTGAAATATTTATGGGGGAAAAGAAAGTGGAAAATACCTGTCAAAAGGAGGGATTGGTATAAACTAATAAAAAGCCTGGCAATTGGAAAACCCCAGGTTATGATGGATTCACTGTATAGAAGATTTTAGATGAAACTGGAATGACATTTGTTACCTAACTGGACTATTTTGCAGGAAAAGGAACGAGGTCTCAAAGACAGATGATTAAAAAATGGAAGTCAAGCCAAGGTACCAAAGTAAGGTGAACTAATGAAATGTGGTAACTAGAGTTGTAAATGGAAATATTCTCTGTACACATTTTCTTTATTCTGGTGGGGGGGAGGGGAAAACAGAGTTTAGAAATGAACAAGCTGGTTTTAGAACAAGTAGGGGTTAAGTATAGATTGGATATTTTTGTTAATACATTGTGCACCAATATATAGAATTTAAAGATTTACTACTGATAGTTTTTCGTTGATTGCGAGAAGGCGTTTGACAGTCCACACACCAATTTCTTGGAAGGTATTACGTCACTATGGTATATCCGTGAAATGTATAAAGCTAGTTTGAATTACCAGTGTACGAAGTAGTTGCAGAGAATAACACACTCGTATAGATTAATTTCAGCATAAGCTCTTTCCTATTTTTAGTGCATGTCTCCAGGAAGTCGGAGCCTTCCAAACCTCTTGTCTGTTAAGGTAAGGATGAGGATGCCGGAATCATGCTTGTTTTTGTTTACACTGGCTATGTGTGTGTGTGTGTGTGTGTGTGTAAACAACTTGATACATATTGGAATTTAGGAATAAGTGTAGTGGATGATTATAGGCTGGGGGAAAAAGGTAGCCGGTTACATGTAAACTCTTGGTGAATATCTATTGATGTCAAGGTAGGAATGATTGATAAGGATTGCTGAACCAGCTCTTGTGTTGGAAGTGAAGTATGGATGTTGAATACGTGTGATAAATAAAAGATTGAAGTAATTGAGACGAATGTTATATTTTACACAATGTTTATTGCATTTAAAGAATTGATAAAGTGATAAGTGTGAAGATAGGTAGGTAGATGCTGTATGTAAGATGGTTAGCATAAGTAAAAGACGACAAGAATATGTCGAAATTATTCGGTGATTATAAAGGGTGAATGTAAATTTAGAAGTGTTGAGAGGAAGAGGCGGAAGACCTAGAAAAGGTTGAATACAAGAAGAACTAGAGAGGAAGAGCATTAATATCCAGGAAACTCGGCAGTGCGTTCATGGTACAAGTGAGTGCTGCCGTTTGTAATGGGGTATTAGATGTGCTGATGATGTTCCTTCTGTTTTGGTTTATGTGCACCGGCGGTTCATCCACTATTCAGTAGTTAGGCATGCATGTGGCAGTGACCACTGTCTTTAAGTGTAAAAATATCCTGTAATGGCAAACCGCTTCATGTGGAATTTGTTGAAAACAGGTATACAGAGAAAAATAAGCTCTCTCTCTCTCTCTCTCTCTCTCTCTCTCTCTCTCTCTCTCTCTCTCTCTCTCTCTCTATATATATATATATATATATATATATATATATATATATATATATATATATATATACAGTTATATATATAATATACAGTATATATATTATATAATGTATGTATATACATACATACATGCAATATATATATTATATTGTTGTATGTGTATACACATATGTATAATATTCTGTACTATTTTATATTTATCAACATAACGTAACAAGAGGAACTGCATACTCAAACTAAATGAATACACAAATTCTTCTTTCATACAGTTCGCATATGTATAACTCAGAATTCCTTTTCATTGTGTTGAAATTTGCAGTATGAACCTTTGCATGCCTTTGCAATTTTTTCAGCGAATTGGGCGTTGGTCCTTATGCAGGTATCCTTGTGGACACGCCACTGAATCTGCAGAAGAGTGACGTGCTATGATCTCTGACTGTGCGTTGGTATGTTCCCGGGACGTGGTGAAATTGTGCGAAAGGGATCTTTTTTACAATGTTGCTATCTCTGGCAAGTCGTTGAATTGTTAACTTTTATCACGTTACTTATGCAGTGTATATTTTATATATATATTATATATACATAATGTGTGAGTATTTACGTGCGTATGTATATATATATATATATATATATATATATATATATATATATATATATATATATATATATATATATATATAATATATATATATATATATATATATATATATATATATATATATATATATATATATATATATATATATATATATATATATATATATATATATTATATATATACTGCATAAGTAACGTGATAAAAGTAAACAATTCAGCGACTTGCCAGAGATAGCAACATAGTAAAAAAGATCCCTTTTGCGCAATTTTACCACGTCCCGGGAACGTACCAACTGT
>NC_089761.1:54836772-54889272 GCF_040412425.1 Macrobrachium rosenbergii | reverse complement strand
TAAATGGAGGACAGTTCACAACACGGATACTTATCTCCTTATAAAGTTTTGCAGATGGAGTTGCAGTAACTGCAGCACTGGAAAATGGCGATCCTTGTTAAATCCAAACGGTCGACGTCCTCACCAAAGCTTGTCATGTGGTAAACAACCTTGAAGTCAAGCGAAAGCATTATTGGCGTAGTCCACTCCATGAAACCTCATTAGCTGCCTAAAGTCCGTTATATCAAAACAGTTACTCAGCGACGACATTATACTACATTCAAGGAACGGCAGTAAAGTAACAAGCGACCCAGTAACGAGTGAAGACCATATACTGTAGTGCCCTCGATGAATAAACTAACACCAAACACCGGTACATCGGGATCCATTGAAAGCTGCTACCCTTCAGCAGATATATTCATTCCAAAGGTTTAAGAGTACCCTCTTAGCCTCCATGTCACCATGTAAAGACATAAATGATCGGATTAGAACTATCCCTAGCTACTATAAAACGTTAGAACAAGCAAGCAGCATTCATCTGTCAACAAACGGTAGTCATACGACTGCGTGACCTGTAAAGCAGAAAACCAATAAAAAAATACTATCGGGCGTGATGATATATATATAGGTACATGAATTATAAGTTATAGGTAGACCAGTACTTGAGTAAACATTTTTTATTGCGACTAGTTTCGAGGCTGCAACATAACCCATCATCAGCCATCTAAAAAAAAAGAAATAAAATAAAATACACCAGAATTAACTACCGAGAATTAAAATTGAACAGTACCGTTTAATTTATAAAAGCAACAGTCAAGAGAGGAATAAAAGGCAAATGCAAAGATAGTTACTTAGGATAGACACGGAATTAAAAACAAAGCAACTCAACTGACCGTTCATTATTACAGTGATGGTTTTTCTCTGATGGTATATAACGTATCAATTGTGGTAAGCTGCACATCACTAAACCGACTGGCTAATATAAAAGAGAGTCTGTACTCAGGGGTTGGTCGTGTTGACGGAACGCTCACGAATGGCACTAAATGCTTGTTTGTTAAGTGGCCTGTTTGTTCTAATTGATTGGCTCAGCTGTTCAAAGGTATTCAAGACTAGAATAAAAAACAAACACGAACATTAAAACCAAGCACTGCATAGTCCATAAAAATTACGCAATATTCAATTAAATTCAGTGACCATCAGCTTGTAAAAATTTTTAAAAATAATTTATAAACACCTTTAAAACCGAAAATACACCAAACATTAAAATTACGCACAAAAATGTCTGTCAAATTATGTAAAACACTAAAGCAGTAAAGCCGTTCTGTATCTTATCCTCGCAACGGAAGGGCAATGACTAAAAGAATTTCGTAAAAACAAATAACGCTCTTAAGGCGATAAACAACTGAACAGAGGAGGATTGCGCATTTAGAGAAGGATCTGTCTTTTTTTTTTTATCATAATGGTCGTTTTCATTATGTACTTGACCTATAACTGTAAAGTCCTTATTATCGGTGTACGTTTTACATAACGTAGGAGTGATTTCTGATATTTGATTGTTCATGGCTTGTTACTCTACTGTTCTGAAACTTACGCCCCTCTGATAATCTATTCTCACTTTTAGTAACCTCTTCGTACAACGCACATAAGTCCCGTGATCACATCAAGGTCACGTATATTTATTTATACACAACATTGGAATTTAGATGAGAACTTTCTGGGATGATTTTAAGTGTTCAACGACGGCAGTTCTTTTTATTAATGGCCAGGAACTTTTTTCTGACGTGGTCAGCGTGAAAAGAAGAGAAGGTAGCGAACATTTTAATTTTGGTGCTGTCAAAACCGTTGGTACCTCTGTGAACCGGGCATCTAGCATTTTCTTAAGGATTCAACAGTAAATAGTTGGTCTGGGAAGCAGTTATTTTTAAGATATTGGAATAAAAGTTTATTCCTTCATTAAATGTAAGTCAGTCAGATGTAAGAGTGAAGGCCCTGTGGAGGATTGATGTGTTCCTGCTCTAGCAAAATACTCCTGGATTCGATGGCTATATGTATGTGAGGTGAAATAGAAGTAGCCTTCTTTGTGGCCGAGTGGTTTAGCTAAAGCTTACTCCAGTCCGTCCATGTGTTCGAATCTTGACATAGGTATTGGATTCTCTACATTTATTCATTTGGATTTAAGTATTTGTAGTGATAAGCGTATCCAAAAAAATAAATAAATAAAATAAAATAAAAAATATATATATAAATATAAAATGTGCCGGAATTTCTTCGGCGGAATCGAGTTTTCTGTACAGCGTATAATGCTGTATGAGCCGAGGCCCATGAAGCTTTCAGCCACGGCCTGGTGGTGGCCTGTCCTACAGCGTTGCCAGACGCACGAGTGACTAAATTTAACCTTAAATAAAATAAAAACTACTGAGGCTAGAGGGCTGCAATTTGGTATGTTTGATGATTGGAGGGTGGATGAACAACATACAAATTTGCAGCCCCTAGCCTCAGTCGTTTTTAAGATCTGATGGCGGACAGAAAAAGTGCTGACTGACAAACAAAACCATCTCAATAGTTTTCTTTTACAGAAAACTAATAGACTAAAATGTGAGGAAATACAGAAATTAAGAAGTCACTGTGGTTGATGTTTTACAATATATATATATATATATATATATATATATATATATATATATATATATATATATATATATATATATTTATAAATATTACTACTGTTAAGCCCTCGATGTATTTAGGTGTAGGAATATTAGTCAGATTGACCTCGACAAAGAACATCTCTGTCCCGCAAATAACAATCTAGGCCAGGCAATTCAAAATAACGATCACAGCAGAGACAGATGGCGCCTGAGCATAGGCTGGGTAGTTCAAAAACAAAATATGCTATGGCATTAGGGACCTAAACCTCAGAGAGGGTTTTCACTCAATCGTCTCTAGTAATGGTGGCCTTAAGCTATCTTTCCTTTACTCTATGCATTCTCCAGGCGATGCCTTTGTCAAGGTCGGATTGCCTGGGGCGGCATGTCAAGAGACCGCCTCACCTTTGTGCGGGAATGCGAAACAAGTAAGGTCAGAGAGAGACAGACAACGAACGAGGAAGTATGCCGCGTAGCGTGCTGGAACGGTGTCCCTTTGTTCCCTTACTCCACTTTTGCTCCTACGTTTATATTAACTAGTGAATTGGGAAGACTGCCAGAATCCCGACTCCTGAGGTCCATCGTATGCGCAAACGACTCGATGTTCAAGGTAAGTCCGATTCTTGTTAAAGCTTCGTCGATTGATTAATAACTTTTCTGTAATTCCGTTTTCTTTGTTTCATTCTCCAGCCACCACTTACGGGATATGCTATTACGAAGTCTAGATTAAGTCAAATTATTATATTGTTAGCGTTAGCCGAATTGTCCCAGTAAGTCTCGGGGATTTAGGCAAGCAAGTCATTTTTAATACTCTGGTATTCGTTATGCCTCGCGCTTATTTTTTTGGGGAGAACCATTGTGGTTTTTGTATTTAATACCATTTTAACAAGTAGAGATTTTTTTTTCGTCCTCAGTTGGTGATGTTTATCATAAAGTCTTTATTCCTTGAGTATTCTTTGTTAAGGTTAATTACCCTTAACTGGCGACCTTTGATTAATTAACGTCTGTCTTTGAGGTTAACTCTTGGCTTCAAGAGACAGGTTACGTGTATTCTTGGCCTGCAAGGCTGTGAACCTTACATAAATTAACCAATAACTGATTAGCCAAGACACACACGTAACAATATATATATGTATTATAAATATATATATATATATATATATATATATATATATTATATATATATTATATATATATATATATATATATATATATATATATATATATATATATATATATATATATATATATATTATATATATATATATATATATATATATATATATATATATATATATATATATATATATATATATATATATATATATATATATATATATATATATATATATATATATATATATATATATATATATATATATATATATATATATATATATATATATATATATATATATATATATATATATATATATATATATATATATATATATATATATATATATATATATATATATATATATATTATATATATATATATATATATATATATATATATATATATATATATATATATATATATATATATATATATATATATATATATATATATATATATATATATATAGTGTGTGTGTATATATATCTGTATGTGTCCCTCTGCTGTTCACAAGGATAAAACATATTGTATATTCTCGCTTTGAAGAACTGATGGTATTTTATCCCATGTTCATTGATACAGAAATGTAATTTCTCTTATGTGATTATTCATTAAGCGATTACCGTATACAGTATTGACGGAAATCAATCGGCCTATTTCGAAACTTTACACTATCAGGCGATGTTTACATTTATCGAAATCCAATCATTTAGTGAAATGAATCGAGTAGGGATGCGAAGCGCATTGTATTTTATGCCCGTGATATCTATTACCGGGATGTTATTGCATTTTATGCCCGTGATGTTTGCTATGCAAATGTTGTCGTAACGATTACATCCCGTTCAAAGTGCATCTGGAATTCGTCAAAACATTTTTCTTCATAAATGAATACATAAATTGGTAGGTGGGCGTGGAAGCGGATTGATTGATATTGGGAAATTAGTTGAGGCAATCCCACGGCTAATTGTACTGTGCTGGTGATGCTGTTTGAGGTTGTGTCTATTTGTGTCTGCGCTTGTGTGGGAGGTTTTGTGTGTTGTTGAGCTATTATTTCTACCGGAAGTTCAGAAGTTCGAGCGAAGATGCAATGCGTTACCACCTTAATACTATTCTCCTTGAAGATGCAATGCGTTACCACCTTAATACTATTCTCCTTGCATTTTAATACATTTTTATCGTTTATTAATATATTAATTTATTTTTTCTTTTCCAGTGAGTGTGACCTCGTCCTTTTGTATTTCCCTTTACCTCCTCTTACTTCTTCCTAATGAAAACCATATTCTTTGGAAGTTTGAATTTCTTAAGTCAATGACCCCTGTGGGCGTGTTCCATATGAATAGGTTTATCTTCTGAATAATAATAGTAATTATAATAATAATAATTGTGTGTGCTGGTAAATATTTAGGCCTATACTGTTTGTTCCTAGTTTCTTTGACTTAATTTGTAATTTGATTCTCGGATAGTCACTGAAAGATATCGGATTAATAATGGTTGCTCCATTTTTCTCGAGATATTTATTGTTGATCATGCGAGTTAACAGCCAGATACTGCCAGGAAAACAGGGGAAATTTGTTACGAAGTAGCGGGTCAAGTGGAGGGATTTGGATGCAATAGTAGCATGGACTTTATATATATATATATATATATATATATATATATATATATATATATATATATATATATATATTGATATTTGTATGTATGTATGTATGTATGTATGTATGTATGTATTATATATATATATATATATATATATATATATATATATATATATATATATATATATATATATATACATTATATATATATATATTAAATATATGTGTGTGTTTGTATGTAGATTTTGTAGTTTTTTGATGCTTTTAGAAGAGACATTTTACAAAATTTCCTGTTATTTTTTATAATTGAGCAGTACAAAATGTTTTACTATTTTAGAAATTTCCCCATACAAATTTTTCTTAGTTTCTTGAACTTTCAATATTTAAATCTGAAAAGCGCTGAGAAGATAATTTGGTAATTATCTTCTCTTTTTTGTGTACGTTTTCCCCTAGTTTTTATTTTTTATATATCGGATACGGACATAACATGAGGTAATCTTTGTGATGGAATTCGAAATCGTAATATTTACAGAAATGTTTAAAAACGTGTTAGAAATACCGGGAGATAAATCGGCCAAATAGGTTTAAGTAAAAAAAAGTTCGTAGTCAGTGGGAATTAGATCTAAGGATTTTCCGGAATTAGAGAAGATCGACACCTCAAGGAGATCCTGTGACGCAGTAGGACGCCTCCATAATATTCATATCAATCTCCCCCCTCCCCCCCCAACCACCATTTTCGAGTCAGTCGTCATCTCGACAGGTGTTCGATTACCCTTGTGTTTTTGACGCCAGTATAATTCTTTGACGACCTTATGTTAACCTCCTGCCTTATTAAACAAACGTGGATTAAAAAAAAATTATAGGGTAGGTATCTGTTTGTCTTGGCACACACAGCTGAACATTCATTATAATTTTCCATCTTGCTTATTAAGTATGCGTGTTAG
This sequence comes from Macrobrachium rosenbergii, assembly GCF_040412425.1. Taxonomy (NCBI): domain Eukaryota; kingdom Metazoa; phylum Arthropoda; class Malacostraca; order Decapoda; family Palaemonidae; genus Macrobrachium; species Macrobrachium rosenbergii. Next base: position 54,882,986 of record NC_089761.1, on the reverse strand, counting down.
AGGATCCTTTAAAACGTTAATTCATAGCATTTGGTATGTTGTAGGACTACATTTTTGAAACTAATACGAACTGACGATGGTGAGATAATTTATGGAAAGAGTAGTAGTCGTGCACGTGAATTGTATGATCGTAATTTTCAGACGGACATTTTAGAGGATTTGTGGTCAGTAAATTTGCATAATTTTTTTTAGATAATTGGATGTTCCGGTGTCGATTGTATCTTTTTCTCTACGCCTGCTTAATATTAATTGAGTCCATCTGAATAGTTTGTAATGTTGGTATTGTAAAGTTTTTGCCTTAGTCATCATTTATTGTAAGTCGATTAGGAGAGAAATATAGAAAATATCAGATGCAAAATGCAGACTGAAACGATATGGATGAACTCGTCGTATGCCAAGCGGAGAATAGAATCAAAACTAGAATTTGAAATGTAATCAACTTTGGAAACAGTTATTTAATCAACTAACTGGTTAATTGCGTTCATTTATTTAGGATTCATGAAAGTTTCGTGATGTATGTTACTGGAAGTGTGAATTCATGCCGTGATATCGAGAATGGGAACATTCTTTTTGGATATAGAGGTATTCGTCTCTCTCTCTCTCTCTAGGTTTGGGTACTACTAGTGTTGTTAATGAAGCTAAAAGATGTTTATAGTTTAAAAGAAAGGAAGAGGAATTGATAGAACTGACATGTTTGTAGTTGCAATAGTTTGTTTCTTTACCACAAAAACGAGCCAAATAATTATGATGGTATCGTTACTGTATTGAGATATTATTTGCAGTGTTTGGAATTAAAGTGCTTATAGCCTTGAGTATTGAAACGTTCATAGTCTCAAGAATAGAATTGTTGATAGTAGTAAGATTTAAAAGGACAAATATAATAATCCCTTGCATATTATAAACGACTTTGCATAAAAGCAGTCGGGCAGAGTCCTAAGTATTCAAGCGTTCCCGTAACAGCAAATAGGACTAGAAAAAAATGATTCAAATTTAATATATCAATTTTGGAACTAAAACCTCTTGTGAAGAAATGAAAATGGAAATTTTCGCTTATGAAAGTGTGCTTTGCTTTTAAAAGTTTCAGTATCTTACCAGACACTCTCAAAAAACACATAGACGAAGTTGTTGTGAACAAAACTTTTCTCACTTCTCTGAAAGTTCGGATATTATTCAGGATGTCTGTCTGGCTTATTTGGTTTGAGGGCAGTATTGTTCTTCTTACAGACTTCTCGGAGGCTAAGCGAAGGAGCCGGATTATTGCGAGAGAAGATTGCTCTTTTCTTTTGTTTTCTTCCATTTCCTAATGAGATACTTCTTTTGATAGACAAACAAAATGTTGGGCAAATAGCATCGGGATGCAAATGAAGCTTTAAAAAATACAGTAGGGATAGTTACAAACTTACTTAAAGAGAAAATATTAATATTTTCCAAACAAGGAGTTTGAGAACTTCAAGGATCTTTTGGGGAAGACTGTCAGATCGCCTCTTGATAACGACAGGGTTGCTCTAAAGCGCAGAATCCTCGTAATGATAATCTTGCAAAAAAAAAAAAAAAAAAATTGTGGGTGATTCTTCATGTCATTTAAGAAAGTTTTTTGAGTTTGATATTTTACTCTGAGGTCATTTTTCCTTTTCGTGTTTTCAGAACAACCTTTGTAATCCTTTCTTACGTGAAGGTATTCCGAAACCCATTAAATCTTTTTATTTTATTCTCATGATCGCTTTTTAATGATGGTTCTGGTTTTGAAGAGTGACCTAGCCGGAGTATTGATGTTTAGAATTCAATTTCATCTGTTTAATTCGAATTGAGTTCATCGTTGTTGAGATTTCCTTGTATGATAACTAACACTTCAGTGTGGTCTTTTCTACCTTTTTTTGTTTTCTGTAAAAGAAAACTATTGAAATGGCTATTTGTCTTTCCGTCCGCACTTTTTCTGTTTGCCCTCTACTGAGGCTAGAGGGCTGTAAATTGGTATGTTGATCATCCGCCCTCCAATCATCAAACTTACCAAATTGCAGCTTTCAAGCCTCAGTAGTTTTTATTTTATTAAAGCTAAGTTAACCATGATTGTGCGTCGGTGCCAACACAGGCCACCACCGGGCTGTGACTCAAAGTTTCATGGGCCCGCGGCTTAGAGTTTCATACAGCATTATACGCTGTACAGAAAACTCGATTGCGCCGAAGAAACTTCGGCGCATTTTTACTCGTTTTCTTCAAATTTGGCAGTGAGTCTGTTGAGGATTGCCAGTTTTGTCAGGTTTAAGGTCTACATCCTCTCACAATTTGAAAATGAAATTATCTCTCTCTCTCTCTCTCTCTCTCTCTCTCTCTCTCTCTCTCTCTCTCTCTCTCTCTCTCTCTCTCTCTCCTGAAATCTTGTTCTTAGGATGGATAGTGTCGAAGTTCTGCCCTGACAGCTAACTCGAATTAGGCTTGCAAATCCGTTAAAGGCCTCATTGATGTTGAGTCAAAAGTGGAGCGTAGGACGTTCTCTAGACGGATAGTTTCATTTAAATGTGCATTTATCAATCACACACTCTGGCTCCCTTCGTTCTGGTCGGCTGTATGATGATGGGCAATTGCGTTTTGAGTAAATCGGGTATTTTCTGGTTAAGTGGACGATAGTGTCTCGTGAGGGTAAAATAATGCATTTCGTTCATTTGTATGGCAATAGTATTTACAATAGATTGTATGCCTCTATAAAATTGACCGTGTCTATAGAGTTTTACATCACGCTATCAGCATTATCGTCTTTTTGTGTAGATAATTCTGTGTTATAGTACTTTCTCTAACCAGGTGTAACCAGTCAGTAGCTTTTTCTTGGAATAGTTTCTCTTTTAAGTTTGTTTTTCAATAACATAGCTGACAAGAGATTTTTGTTACATCGTAATGCATCATTCACTGTTTCTTAATAGAGCTCCCTCTCTCACTCTCTCTCTCTGAATTTTTGGGAAAAGAATTTCCGTCACAATGAATGTAATTCACGTATTGGAAAACTCTCCGGTCTTTGATGCATTTTATGATTTGAAAATAGCTTTTGTAAAAACGAGGTTTGTCGTCTCATCAGTCTTTTGTGATGCCACCAGCAGTATTGTTATCGGCAAATCATCATCCCAGTCTGGTGTAACGATGAAGGGACTTCGAAAAATACCAGCGATTAAAAAGGAAATTCTTTTGCAGTCAAGGTCACTGCCATGTTATTGAAACAAAGCAGACCCCGAAAGAAGCTTATGTAAAAATTCCATCTATTTTATTTCATGTGTATTGTGTTGCCACAGATGCAGAGGATTTAGCCTTGAACGATAAATTTTATCGTTATTTTGTAATGAAAGCGTAATGAATTGGCTTGCATTTTATGAAGTTACGAGTAATGAGACGAAGAGAGAAGGGATGTCCGTATGTGTACATACACACACACACATATATATATTATATATATATATATATATATATATATATATATATATATATATATATATATATAATATTTTTTTTTGGGGATGGATTCATTTGATGGTAAACTTTGGGTAACCGAGCTGCAACGATTTTTACAGTATGCATGTTCCAAAAACACACCATGTTAATAGTTTTGCCTTCAAAACCAACGTCCAGAGAACCTGTTATAGATAAACAGAGAAAAATGGTATGGACAGTTTTGTTTCAGTGCTCCGTTTGTTTGGACGATAAAAAAGAACCAGGTGTGGAAACTTTACTGCAAATGTGATACAGTCAGCGGAAGTTTATGTTGAAGATTCAACGGCGGCAGTTTCAAAGTTGGAAACGGAAATTCACCTTGAGTGGATCGGATGAGAAGTGAGGGACAGTAAAATGGTAACGGAGTGATTGTCCAACGTATGTTTGGGTGAGGGAACGGTTCAAGAGTAGTGGGCTGTATAAAGAAGAAGATGGTGAAATTGATTGAAATTTAATGGTAGGGCTGGTTGATAAAAGTAGTCTGATAACATATACAAATAGGAGAAGTAGTAGCCAGGTTTAAAAAGAAGGCCATGGGATCAAATCTTGATTACTAAAGGATGTTTGCAGCGTCCTTTCGTCCCCAAACAACACCCACTTTTTAGCTTTTAACTGTAGCCTACCTCTCGCGCTTCCTTTCTAGAGTCTTGTTGTCCAACTTCTTTAATTATTACTTCTAGGTGCAGCTGTTAGGTTTTTTCCCGGCTCCACCTTTAGGGCCTTGTACCTCATCTTAATTTTCTATCTCTTGATCATGCTGTCCAACCACTCTGACTTCCTTTTTTCATTGACTTCAGCGCTGAAAGGCCGAAAGTACTTGACTGGACAGTCTGAATTTCATAAGTCAGTCAGTGGATCAAGTCTGTTTTGAAGCATTGTGAGAGTAAAGGGAGAAAGCAGTGTGTTGAATATATGTATATAGATAGATATATGGATATGTAATGAGATGGAGCAGTCACTATAAGGACGGAAGTGTGTGGTTCATGTTTGCCTTTGGATGTCAGTTAGATGATCAAGAGGTGTACCGTAGAACAGGTAAAATAATGGAAACACTAGGAGAGAGTCCCTGGAAAAGTAAAAATTTATGTATAGAATACTGAATGAGTCGGTGTAACAGGCCGACACATTTCTGATGAGCATTATGCTTATATATTTGTTATAATTATATATGTATTGTAATTATTCCAATGGAGGGAATAGTTCCAATAGGTGTTTACCTCGAGTTCTCCCCAAGGCTTTTGGGATAACGTTACCATCCTCTTTCTTTATCGAACGACCCACAGGAACATAATTCACTGCTCAGATCAACAGAAGCACAGAGTATTTATGAAGAAATCGGCCGAAACTGTTTCCCCCTGCAGTGAGCCAAATATCAGGGTTAAGTTACGAAAATTATGAAAATATTAGTTTAGGTTTTTCTTCCTGGTGTTCAACATGCACCACGTGTCCCAGCACACGCCAACGGTTGGGAAATGCCAGTTTACCTAATTAGGTTCCAGCAACTTCCTATTATTAGTGATCAACGACATTCATTTAGTGGCTTAGAAACACCTGCTACTTATATATATATATATATATATATATATATATATATATATATATATATATATATATATATATATATATATATTATATGTGTGTATATATGTGTATTTATATTTATGTTTATTATATATATATATATATATATATATATATATATATATATATATATATATATATATATGTGTGTGTGTGTGTGTGTGTGTGTGTGTGCACACACATATATATATATATATATATATATATATATATATATATATATATATATATATATGTGTGTGTGTGTGTGTGTGTGTGTGTGTGTGTGTGTGTGTGTGTGTGGCGCGTGTGTGCCAAACACCCTCACATTTATATAGCGTATTTTTGTATGTTTCACAATGTAATATGCGTGTTTGTGTGTGTTTGAGACATATATGATTGAAAAAATTTTACCTGCTGATTGATTATATCTTATTGGCCAAAGTATTGCTTATAGTTATGTGCACTCCTCTTTTCTTAGCGTTGGGTATTTAGATAAGTTAACTGATTTTAAGCAAAATATTTACAGTATAAATTTCGGCTTCTTTATCTCTCTGTTTTTTTTTTTAGCACTTACTTTGTATGTGTTCTTTTGCTTCATATTTCTTGGCTTCTAGTTGTTTATGTTGATTTTGTTGGTTGGGAACAAACATTGCAAACAGTCTGCAAACCTTTACATTGGCTTGCAATGGAAGTGGTTCTTAATTGTCCAGAACCTCTTCGGAGTCCAAGGCAGAACTAAAAAATTTTACCATCTAGTTACCATGTCTATCTCGCCTCATCTGCCCCTCTCCTCTCTGTTAGCATGGGAGGTCGTGTTCTTTTAACTGCTTTCATGGTACGTACATTGATGGAGTGTGATTTGTTTGAAAGGTTAGTTTGAGATTTGTATATTCGTATGCAAATATATATATTTCACATCCAATTATGCTCTTTGCCGCAGGGGGTTAGTGCTCTCAGTTAACCTCACGCGGTGCACTGTAGGCATTACTTAAGGTTCTTTGCAGTGTCCCTTCAGGCCCTAGCTGCAACCCCTTTCATTTCCGTTTCAGCACTGAATGACCTTATAGGTCCCAGCGCTTGTCCTTCGTCCTAAATTCTATATTCTATAGTCTGTTTCAATGATGCTTTACCCTTGTATACAGTGACCCCCAGAAAGGTGTTAGTGAAGCTCCTGCATTTACAAAAGGAGGAAGATGTTATTATTTGTGTTTGTCTTTGCTATATTTTTGTTGCTTGATTAAATTTGTAAACAGAAGTGTATTGAAATACCTTTTATCCTCTTTTTGTGTCTGTCAGTAACAGTCTTGATTTCTGCTTGTTTTGGAGTCTCTCCGATGTAACCCATGAAATTATATTCTCGCTGCTTCATGTCCAGAGGTCGGTATCCAGGCCAGAAGGTGAATGTTTTGGTTTCCTTTGTGTCTTTCGACTTTGATGATTCTCTTGAGGAACATGCTCCTCGCTGTTTCTTTTGATATACTGGTTTCTCTGTTTTCAATGTTCATTTTGATTTATCCTACTAATAGCAGTACTAATGTAATCCAAGAAAACTATCCCAGTCTTTCAAGTGCATCCGAAAGAATTTTGGTTCAGTATATGAAGTGTGATCATAAAGTATCACGACTGGTGCTATAATAAGAAAAATACAACACGTACGATTTTAGCGTGTAATTTCCTTCGAAGTAGACCCCTTCGGAAGCCACATACTTTATCCAGCGCTGTATCCATAGATGAAAGCATTCCTGGAACTCGTTTTCTGGGATAATCAGCATCTGCTTGGTCGCATTCACTTGGACCTCCTCGACGTCCTGAAATCTTCTTCCTTTCAAGTGGGATTTGATTTTTGGAAAGAGGAAAAAGTAGCAAGGGGCGAGATCCGGGGAATACGGTGGCTGTCGGACCTGGGGGATGTTGTGCTTGGCCAATGTACACAATCTGCGCTGATTGGGCAGGTGCGTTGTCATGGTGCAATTGCCACTCACCAGACACATGTAATTCTGGCCTTTTCCGACGAATAGCATCCAGCAAATGTCGCAACACGTCACAGTAGTACTCCTTATTTAATGTCCGACCAGGTGGAGCATACTCTTGATGAACAATTCCCTTGAAGTCGAAGAAAACGATGTTTTTCTCAATTCTGCCGGTTGCGGGTCTCCCAGAACGTTCGTCACTGTCGACATTTTGCTGGCCATCTTGGAAACGTCTGAACCACTTGTACACTCGTTTGCGGCTCATACACTCCTCTCCATACACTTTTTGCAACTTTGTGTAGAAGTGAGCTAGGACGCTAAAAATTTAGTGTGCATGCAGAGACGTGACCGGCTGATGGTGGCGGCCATTTTAGAATGCCTTTGTTAGCCTAGCCTGAAATGGATAAGATACTTAAGTGAGATTTAATTTGGAATAAAACTCTGTTGTGCATTGTATATATGTATGTGTAGTCAAGGGCACATGTAAATAATATAACTGGTAGTGATCTACCATTGATTGATTTGAAGAAGTGTGGCCAACTTTTAAATATTATATATATGCTAATGCGGTATATATATCTTTTTGGAGCTGGCAGTTTGCACACTTTTAGTAATTAAGAACTTGTGTATTTGTTGTTGGTAAATCATAGGCTAAGATGTCTGACCTAGAAGAATTGAAGAGGAGAGGGGGCGGGGGTTTAAGTCTGTGATAACTAACTGGTCAAAGAAGGTTGAAACCACTATTGATGCAGGTGATATCAACAGTATTTCTTCATTTAGAGATTCCTTGAAGGAATATTTGCAGAAAATCCAGGAATTGGATAATGAAATATTGGATCTAACAGCTCCTGTAGGACAACCTGACCAAATTATGAAGTCAAGCTGAATATAGCTTATAGGTAGGCACTGAAATTCCTAGACTAAATTCCTCCATCACGAATCTTCTAGCTGTAAGAGGTGAACCTAGTGCACTGATATTGCCTGTTAAAGCTACTGTGAAGTTACCCAAACTAGACCTCAAACATTTTGATGGTGATGTAACAGAATGGAGTTAATTTTTGGAACTTTATGAAGTATCAGTACACCAACGTACTGATTTTGGGAATATACAGAAGTTTTCTTATCTGAAGGGCCTATTGGAAGGTGAGGCTCTGGAACTGATATCTGGTTTTAAATTAGAAGGTGATAAATATTTGCAAGCAGTGAACTTGTTACAAGAGACCTATGGCAGAAAAGACGAAATCAAGTTGTGTTTAGTTGGAAAACTCTTCCAAACTGAGACTCCCAAGGCAGATGCAGAATCGCTACAAGGGTGTAGAGCGCAGTTCGAATGCTGCATAAGATCATTGGAGAGTGAAAGACTGTAATTGAGTGAATTATATACCATCTTGCTCTACACCAAACTACCAAGTAGTGTGAGTGAAATAATAAAACGAAGGTGTGGAGAAGATTGGTTGAAATTTGACACTTTTAGAAAATATCTTGAAGAAGAAATACACAATTTGAGGGCCTTTCCACAGACTGAAACAGCAAAAGCTAATACATTGACAATGGTATCTGCTTCGCAGTAGAACAACGGCAATCTGTGAGACCAAAAACAACATCGGTAAGGCCTAAAGAAAGTATGAACAAAGCTAAGGTAAACCAAGTTAAAGGATGTGCACTTTGCAGAAGCAACCACAAATGGACACATTGTAAATCCCATGCAACCAGAGGAGGAAAGATAGAACGACTCAGAACTCTGGATTTGTGTTTCATATGTGCATCCAGTAAGCACTTCAGTTCCGACTGTGACAGGCAAGGTTGTAATAACGGTTGCACTGTTAGACATCATAGTGCTGTATGCATAGAAACCAGCCAAATAAATCTAAGGTAGGTGGGGTACAAGTTGGAACACTCTCTTTGACAAACACCAGACAGGGAAATAAGACGACTAGGAAGTCAATCTTACCTACAGCCACAATAACCCTAAAGGTTAAAATAGGTCGTTTTGTGTGAAGAGTGGGTTGTTAGATACCTGTGCTGAAAGATCATTTATAAAGAAATCTGCTCTTAAGGGACTCCACTATAAAAGCAAGGGAGTTGAAAACGTATCATTGAGAGGTTACTTAACTTCTACACCAGTTAAGGAATATGAAATGGTGAACATCGCTGTACCTCATCAGGGTAGATTAATAAATATGGATTACATAGTGGTCGACGAACTGCCAGAATATACAAAGAAATTTGGCATTAAGAACTTAAGGTCGTTATGTAAAACGAAAATCAGCCTGGCTGATAAAGATTTTGATCTACCCGTGGAGAAACAGTCGCCTGTTGAATTGTTAATAGGGGTTGACAATGTATACTGTACAACATTTTACACCTAGGGTTTAGGAAATTTGAAAATTTAGTATTGCTACCAACCATATTTGGTTACGTGGTAACTGGAACATGTAGTTCTCCTCCCACCAAGGAGACTCATGTCTCCATTTTAAAACTGGCAGTGGAAACCGACGACATAATTATGGCTGGAAGGGGCTACTCAGTTACAGGATCCAAGGGAAGATCTTGAAAGTTTATGGAGTTTGGATCATTTAGGTATTGACTGTAGTGAAATAAGGGAAATTGACAAACAGTATGTTGTGGCATTGCCTTGGAAAGGCAATGAAAGGAGATTAACTTCCAACTTTGGGTTGGCTTTGAACAGATTAAAACAACAGTGTCAAGTTTCAGAAGGACACTCAGTATCTAGAACACTGCCAGAAAATCCTGAAGGATCAGGAGGATAGGAGATTCATAGAGAGAGTGGAATATTTTAAAACAGAAGACTGTTATTTTTTGGCACATTATGTTGTTAAAAAGGACACTGCAACAACCCCTATTAGGATAGTATTTGACTGTTCGGTTAGACGGGAAAAGTGAGTTAAGCTTGAACGATTGTTTGTGGATGGGACCACATATAACAACTGACCTGCTCAAAGTTCTGCTGCAGTTTAAAACTGAAATCGTTTGCATGTATTAATGACATAGAGAAGGCATTTTTAATGGTGCAACTCAGGGAGGAGGATAGAGACTATACTAGGTTTTTATGGTTGGAAGATCCAACAAACCCTAACAGTAAATTGTTAGTGTATAGGTTTAGAGTTGTTTTATTTGGAGCTACATGTTCTCCCTTTCTACTGAATGCAACAGTTAAGAAACACCTGTTTATGGTAGAAGGTGATGTAGAAAGGATAAAAAGAGGGCTATATGTAGATAACTTTCAGTTCACTAGCAGTGATGATAATGAACTGGTGCATTTTTTCTTTGAAGCAAATAAGATATTTGCACAGGCACATTTATATCTGAATGAATGGATGAGTAACAATGACTCGTTGCAAACTATTGCTAAAGCATATGGGATTAGTGCCGGAGAACAAACAGCTCATAAGGTCTTAGGTCTGAACTGGGACAAAGAAAAAGGTACCTTGACATTACAACAGACGAAGATAAATAACTCCAGTCAGACTAAGAGAGAAGTGTTGAGAACTGTTGCACGGATTTATGATCCAATACGAGTGCTTCTACCTGTTACTATTAGGGCAAGGATATACCTGCAGAATTTGTGGAAGCAGCAACTGGATTGGGATGAACAACTCCCAGACTCCTTACAGAACCGATGGGTTGAGTTATCCGAAGACTTAGAAAAATGTCTTGATATTTTCTTTCCTAGGAATACTAGCCTAGGAAAGGGGGATTCCTTACACATATTCTGCGATGCCAGTGAGTTAGCATATGGTTGTGTAGCTTATAGAGTAAAGAAGGAAAACTCTCATTTAATGATGACAAAGGCAAGAGTAGCACCCATTAAAGAATTAACTGTTCCAAAACTTGAATTAATGGCATTGTTGCTAGCAGCAAGATTGGCCAAATTTATTGAAGAATCCTTCGAGAAGGATGAGTTTGTAAAACTGTTTGTTTTGTCGGACAGTAAAGTCACCCTAAGTTGGCAAGTATCGAAAAGTGTTCTCCCTGTGTTTGTGAAAAATAGAGTACAGGAAATAAACTCTTTAATTTTAGAGGCGGTCTTGTCCTATGAACCTACAGATGATCATCCCAGTGACTGGTTGACACGTGGGAAAAGGACAGAAATGATCTTGGATAGTTCTTTTTGGTGGGAGGGACCCCTTGGTTAAAAAATTCCTCTTGGCCAATAGATAGGTCATTGGCTGGTGGATCACTTGTGCAGGGTAGGAAAGAGAACATTTTGGTCAATACTGTAGGTGACAACCTGAATGGTAATACTCACTTGCTGAATTGGGAGAGATTCAGCAAGGTTAAAAAGGTCTGTAGGACCACAGCGTGGATCCTATGATTTTTGAATAATTGTAGGAGTTCTATCAGTATGAAGAGGCATGGTGAATTGACTTTGGAAGAACTTCAAGAGGCAAAGAATAAGACCATTGCCGTCATACAAAGGGAATATTTCCAAGAGGAATACGAGAGTTTGATGAAGGGGGTAAGAAAACCAAAACCAGCACTCATACACCAGTTGAATCTTTACCTGGACAACGGGGTAATAAGGTACAAGGGTAGACTAGAACACGCACAGTTACCTGAATCTGTTAAGTTTCCCATACTATTGCCGAAGAGTTGCTATGTTACTCGGGTAATCATTACAATGTAAGCAACCTTTTAATACCACAGGCGTGGACTACACCAACGCATTATGGGTTAAGGGAAAAGGACAAAGCCCTGAGAAGGCTTATATCATCTTTTTTACGTGCCCGATAACCAGAGGCATACATGTGAGCTAGTGATAACCAGTCCTGTGACTCATTCCTCATGAGTTTTAGAAAATTCTGTAGCAGAAGAGGTTTCCCAACACTCATGTTGAGTGATAACGCCACCACGTTTGTAGAGGCATCAGAATACCTTAAGACCCTGTCGGAGAATCCCAGGGTAAAAGAACATCTGTTAGATATAAAGTGTAACTGGAAGTTCATTCCAGCGAGAGCACCATGGTTTGGTGTTATATGGGAAAGGCTGATAGGACTTCTGAAGTCATGCGTAAAAAAGATTGTAGGCCAATCCTTGCTCAGTTTTGAGGAACTGACCTGTGTGCTGGTGGAGCTGGAAGGAATTATCAGTGACAGACCTTTAAGTTACATGCCCCGGGACTTGAATCAGCTGGAAATTTTAACCCCCAACCATTTGATCTTTGGACGAAAACTTAAAGTCCTTCCCAAGAGAAGTAGTAAATTGGGAAGAGATCTCCAGTGACCCTACCTATGGACGGAGAGAGTTCACCAAGAAAAGATTCCTATATATATCCAAGTTGTGTGACGACTTGTGGAAGAGATGGGAGAGGGAGTATTTAACAACGTTGAGAGACCCATTGAGTAGGAATAGTGCATGGCTCTTTACCCAGGATAGGGGAAGTTGTCTTCATTCATGATGAGGGGCCAAGGAGCAAGTGGAAGTTGGGCCAAGTGATCGAGTTACACACGGGAAGAGACGAGGTCTCAATCGTGGCTACTCTAAGAACGGCACATAGCCAGCTTATGAGACCTGTAATTAAGTTACCCCTTAGAGCTGTGACATGAGATAAGGGTAACTAATCCTGCGACAGATGACATTCAGTCAAGCACCCGCCTGAGCAGGAGGACTGCTTAAATAACTGCAGAAGCCAGAAAGGCATTGATAAGAACAGGACTATTGTAAATAATGTAGGCATAAGTTTTTCTTGCGGGAGTATGTCGAAACTTTAACAAGAGAGATTGTACTTTTCTGCAAGTTGTAGTATAGTTTTATATATTCTCTTTAAATTTATGTAAAGTGGAAATGCTTATTATGTAGAAGAAGGATGTTATGTTTTGTTGTGTTCGTATTTAGTAATGAGGGGCGTTGTTTTAACTGTTTCGTGTGTAATATTGTTTAACTACCAGTATTGGTTGTTTTGTCCGGTAGTTAGTCGAAGGTTTGGTGTCGGTCAAAGACTGCTGTGAAGTTAGTCTCTTCATAACTTTGATACAGAGTGGTTCGAGCTAGTGGGGACCCAAGAAAGCAGCCATAATTATCAGTGTCTACAAGTCTACTTAAGTATTCCTATTCATCTTAAAGTACATTTAGGGAAACTTCCTTTAGGAGATATGCATATCTAAGTGTAAGGATAATTTCTTGCGGTGTGCTTTGGATGAGGGTTGTGAAATAGAGATTGTGCTCACGCCAATCTAACCACTGTATTTCAAGCTAGGAACACCGAATGCGTCAATAGTAAGTTCATATTGTTAGTTTAGTTCATATACACAACACAATGTATTGATATAATTATAATTTGAATTAGCATAAGAACAAAGTAACCTGGGTGTCGTAGCATAAGACTTAGGCTACGATTTGGGTCAGTACGTTTCAGATTGTTTAGGCTATACGATAACAATGATGATTTGAGATGCTATACTTATTCTGAGTGAGTCGGAGTACAGGAAATACAGAAAGAAGAGATCGGTTATTAGAAATGGAAAAATAAGTTAAAGTAATAAATAAATACATGAAAATGTAAGTAAAGTATTAAAATAGCATGAGAATTCTTTTAGGGTAGTAATTTGTTGCATCTTTGCTTAAACTTTTGAGGTTTCAATTGTGCAACTTCCTCAGGAAGACTGTTCACAGTCCAGCCGACTGAGAGGTTTGACAGCGAGACATATGTACTGTATATTTGTGCTGCTGTTCAGCAAATCTGGCCGCTGTCGGCAGGAAAAGATGATCAAGTATAATTTGTGAATGTGAAAGATCTCGTTAAAATACGGCTCATGAAGAGATGACAAACAAGAGACCATCCGTCGATGGTCCAAGTCATAACTGCTAATATTAGGAAACAGAAACCTACCACCATGAACCACTTTGTTTAAAAGACATAAATCTCTAGTTGAATCAGACACTCACACCGGAGAACAGCATTCTGTTAAAGGAAGTACTAATGACTTTAAAGAGGATGCATTTATTTAATCGCTTATAAATATATGAGGCCACAGGTACAGCACCTGACTTCTGGGTGGTATTTGCTGACATTTTCGTTAGATGTTGCTCAAAAGTAAGATGAGTCAAAAGTTACACCAAAAACCATTAAAGCTTCAGATTCCTTCAGCAGCATTCCATCCACCTGGAGGATGGTGTGGGGAGGTTGGTGTGGAAAATCTGTACAAGTTCTACTATCAATAGTGTTTTCGTTTTGCTAGAGTTCAGCCTTTGCCTCACTGACTACACCATTCAATAATCCGCTCATGATTGAGGTTAAGGGGAGCTTCATTTCTAATAAGTGGAGACTTTACTACACCCACAAATGTTGCATCATTGGCATACTGAACAACCGTGTTTTTCAGGCTAACAACTATATTATTTGTATACACTAAAAAGAACAGCGGACCAAGAACACTACCCTGTGGAACTCCAAACACAATAGGTCTTGGTTCACTAAAGATCCTACCAACTGCAACTCGCTGCTGCCTATCTTCAAGGAAATCTTAAAGTAACCCTAGAACATATCCACTCACTCTAAGATTCTGAACTATATGATGCCTTGTGATTTACTAAATCGAAAGCAGCGCTAAAATGTAGAAGGATTTGTTTATGGGCTTGCAAGACAGTCCTCTTTTCACCTTCGGAAATAGTAATTTTATCGACCACTCGACCTTCCTTTTCATATGATTATGATGAACAGTCTCTTAAACCCAAATTAAGGATGGGGAGTCCCCAAACTGTTAAGCCAAAGGATATTATTTAGAAAACTTGTTTTCCGCTTGGTTAGGTTCCGTAGATTTAGGGCACTGTGTATAGTATTTGTGACTTTCCCAGCCGACCAAGACTAACTTTCCTGGGTACGCTACGGCATATTCCACTTTTCTCTGGCAAACAAAGTGAAGTTACGGCCTGTGCGTTAGGGTTGATAGTTTAGTAAAATTTTACGGAACAACTAAGTACAATCTTTTATTAAACAATTATCCTAAGGATTCATGGAATTGGAAATGCGCAAAGTGTGAACTTCGATGTCTAGAAATGATGTCTAGAAATGAATAGTCAGGTCTATTTTTGTACATTATAAATCAGGGTTGCATAGAACTTCTCATTTTTTACATACGGACCGTTATTTCTGTCCACATAAGTAGCTAAATGTTGCTGCAGTACTAATGACCTGCATTGCAATTTATAGCTTTAACTTATATGACAGTAAGCACTAAAGGTTCAAAAGTCATGAAATTTGTACATTAAAATTGACTAGTTGATTTTTCCTGTTTGTTGACTTAACAAGTCAAGGATGTTATTGTTCAGTTCGACTGTGTATATTTATTTTTCCTTTTCATTTTTCCTTTCCCACTCAGAGTTACTGAATATACCTTTTTGTTACTTGAAAATGTCAAGATCCAGTGTTTCTTGAAAGTGTGTGCTTGTTGATGGTGCCGAGTCCTGGATTTAGATATTAGCTGACAGAAAATTTCTAAAATTAGTTCTCTTCATGCTTCCGTTTTCCATGAAGTTTTCAGATTTTTCCATTGGTTTGAACAGGATAAGAGCATAAGGTTGCATGATGCCGTAGGCCTCTGAAACGATAAAAATGCCATAAATCGATGTGACATGATGGCAGGTATGAATCTAAACCTTTTCAATTTATTATTCATTATGGTTGCCATAATTACGCAGACCCAGACATTAAAAAATCACTGTGTATGTCTGAAATTTAGGCTGCCGTGTATTTTGAATGGGTAGTCGGCAGGCCCATTTTATGGATCATGATCAGTCCCACATGCCATTCCCTGAATTATTTTCAGGCCAGAAAATTATAATTCTTGTTCATAGAAAAGGTACAAAAAGAACAGCAGTCATGTGTGTTTATTTTTGAAAGCCTTCATATTGGTCGTGTGGTTCTTGAGGCTCACCTTTTGATGCCAGCGTGATCACGTTTGTAGTTTTCTGGTAAAATTCAACTTTTTAATGTCGTAGCATTCTTTGTAATGAATACAAATGAAATTATATATTTCATTATAATATATATATATATATATATATATATATATATATATATATATATATATATATATATATATATATGTATGTATGTATGTGTGCGTGTGTGTTTTTCATCCTTTGAGTGTCATAGCATTCTTTGTAATGAATACAAATGAAATTATATATTTCTTATAATAGGTATATATGTACATACATATATGTATACACACACACACACACACATATATATATATATATATATATATATATATATATATATATAAATATATATATATATATATATATATATATATATATATATATATATATATATATATATATATATATATATATATATATATATATATATATATATATATATATATATATATATATATATATATATATATATATATATTTGTGTGTGTGTTTGTGTGTGTGTGTACCATATATCTATTATGAAGCTTTCAGTAACAAATTAGGGTTCTATTTTCTGGGCCTTGTCTTTGATAAATTAGAGAGATCAGGTACAGTAAGCAGGTCATTTAAGGAGTTAGCATTCAGGAGAGGTTGCTAGCATTCCAGATCTTACAAACAGCCTTGAAGCTCAGTCTCTTCTACTGTATCAGTCAGAATCGCTGTTCAGGAAAGGAAAACCTTTTGCGGTCATGAACTGTCAGTCGAGTTGCTTTGTCTTCATACAGTTCTATATCTTTCTCGTATATCCGCGATACTTATCCACTGCGTAAAATCTGGAGTTTTGTTTGTAAGCTTTATTGAAATAAACGGAATATGTTCAATACACCACAGATTTTTATTTTATCTTTGTAATAGATTATCTCTAACTATCTATTTAATATAGTATTATTGCAAGATAGTGTCCCTAGTAAAATATTAATGTAATTAATAAAAAGCTTGATGACAATATTGTACTAATCTGCAAACTATGCGCTCAGTAAAATATTTCCAGTGGTGGCCTATGTTTTCCTTGTTCAACGCATTTTCCCAAGGCATTATTCTCTCTCTCTCTCTCTCTCTCTCTCTCTCTCTCTCTCTCTCTCTATATATATATATATATATATATATATATATATATATATATATATATATACATATATATATATACATATATATATATATACATATATATATATATATATATATATATATATATATATATATATATATATATATATATATATATATATATATATATATGTCTATTATACATGTACAAAAATTATACTATATATAATATATATTTTTTATATATATAGTGTGTATGTAAATAATTTTTTTTCACGTACGCACGACCTTTTTTAAAATATACTTACAGATATTAAACCATAAATATCATGTAATATCAAATTCACACCACTGGGAATAACCTACATCTCAGGGGAATTACAACTGATCAGAGCGTCTGCCGAATCTAGGATGATGGTAAGTTGATGAAAAAAGCGTAAGATTCAGAAGTGTTAGGAGTAAGGAGGAGAGGAAAATCTAGCAAGTGTTGGACAGGTATTGTGAAAGAGGTATTTGAAAGGAGGGACCTTATCATCCAGGAGGCACGAGAATGCATGCAAGATGGAGTGAGTGCAAGCTTTACAGCACAGATGATTCAGCAGTGATAGAGTAAATGCGACTGTGACCGTCGTGTTGTTTTTCCGTGGAGTCATCCCATGTCATGAAAAACGGGCTATTGTTGACATATATACATATATATATATATATATATATATATATATATATATATATATATATATATATATATATATATAATGTATGTATATAGCCTATATATATATATGTGTGTGTGCATGTGTGTGTAACCTCATTTTTATTATGTATTTAACGCTGTACGTTAATATTTAATGATATTGTATTCAGTTCTACTCTTCTATCTCTCCGCTTTCTTCATGTCTCACAGGTGGGTATTCCATTGTTTGGAAGCTTGTTATGTAAGTTCATGACCTTTCGGCTCGTTTCGTAAGAACGTATGCACTCGTGTGTGTGTGTGTGTGTGTGTGTATGTATGTATGTATGTATGTATGTGTTTGCGTGTACACCTATAGAGAGAGAGATTTCGTTGTAGTTAGAAACAATACTCTGATGGCTTGTCCATCAGCCTTCAAGGTTGCCCCCGAAAGGGTTCATGACTGGGATAACTAAAGAACAAAAACGTAAGCGCACGAAGCCACTACAAAGACCACTGAGCCGCAGGGAGCCCCTGAGCCTGAAGGGTTACATACACACGAACTCCACGCGCAAACACACGCACAAACACACCAGGCGTTGCAACAGTTTTATGTCTTTGTGTTTTGCTTGTTAAGAGGTAGCACCTACATCGTTGCCAATGGTATTAGGCTTTTCTGCTTTGCGTTTCCTATTTGTTTAATTTCTTGACTTCTTATTCTCTCATATATGTCTTCAATGTTAATTGCAATAGACACCCACGTTTTGCTCACAAAGACAACTGCAAAGGTCACCAGGAAGCTTGGAAAAGTTTAAGGGTAACTATTTACGCTTGTGGAATTCTTTGCAGTTGGAGTGGTGTATGATGCCTTTTTTTTTTTTTTTTTTTGTGAGAAAACAGAAGTACCTGTGTGGTTTCCTCCGCGGCGGCTGTCCTCACGTAATGTTTTAGACCTAATGCACTGTCAGTACAGATTCGAGGGAAATTGATTTTTCAGGCGTGGGATAGCAAGGAAGTGTTTTTAACGAACGCATTTGTGCTTAATTACACTTATTTTTCGTGTGAAATAAATATCCTGAAATTTCAACTCGGAAATAAGCTCTTAAATACCTTCTTGAAACCTAACCATGCGCAGTCTTGAAGTAAAATATTATATCGATGAGTACGTTGTTGCTTTCAGGTTGGGCGAATTTGAATCAGACTCTGTATCAGGATTAACAGATCCTATATTCACCATTTGATCGTTTGTGAACATTTTAGGTGTGATTCAGCCAGTAGTGTAAATTATACATAGTGTGTGGCTCACAAAAGATGTTTTAGCCGTTTTCAGATATTTTACTTCCATACTTATTGCTAAAAAGAACGTAATGCATACATACATACATACACACCACCCATATATATGTATATATGTATATGTGTCATATACTGTGTATATAATTTACATATATCCATATACATATACATATACATATATAATTTAATTACACAGCATACCTACCAAGGAAAGTGTATGGAAGGATTTTGGTTGAGAAAACATGATGGATAACATAAAGATCAAAAGTTGAATGGCAGTGTGGGTTAGGCAAGGGAGACGGTGTATAGATTGAGTGTTGACTAAGGAACGGTTTTGTGAGAATTTTTGATGAAGGAAAAGCTGCTTGTGTCAGACTTGGACCCAGAAAAAGCTTATGATGTAGAGGCAATTTATGGTGTGCGGTGAAGACGCACAGTATATAATGGAAGTTGTTGAGAGCGATTAAAATTTTTTATGATACAAGCAAAGCATGGTTTAAAATATGTAGATGGTAGGTTGGCTGGTTTGGGTGTAAAAATGGATCCGAGTCAAGGGTGTATAATGTCTTCATTGCTGATTAATATCTTTATGGCTTTAGTGATGGTAGAAGTGGAAGAGAGGAAAAGAGACGTGGCTGCAAGGCTTTGGGATAATAAAATGAGTCGTGAATTGAGTATGGAGTGGTTTATATATGGCGTTGATAAGAACAAATGTCAGCAGTAGTACAGTATGCCATAAGAGTAAATGAGAATCAGGAAGATGGGGAAATGAATGTTAAAATAGACGGTGGAAGAAGAAAACTGGTTAATCTTTGTAGGCACTTGGGAGTAAATTCAACAGATGATGTGAGGATGGAAGAAGAGAGTCACAGAGTAAGTGAGGGAGGAAATTACCAGGGTGTATGTAGAAGATTGGAAATATATTTTGAGTATCTCTTGAAGGCAAGATAGGAATACATGAAGAGATCGTTGAACCAGCCCCACTTTATGGCAGTGGAATGTGGATACAGTGTGCGAAAGAAAAAAAAAAGGATTTAAGCTGTTGAGAATAATTGATTGCATAGTGTATGAGGTAAATAAAATTAAATGGCAAGCATGTGGAGATCCCCTGGGCTTGTTGTATAAAGGTTACTGCAGGTAAAAGGGTGGGTCAAATTATTTGTGAATGGTTTGTTTATTTGGAAATAATGGATAATGACAGTTCGTGAAAGAAGTTTGTAATGCAGAAGTCTTAGGAAGGAGTATATATATATATATATATATATATATATATATATATATATATATATATTTATTGTACACATACACACACAGTATATATACTTTTTATATTGTCTCAAGGGGTACGGTTAAAGTTACAAAATACTTCTTTGCGCACAGTTGTCAGTTTTTTATTGAAGATTTTGTCATTATTTAAAGTGGAAACATTCATTTGCTTCTACTCGGAATATGTATAGCCTTAGTTTTCCGTAGATGGAAAGATAGAAATGAAATATATATTTCCAAGCGTTTAATGTATACGCTTAAAAACAGATTACTTGCCTTCCTTTTTATTTAGACGAGGTAATGTTAAGCATGCCAGTGTTTACTAGTGAGCGTGTTGTGGCGCCCATATATGTTGTAAAGTGATATACCAGCCTTGGGAATGTTATTATGGTAAAATGTGTTGGAATCTTTTGATAAGAAGGCAAAGCGAGGTTTTAACGCGTTTGTGAGTTCGTACTATTTGTTGATATCTTACTGAATCGATAAACACGGAAAACATTTACTCTTAACAAGTACTGAAAGTCAGGGGAACTATACCTACTTTGCATAATTAAATAATAAGAATAGAGGATTGCATCCTTTCTAAATCCATATCAGATTACATTACGTTAAGTAATTGTACAGTCTCAGAGGAAACGGTAAATCTTTCTAGCCTAAAATGACTGAATTTTTCAAGGTTTGTGACAGACAGTGAATTTTTCAAGGTTTGTGACAGACAGTATTCACCATTTTCCCCATCTTTCGTTCATTCTTTGCTAACGCAAACGCATTTTGAAAGAAGGGCATTGAGCCGTGGGTGTATCTCACTTTCAGTTTTATGACGATTTGTTTGTACTCCATCTTTTTTTTTTTTACAATATTAATCATGGACATAGACGCTGTGTACCTCACCATTTATTCTGAAACCATGGTGTTTTCATCAATGGATAGATTATCCAGGTGCAGTGGAGCTTTGAGATTTTCCATTTATTTACATATTTTTATACGCAGCAGATCTACGAAATATTGCTTGTAGTGTTGTTATGAGATTTTAATTGGAATTTCCAGTGCAGAACACATATTTGGTCACAGTGGGACTTGAGAAACTTTAACTGCAAATTAGTAGATATGTGATAATTCCTGGAGGAACTTCATGAGTTAGTGTCATTAATTTGTATAGTTGCGGCCAACCGTACATGCTGTACTTATTTTTTCCAGAGACACGAAACTGTTAATTGAAAATTTACAAACCAACTTTTTGGGAGTCTAAATCGTTCATAGTACAACCGCGCACGTTGTGGGATCCCATTTTCCAGTTATATGCATCATCAGTCCGTTTCATCTTTTATTTCTGGAGTCGATGACAGTTGTCGAAATGCTTTCCAGAAAACCGATAGGTATGATTGTATCGGACACAAATGAATCCAACTGTACGTTTTGTGTATACGTGTAATTTTATAGCGAACTTGTACGTATGGTCCTGTGTATAGCATTTCCCACAAGCCTGAAGATCAAGAAGAACGGCTCTCAAGTTCCCTGGGTCGGCAAATTGATGCGGCCTGGTTAATGGCTTGAGCTTTTAACAAAGCATTCAGCGAAGCTTCAAAAATGCGATAAACATTGTAACATTACTCAGATTTCATAACTGGACAGGGAGCCAAGTAATCACGTTTACGCTGTCACAAAAGATTGACCTATTCACAGTAAGTTGTCGTAGGTCAGAAACATTCCTTTACTGCAAGTCTGTGAAATCGCGAGATTTGCATGAGTGAATTCTGCGTGTTGTTATTTTGGTTGGTGATGTAACCGTTGTTGTCGTCTCTAACTTCAAGTCATTTTTCTTATGATTGTACAGTAATTACTTGCTCTTTCATCCTCTGCCAATTACGTACACAATCGGTGGGAATATTTGAACTTGGGTTTTCGGTTACTATGATTTCAGGAAGCTACAGTTAGTGTCACCCACAAAGTAGAGTTCATAGGGATTTTATTTTGTTACACTTGAACTATTTGATAATTTCTGAAGCTTTAATAATAGTATTCCTGAAACTTGATTATTTGTTTGACTTTAGCAAGAACATTTATAAACATACAAACATTTATAAACATACAAGAGACTATATATAATTATTATGTGTGTGTATGCGTCTGTAGGTTCAGCAGTAAGCTCTTTTCAGGAGCAGTGGGGGCTAAGGGAAAATAACAGAAACTTACATTATTCATTGGATTGAAGAAGGAATCTTGAATGCAGAAAATTTTTGCAACGTTAGGTTTTTCATGTAACTCCACAGAAGTCTCTTCTGGTGCTTCCTGGATATTGAGACACTTCCACATAATTTAGCTTGCATTGTTCTGTCGCATTTTCCAACGTCGTCCTGTAAATTGCAAATTTTGCACACTTCTGCAGCTCTCACTTCTCATCACTTACAACCGAAGCCACATGAAAACTGATCCATTTTATGCACCAATGATAGACGTTTTGCATTACATTTCTCATCCCTCCTCTCTTCGTAATCCACAAATAATATAGTTTATCAATATTTTTTCCCGTATTTCTTGCATTCGTATTCTCCATCCTGTATTCAGTCATATTCTGTAATTTGGACTCAGCAGTTCCTCCATTCTTTCCAACTTTGTTTTCACAGACACCTCTTTCTCTCCAAACCTACAGCACAGATAATTTTATCCTCCGTATGTATTTCTTCTCTTTTTTACTCTGTCTCATCAGGTACATTGATTCTCAGTTGCAAGTTTGAGTTATCTTTTTCCATTCTTCATACTATCCACACAAGTTCACTGGCTCCCACGTGCTTTGATATTCTTACCCTAATTAATATTCCTATCTAGAATCCCCACCTTACAATAATTAATTTCAACTCGCTCACAGGTCTCTGTAGCTTCTTGTCACTATCACCAGCTAACGCGTTAACATCTGCAAGTAGGAGTCACTCCAGTAACAGTTACGACCCCTTATCCAACAATTTTTTCCCCACGTCTGTGCATTCCTCTAACTTCTCTCATTTCTATATCTATTAAGGTAAATAACAGTGGAGGCTCGTACACTTGTCTTAGACTGGTTAAACCAGATCTTTCACTTTCCAATCGATTAATTTCAATGCTCTTTTCATGCATCATAAGATCTTGTAGCATATCTCAGCAAATTGCCTTTTGCACTATAAATTCTCATCGCATTCCCCACAGCTTGTTGAATGAAGTGAAAAAGGTTTGTGAGTCCAGGCTTTCACATGCAGCCTTTAATTTTCTGTAAAAGAAAACTATTGTGCCGGCTTTGTCTGTCCGTCCGCGCTTTTTTTCTGTCCGCACTTTTTCTGGCCGCCCTCAGATCTTAAAAACTACTGAGGTTAGAGGGCTGCAAATTGGTATGTTGATCATCCACCTTCAAATCATGAAACCTACCAAATTGCAGCCCTCTAGCCTCAGTAGTTTTTATTTTATCTATCTAAGGTTAAAATTGGCCATAATGGTGCGTCTGGCAGTGATATAGGACAGGTAACCACCGGCGATGATTAAAGTTTCATGGGCCTCGGCTCATACAGCATTATACCGAGACCACTGACGATAGATCTATTTTCGGTGGGCTTGATTATACGCTGTAGCGGCTGTACAGAAAACTCGATTGCGCCGAAGAAACTTTGGCGCATTTTTTACTTTCATTTTACGCTTACTTCTCATATGATTTTATAATAACGGATAATCAAAGCTGCCAACTTCCTCCTAGTCCAAATCCACATTGCGGTTGCATTATCTTAGGTTATATGCCTTCCTTTATCAATCAGAATCCCACCATTTACCATCACCAGTTTACTAAGTAATGTTGTGACCCCTTAATTCTTAGTCACTTCTCATACCTTCTAAACATACACAAAGGAACAATTATTTCTTTCAGATATTTATGTAGAACCCTTCCCTCAACCAGTCATACTTTAAAAACTCAGATCAGTTACACTAAGTTATCCATGCTAGTAAAAATTGATCTGAATCAGTGTTTATTTAAATTCCGCAATGTAAAGAAAGGGCTCTCTTTTATTTCGTATTTAAAACTGCAAGGTTCGGTGGAAGTTGTATTAAAGAACAGAGTGTAATGGAAACGCTGAGATCACAGTGGCCAAGTCGAGAACGGGCTAATTACAAACCACCGACGTTTCTGGACCACAATGGTCCCATTCTCAGGGCTAAAAAGACAAACAAATTTATAAATAATAAAATTACTCAGACAAAAATAAGATTAAAATACAAATATTTATTTTTAAAAAATTAAGAAGTGTACACTGAAATATGTTTTAAGCAGAAAAAGCCGAGTGACTAGCAAGGGCACTTTGGGGTTCTAGGAAAACTCACGACAGGTTTAGAGGTTTGACTAAGGACTGGGAGTTGAATCGGCGACCAGTCTTTTTAACAATCGAGGATTGTCAAGAGTTGGTCGTTCAAGGCTCTACCCAATATCTCACAATCATCATATTTTATTGCATGTTTGTATTTATGTACATGATCTTGTATGTTAGAGAATTCAGGGTTTGTTAACTCCTATTTTATAATAACCAACACCACGATGCGAATGTGTCCTAACATTCAGCAACCGAAATGTCACCAGGTCGTAGTAAATTTGTATAATACATCAGAAGTCATTAATTTGCATAGTCTTTATATATATATATATATATATATATATAAAAAAATATATTTATATTATATATATAAATATATATATATATATATATATATATATATATATTATATATATATATATATATATATATATATATATATATATATATATATATATATATATGGGTGTATTTACGTATGTATGGGTGTGTGTATATATGTATTTATATTTGTATGCATGTAGGTATGTATAGAGAGAGAGAGAAATGTGTAAAATTTTAAAAGGGTATTTTTGCATAAAAGTTTCATGAAATATTTATAAATAACACTGCGTATAAAGTTGATCCTGCTGACGATACAAGATTCAGTGTTGTTAGGACCTGAAGAAGATTGCAAGTTGAGAGTTTTTTTTTGGCTTACACATGGATGAATTTCTCATTAAAGGTCATGGCCGGGTTTTGTATGATAAGACGTGAAATGCAAAAAAAAAAAAAAAAAAAAAAAAAAAAACGCATTTTCTGCAATGTAAGTGAAAATTTTTAGATTCGCATCGGGATCTTGCTCTGCACCCATTTCAAAATCCGGTGAACTATCCTTGACTCACAGCCCACCACCTCCAGAAAATGTAATTTTATATTTTCAGTTTAAGTTATATAAATATGTTGTTATCAAGCTGACACGGGTGACTACATAAAGTTTCAACTTGTTGACGGAGGCAATTAGCCGCATTTCCATTTTCTATGCACCTGACACGAGTTCTTGGCGTTTAACGTTGCCTTGATATCGTTGAAGCAAGTGGCTCATGAGCTTTCTGTTCATCTTCATACTTTATGTAGAGGGTATCCTGCTGAATAGACTCGTTCAAGCTCTTAACCTGATTACTGATTCAAGCTTGTGACCTGATTGCTGCAGCATGTTAGAAGTGGATCCAGGTGAGGTGAGGATCTCTGGGAAACGCGTGAGATCCTTACCTATGTTATGGAATTGGGATCTTATTAATGACGCCTGGTTGCGAGGTTTATCTCGTGGGACTAATTAGACAACACGATGAATGGGCTACTTGTGGTTCTGCTTCCATTAACCTCCCATTAGTGCCTCTTTGGACTCTTAGTGAATTGAAATGGAACGCTTGTTATATAAGTATTGCCTTGAATGGGATTTGATTTATAAATTACTCGATGATGCGTTGATTATCAGAGAACGTTAATATAAATGATAAATGTTAGATTCTTCATTTACTGATAACTTTTGTAAGTGAAAGCTTCCCTTTACTTGAGGAGCAATTTTATGTGGTTATTTTTTCATGGATAAATATGTACTTTGACCCAATAAAACTCATGGATCAGAAATATTTGGAACTCGGATCATACTGTAGTTTATTTCTCGAATCCTATGAAGTATTATAAATAGGGTTTTACACAGAAAAGCCTTTTTTGGTTCTTTCATTATTACGAAACATTTATGCAGAAGGTCCCCCTCGATGTGGGACCAACTTGACGTGGTGAGGGGGCTCTTGAACTCCAGGAATCTGTTCCCGGGTTTGAGTCCAAGAGTCCATATACCATTATATATTTATTTGGACTAATTTTTGTGGAAATTTCCACTTTAGATAAAGTTATTGGACCTGATAAATAGGAAAAGATATCATAGCTCGGAATGAGTTTATATCCGAAGCTAAATAGTGAAAAATGTGGCAGGAACATCAACTGCCCGATAATGTCCGGACCGGAGAGTATCACATTGATGGCTCAAAGGCGGAACTATTCTTTAGGGCTGGACCACGGATTCCAGGGGGTTCTGGTTCTGGGGATAGGACTTTCGGCATTTTATCCAGTTTGCCCATAATATGACTAGGATGGGGGTGATTGTATTCTAGTAATATTGTCAGTCCTAGCTTACACTTGGGCCACTCTTATCATGTTGTGCCATCCCCTGTGGGGTGGGGTAGAGAGTGGACATTTGGGAGTCAGTTCTCACTTGTGCCATTGGTGGAAGAATAAACTCCATGAAAGGCTCATGATATATTTTTAAGGTTTTCAGGTTTATTTTTTTTTTTATATACTAAGTGTAAGCTAGGACTGACAATATTACTAGAATACAATCAACCCCATCCTAGTCATATTATGGGCAAACTGGATAAAATGCCGAAAGTCCTATCCCCAGAACCAGAACCCCCTGGAATCCGTGGTCTAGCCCTAAAGAATAGTTCCGCCTTTGAGCCATCAATGTGATAACTCTCCGGTCCGGACATTATCGGGCAGTTGATGTTCCTGCCACATTTTTCACTATTTAGCTTCGGATATAAACCCATTCCGAGCTATGATATCTTTTCCTATTTATCAGGTCCAATAACTTTATCTAAAGTGGAAATTTCCACAAAAATTAGTCCAAATAAATATATAATGGTATATGGACTCTTGGACTCAAACCCGGGAACAGATTCCTGGAGTTCAAGAGCCCCCTCACCACGTCAAGTTGGTCCCACATCGAGGGAGACCTTCTGCATAAATGTTTCGTAATAATGAAAGAACCCAAAAAGGCTTTTCTGTGTAAAACCCTATTTATAATACTTCGTAGGATTCGAGAAATAAACTACAGTATGATCCGAGTTCCAAATATTTCTGATCCATGAGTTTTATTGGAGTCAAAGTACATATTTATCCATGAAAAAATAACCACATATAAAATTGCTCCTCAAGTAAAGGGAAGCTTTCACTTACAAAAGTTATCAGTAAATGAAGAATCTAACATTTGTCATTTATACTTAGTAGTTTTAAAGATTTAAGTACCCCTGGGGCCTTTGATGGTAGCGACTCGGCACAGTTGACAACAGCTGGAACCTCCTCAGACAACCTCTCTCTGGGAAAATCAGAAAAAAAATACTAGTGTAATTACACTGGAGCCATATGCTCCAATAAAAAGCAAACCAAAAAAAGCAAATATCTTGACCCAACTTTGACTCACTTCGACTTCCTTTTTTGGAAGTGGAAGTTGGTCAAGATTCCTGACTTTAGAAACAGAGAAGAAAATACCAGCATTGAAATGACTGCTGAATCGACATTCAACGACTGAAATGTCATTCAGACCAATAAAAGCTCAGATGTTGTTGATAGAAACCACAACAAAAAATCACTCAAAATTACTTAACTATAAAAAAAATATTGATAATATAAAAGTACATATAAAAGAACATGACAATATGAACAGTGTATAAGGTACTATAGTACTCCCTGATAATGATGAAGAACCAATAGAAAAGAATATATTGCTGGATTCCCTTAAAAAAAGGCACAACAATGCACAAGATTGCGAAATATACAACATGTCCAGTAGACGGAGTAATGGAAAAACACTGAGAATAGCAAACATAAAATTTGAAGACCATGAATTACCATTAAAAATTAAATCTTGGGCCAAAGCAGAGAACTGAGACCGTATGTTCCAAAACCACTACAGTGCCAAAACTGTAGTACGTATGGACATACAAGGAAAAATTGCCGTAATACATCTATACGTACATACTGTGGATCTGACAAACATACCAGAGAATGGAGGTATGGTGAACCAAAATGCGTGAACTTTGGACAAAATCACCATGCAAGATCTAAGGAGTGTATGTATTATATATACAATGCAGAATTAAAATTACTTCAGGAAAGGACAGGAATGCCTATAAAAGAGGCCAAATTAGAATTAAAAGTTAGAGGAATGCACGATCCCGCTAGGAAACGAACGTTTTCTACGGTAATAAGATCAAACAATGAAACAAAAATGGAAATTGATAGGAGTAACAAAACCCTGATAGATCAGTCTCAAAGAAAAATAACCACTTTGCAAGAAGAAACTAATAGAGCAAAGAACCAAGAAAATGTACACAAATATTTGCTCAAATTCATTTGAGATATTAAGAGAAACTGAAACACTAGAAGATAATGCAAGCACCACAGAAATATTAGAAGATAGTTTTGATGAATTAGAAACTAAAGAAAAAAAAGAGGCCTTTAGAGAGAACTCCACCTTAGACCAACAAAAAACCAACTGTTATTAGAGGTACATCCATTAAAATAAAGGCGGGAGACCCGAAGGAAGAACATAAACCAAAAAATGGTAAGAATATACCTTTGTCTCCTAAAGTAATAATAAAACCAATATAAACAGATACCCAGAACACCAAAGAAATAGTAGAGGAACAAACCATTGACAAGAATGATTATGTGATGGGAGAAGAGATTACTCCATCACCAATAATAGGTGCAGCAAGAGTATACGAAAAAACGACACATGAAAACACCTGTGTATGTAATGAATGTTTCATTGAACTGTGCAACAAAAACAAAAGCATAATAAAGGACAGTTTAACAAACACTATACGAAATTTTACAAGATACAGAAATAAACTACTAGTTTAGACACTCACGAAAAGGGCTGTATGTGCATTGGACACCTAGTATCATATAAAGAAAAACCAATAAATATCGTAAATAAAATTTTAGGAAAAATGCAAATTGGTGATCCACAAAAAAGAAAATAACACTTGAACACACTAACGTAATATTTTCAATAATTATATTATACAAGTGTTCTACAGACCAGATTACATTTGGGAGAAATACAACGATTACTGAGGGAATACGAACCAGTGATATTATGTTTACAACATGTCAACAAAACAATATCAACAATAGGTAAATATACCTTAGTATCTACATCTAGAAAGGAAGAAGGGAGTTTAGGTACCGCTATGTATGTACATAAAGTATGTTATGACAGAGTACCTGTAAACTTTATTGACTTGCAAATATCAAGTATTAAAATACGAATAAAAACGATAATTATATAATTTATAATTTATACAACCAACCTAATAAAAATTACGACATTGATAAACTTGAAGATTTACTTAACAACACCAAGGAACCTACATTAATAGTAGGTGATTTTAATGCTCACAACCCAATATGGAACTGTAATTGTACAAACTCAAGTAGAACAGGAAGTAAAAAAGAAGGGTTCATGGATCTGGACGACATGTGCCGTATAAATGATGACGAAATTAGCACATATTTTTCAAAAACACACGGAACATTTTCCTCAGATTAGATTACAGAATAATCCTGCAAAACATGTCCCTCACTATAACA
Source organism: Macrobrachium rosenbergii (assembly GCF_040412425.1). Lineage (NCBI taxonomy): Eukaryota > Metazoa > Arthropoda > Malacostraca > Decapoda > Palaemonidae > Macrobrachium > Macrobrachium rosenbergii. The sequence goes on along the minus strand of NC_089761.1, from coordinate 54,853,011 downwards.
TTTATAAAGCAGATTGGGAGTGATATGAAATGCATACTAGAAATATACCACCATTTGAATATTTAAAAGACCATAATGAAACTAATAAATTTTTTGTTGATTTCATTAAAAATACTCCCGATAAAACATTGCCAAACTCAAAACCCCATCCAACAAAACACAAAGTTCCATGGTGGTCCGATAAGCTAACAGAATTAATCAATATAAAGCACTCAATACGGAGAAGATTAGATAATTTTAATACAAATTTCCGTAAAAGAAGTAAAACATTACCGATATTAGAAGGAACTTTACAAAAAATGACTATGTTATTGCTAGAAATTGATACATCAAAACCTCTATACAACAAAATAATTATCTGCAAAATTTAAAAAAGAAGTAATTCAAGGAAGAATAATTTCATGGAGGAAATATATATCAGATCTCTCTAATAATACTCCCATACAAAAAATATGGGAAAAATTTAGAAAAAAAATGGTACCCATGTTAAACCACCTAGACATGCCATATTAAAAGATGGGGAAAAAAACACTTGATCCAAAAGAAATAAGTAATATAATAGGAGAAAATTTAACAACTGTAGGTAGTGATAAAAATTTAGATGAACACTTCCGCTTAAAGAAAAATAAAATAGAATTAATAACAATAAATTTTGAAACAGTGCAAGATATATATTATAATAGAAAATTCATATGTCAGCGTTGGAATATGCTCTCTCGAACAGCAATAAATCTGCTCTAGGAGGTGAAAATATTTGTTTTGAGATGATCTGCCACTTAGCACTTTTGGCAGTCATACTTATTAGAGTTTTATAATCATTTATGCCTTCGAGTTTTATTTCCAGATGAATGGCGTAAAGCTATTATAATTCCTATCCCCAAACCGGGAAAGGATCCCAGTAATGTAAATAATTACAGACCAATTTCCTTAACAAGCTGCTTGTGCAAATTGTTTGAGAAAATGGTAAATGCTTGACCAACATGGCACATTCGAGAAAATTAAATTTTGACTCCCACTCAATTCAGGTCACAGTGTAACAGATCTACATTAGATTCTCGCTCTAACTTAGACCATATACATAGCGGTTTTGAACGAAAACAAATAACTGTAGCTGTCTTTTTTGACATTGAAAAAGCATACGATACTGCTTGGAGGTATGCATAGCATACTTTACAAAACAACAACATCCGTGGACAGTTACCTAGGTTTATACAAAACTTTTTGACAAATAGCAGTTTCCAGGTGAGAATTGATGATGTTGTGTCTAGAACATTTCCACTTGAAAATGGTGTTCCACAGGGAAGCGTCCATAGAGGCATACTGTTTACTTAGCAATTAATGATATCAGTAATAATCTACCTATTGGCATTAAAAGTGACCTGTATATGGATGATTTTGCCATATATTATTCAGCATCTCGAGTAAAACATGCAGAACGAATAATTAATAAAAGCATAGTAAAAATAGATGAATGGTCCTCATCTGTAGCCATTAAATTTTCCATAGATAAAACTCAATCATGTTCCATAAAAATAAAAAGTGGAAAAAAGGCGAAGAAATAGATTTAAAAATCAGAAACCATAGTATACCAATTGGACAACGGCAAAATTTTGCCCTAGGAGAGCTGTTAATCAGCTCAATGGTCTGGTTAAACTAAGATATACTTTTTTTTTGGGGTATTGATATCCGATACTCACTTGAACTGGAAAGCCCACATAACATACGTAAAATCAAAATGTAAAAGAGCATGCATTAAATCTAATTAAAAAACTGTCGAACACTACTTGGGGAGCCGATAGACATACCCTTACACTACTGTATAAAGCAGCAGTTCTGTATATCATTGATTATGGAAGCGAAGCATATGGCTCAGCATAGGATGCAGTGCTGAAAATGTTAGACCCTGTTCATAATGCAGGCCTTAGAATATGCTCAGGAGCCTTTATATTATCACCAAAATCATCTTTACAAGTTCAATGTGGTGAACTACCTCTGTCTCTCCATAGAGAGCTATTAACAATGAAAATGCCATAAGAATTCGGACAAGTGATTCTCCAACAAAAACATTATTTGAATGAAGAGATATACTTTATAAATAACCATCCATCACCTTTCCCAGTTAGAGCCAGAAGATTGTTTAAGTCGCTGAATATAAATATACAAGTGCCTTTAATAGTAAAATCACCTCCTCCCTGGACAGTGAATAAAATGAGAATTTGTACACACCTGAAGTATCTATACACCAGAACACCATAGACATACAATAGAGCATATAAGCCGAAAAGGTCCACATTACGCAACATATACAGATGGATCTACATCAGAACATGCTACAGTGTCCCAAGACAAAACTTATCAGTTCTCTCCTAATAATGCTTCAGTATTCACAGCAGAATTGTGTGGAATTGCATCAGCTATAAAAGTAATTAAAGAAACATCATTCAATATTTTTGTGATTTTTAGTGACTCGAGAAGCACTATAGAAGCTATTCAGAGTTACAAATAAAAAGATAATATATTACAACAAATTAAATTATTTCTCCATAACATATGATAATGGAAAAATGTAGAAATATGGGATCAAAGGAAATGAAGAAGCAGACAAAGCAGCCAAAGAAGCAACCCACCTGACAAGATCGAATGTGAATGGCCCTGTTATTGAATATGTAACATATAAAAATGGGTATCATAAATAAAGGGCAATATATATGGAATGAAGAACCTGAAAATAATAAATTGAAACAAAAAAACCTAATGTTAAAAAATGGAGTTCCTCATATCAGAGAGAGAGACACGCACAAGTAATTCTAACACGTCTCAGAATAACCCATGCTCGTCTGACACATGGACACTTAATGAGCAGCCCACGTGGCCCGGGCCCCGGCTCCAGAGTGCTCAGAGTGCAGGGTGATGATAACGGTCAGACATGTGTTGTGTTCAAAGTATGACCGACAGCGACTGTCAACTTTTGGAAATAAATCAATGGAGGAAATTTTGTCAGAATCTTTTACACTTTCAGTCATTCCGATTTTGATGTTCATTCGGAAATATGATTTAATTAATAAAATATAAAAATAAGTAAATAATGAAAGTACGAAAACCCTTATAGCATTGGTTGAATTTGAAAAAAAAAGTAAAATTTTAAAATATTACTTAACTGAATTTTAATATACCATTTTAGTGTGTATGTAAGGAAGCATGAGTAAATGTATTTATTGTATGTATGTGTTCCAGTATGAGAGCATGCGCCTATGTGCAGTTTTTAATTTCATTTTAACTCGTTCATCATCGTACTGAATGACCTATTGGGTCCTAGTGCTTGGCCTCAGGCCTAGACCAGGTATTTTAATCTAATTCTTCGGGCCAGCCCTATGAGAGCTGAAAGTCAGCTTAGTGGTCTGATTAAACTACTTTAATAATAATAGTATGCAGAAGGTTAAAGATTAAAAGAGCAACGTTTGTGTAGGTATATTTTAGGATACAGGAAAAAAATATGATTTTCTAGGGTACCATTGGAAAATAATAAATCATAGAATGGCTAGAAATCGCCAAAGAATAATTCAGTTTTGGCTGAAACTGAAACTTCTTTTCTAAGCATGTAATACTGAAATTGATTAGTGTGGTGCATGCCTGAAGAACTGGTAAAATTTGACATTGGTGCTTCTTGGTGCAAAAAAAGACTGGAAAATGTTGATTATAATAATAAAACCATATTAGTCAACCCCAGTAAAAGAGAAGTAAGAACACGTACAGAATTCAAGATAATTCCTATCTTGAAAGGTAAGAAAAATGAGGAAAAAAAGAAAAATGGCGACGGTTCTGAGAGAGCAGCTGGTCGAATATTTGCCTCCCTTACAAATGTTTCTTCTTATTTTGTTGTTATAAGTAATAGTGACAGTGTTAGTATTTCAATCAATAGTTTGGTCAGGATTTAGTCATTATCTTAAAAGTTTCAGTATCAACAATTTTTACTCGCTAGGAGGAAAATTATTATGATTTGTTTTTTCAGTCTTCAGTTTCTCATTTTGAATGAGACATGAAGAAAACGTAAGTTGTATTGAATTTCTTTAGTTTATAGTTTATATATTCTTTAGTTTATAGTTTATATATATATATATATATATATATATATATATATATATATATATATATATATATATATATATATATATAATTATACACAAACATATATGTACAGTATATATTTGTATATATATATATATATATATATATATATATATATATATATATATATATATATATATTATACATACATACATACATATAAAACAAACAAATAAGCTTTCATGTGGCTGGAGTCGGTATGATGTCAAGTATCCTCAGTTTTACTTCATATTTTTATTTTTTATAATTCCTATTATGAATATTTAAATATTATAGTAAAAATGATAGCAATATGCTCTTAATTGTTAGTTTTAAATATCTGTAAGGAATTACACATAAAAACATTATTGTGACGAATGATAAGAGGAAACCCCAAAATGGTCTTTTATATTGCTTGTATGAAGGTTTTAATATATGTATTAAAGAATTTTATGTATATTGCAGTTTAGTCGAGAGCGGAATGCATGTAAAATTTCATGGCAAATCGTGATTTTATAATGCTGCGCAACCTGTTTTAGGCTGAAGAAATAATTTTGATCGCTATTGTGCGCGACTCCTTAAAACAAGCTGAAATCGATGTCCTTTGAATACATCAGTGAATTTCGTCGTCGCAGCAACCCGAACCTCTGGCTGTGTCAAGGACATAACCTCTGGACATTGAGCAAGCGAGAAAAAAACCGCTGCATTGGCTCTACTTGTTCCTCAATCGCTGTTTGTCAAAAGATCGGTTTGGTGACGAAAGCGCTCTTGCAACTACGGTTATTTATAGTCTTTGAAGGCTGAGAATCTCGGATCTTTTATTCTGTAAAGGAAGATGAATGTCCTCGTCCGTGTGTCCTTCAACCTTCAAGATATTTTTTTGCTTTTTATTTGATCTTTGAGATTCCTGCGGTTGAACGCCCTATTTCTTATTGATGTTAGTTTCTGGTTGATTTGCCTGTTAGTCTTTGCGTTTCTTTTCTAGAGTCTTTCCACATTTGTAATTTTTTATGCATTAATTTATTTGGGTTGGAGTTTGTGTATACGTACAGTGTATATCTCAATGTGCATCTTTTATTAGATTAATGAAGTTTATATAAAACGAGTGTGATACAAATTCCTTTCTGTTCTGTAGGCAAACATTGGCACAAGTAGGCATATTACTTATGTGCTTTTATTTTCCTCCGTTTGTTTTGTAAGCTGTATTCTTTTGCAGCATTTTTCTTGTGCTTTTACTGCGTGCAGTGTGCGCGCACGCAAGGCGTGCTTGTTATCAAAATTTATAAATACACTGAGGAATTTAAAAAAAAAATCTGCCTGGGTTAGAGTAATTTGAAAAAATGTACGTTGATGAAAATCTACTTGAATTAGTTATGTGCAAAATGTACGTTGATGGAAATCAAAACTTTTAAATTGGCAGTAATGATGATGTTTAGTCATAAGTACGAAAAAAATGTGTAAGAGGGATCTACAAATTGATAAAAGTCCACGGTTGATATGTATGTGACCAAACAAACCATATATGATTTGAATGATATCTCTGATCACGTCCTTTCTTAGTAAACAGTAGCCTATGCTGCAGGAGACCATTATATAAAAGCAGCAGTTTGTTAAGGATTCTCCATTGTCCCTGTAGTGCTTTATAATCGTTGTTAAAAATCCCCCCAAAATATTGCTAACTTCCAGATACATACATTCCGTTCAGCTTGAATTTTTCTCGTTAAATTAGATTTATATTTTGCTTCTTTGCTTCCTTCTTAAATGCGGATATGATTAAAGTAGAACTTTTTAAAATGGATATAGTAAAAGTAGAACGTGTGTATCTGTAATTATTGACGGGGCATAGTTGATGTTAATAGTTAGACGAGATTGGTGTACGAACGTCAGTAAATTCTTTTACGAAAGAAATTGTGTTAGTAAATCCTGGAGTTTCTTGGTTTCCCTAATCAGTGCCATACTTAAGAGGCAACTTAAATACATTATGTATTTTAATGACTTGCTTTACTGGAATGATGTGTTTATCAATACGCAATTGATTTTCGTTTATAAAATTTCTGGCTCAGTGGTTCACCAATTTTGATTTAGCTAAAAAATTCGAGTGCCCTGTGCTGACTAGAAGAACATGTCGCGAAAATAGGTAGTAGTGCACATTGAAGTACGGGAAACTCAGCACTGGCCCCCGGGGAAATTTCCTTCTCTCTATAATGTCTTGCGTCCCGCTGTGTGCCTCAAGTCCAGCAGAGCTCCTCAAAGAAAACTGGTTTTCACTCCCCTAAGGTTTGTCAAGTTTATTTTCCTGCTAATTTCGCACTCGGCTGTCCGGTCATTGTATAAGACCGAAATAGAAGAGAAGGGGCCTCCCCTCCCCCCTTCCTTTTCCCCTTCTCCTTCGTCCTCCTAAAGATGCTTTGTGTAGCTTAGCTTCATTGTATTAATCCTTGCAAGGTGACTTGACGCAAATATGGAAGAAGTTGATGCGTCTCTCTCTCTCTCTCTCTCTCTCTCTCTCTCTCTCTCTCTCTCTCTCTCTCTCTCTCTAGACCTCTCGATACGCCAAACAAGTCACCGTGTTTGTTTTATAGGTTTATCAGATATGCGTCCCAACATCAAAGGTCATGCTTGAGTCTTGAAAAGGAGAAGAAAAAAAGGATTGCTCATGGCATATAACCCACGTCAATTTTTAGCCGGCTCTTGCATGCGCAATTGCTTGAACGGACAGATGAACGTGATATTTTATGAGGACCATTTTTTTTTACCGATCTCTCTCTCTCTCTCTCTCTCTCTCTCTCTCTCTCTCTCTCTCTCTCTCTCTCACACACACACACACACACACACACACACACACACACACACACACACACACACACACACACACACGGTTGATTGAATTTTCCAGCTAAGAGCTCTTTCTTTGATGTTTTAAAGTGCGTTTGCTCCAAAATGTTCTGTTTCACAAAGCCTTTCAAGCGAAGTCATTTATTCGCGATCTTTTTCTGTCTGTCTTTCTGTCTGACTCATTAAAATATTTATGAGATTTTACTGTACACTGCTTACTGTTAGTTTCGCGAAAATCTGGGATCACAGGCAAGAACTTTTGTCTTCTTATTGGAAAACGAAATTACTGACCACTTATCTGAAATTTATTCCGTTTTATCGTAGTGACAATCATAATAAGAATCGTGTGCTTATACTCAAGCCTTAGAAAGAGCGGTGGATGACCACTCAACGATTGACCTTCTTAAAATGTGACATTATTCGGATCTTTCCTAGATAGTGACCCCAAGGGTTTTCGGGGGTCGTTATCTAGGACTAATATTTCTTAGGGGTTATTATCTTTATGATATTTACAGTCTCTTGTTTGTTTTTACGGTTATTCCCGACGGGCTTGTACTAAACACGTTGCAAAGGTGGATACATTCCGGGGTAAAACCCTTGGGGGTCACTATCTAGGAAAGATCCCATTATTCAGTGGATAAACGGAACCGGAAGGGGTGTCTTGAAAAGTCCGCCGAAACGGGATCCTAAAGGAGACCACGAATATTGGAGAGAGCTCAAGAGTGAGAACGGAAAGGGAACAGGAACCACAGAACATTCACTACCAAAATGAGAGATTTTGTTGTACGCTAGAGTTTCAAGCGAAACTAGAGAATGCGCAAGAGCTGGAAATTTAACCACAGAAATCAAGTCCAGAAAGAGAAATCAGAGAAAACACAAGTTGAAACAGATGTGAAATCATGAGGGACAAAATGAGAGAAACACAAGAGAAATTAGATAAGACAGGAGAGTCGGCAACATTCATATAAATGCCAGAGAATCAAGAGAAATCAGACAAACACAAGAGTGGTAAGAGAATTAAGAGAAAACTTAAGAGCAGAGAGAATGAGAGAGATAAAAAAAAAAAACCGTGGGGCAGTAAGAAAGGAAAACACCAGAAAAGGAAGAGAAATGAGAAAAAGCGCAAGAATTGAAAGGTGAATAAGAAAAAGTTGGAAGAGAAATCACGAAAAAATCGAGTGGAAAGAGAACAAATGAATAGAATGAGATAGGAATCAAAGGAAACACAAGAGCGGAAAGAGGAATCGGCTAAAACACGTGTGAGGAAAGAGAAATCGGTGAAAACAAAAATAAAATGACGAATAAGAGAAAAAGGGGAACTGGCGGAAAAGCAATAGCTGAATAGTCAGGAAAAACACGAGCGGGAGAGATAATTTGGTGTAAATACAAGATCGGGAAGAGGAAACTTAACACATGACAAGACCTGTAAGAGAAATCAGAGAAAATACTCGAGTTGAAAGAGAAACTGGAGAAAACGCAAGGAAGGCGGCAACCGGCAAAACTGGAAGAGTAGAAAGAAAACTTGGGAAGGGAAAGAGAAATCAGAGAAAACGGAAAAGCTGTCAAGAAAGTCAGCTGACTGAATATAGTGCGTTACCTGGCTGCTTGGAAGAATTACCGCATTAGTTCAGGTTAGCTTGTATTTACATGGCGATGGTCAGATAATAAGGGACAGATATTTCAAGAGATGTACGTCTGTCAACGCCTAGCACGACACAGACTAATATTTGGAATTTAAGGTCTTCCTTTCCTTTCATACTTGATGAGTTACTGCCTACATTGTCACGTCGGTGATGTTTTCTTTTATTTTTTCATCGTTTCTTTGCCTAGAGTTAGGTTTTGGAACATGTAAAAGACGTTTTTCCTCTTAATCTGAATGTTGGAATATAGCAAATATGAACACTTTCGCATTTACGAATTCCTTAGAAAGACAAACAGTAAACTATTGATGTACTGACATAGGAGAATAGTTTTTTTAATAATGTTACGTGACATTTTTTAAGAGCAAAAGCCAATGGGGCGAGCCGCCGATTGCGCTGGTTTAGGCCAGTCCTGTAGAAAAAAAAAATGCTGTATATACGTAGAAGGGTGAGTCTATATCACTAAAGAAATTTTATACTCGTAAAAAGTGATGTCAGAAGAAATGGAATCAAGTATGATAGATTCTTTCACTTTACAACCAATCTCGCTACCTCTTCGTTTTGGCTATCAAACCATTCCCACTCCCCTTTTCACTGCCTTCAGCACTGTAAGGCTGAAAGTGCCACAGCGTTTTTCATAATGGCTAAATTTTCACAAATCAAATCAGTCAAGATGATAGATTCGTAGTTGATTCTAAAAAAAAAAAAAAAAAAAAAAAAAAAAAAAAAAAAAGTTGGGTGTACGCTGTTTGAGTTAGTTGTCATGAAGTCATTGTTCCTGACGATAGTTGCTGAACTATCATTGCTGGAGCATCTTGCACCAGGGTCCTAGCATTGCTTGGAGAGGCAGGAATTCAAACTTATTTATTTTTTCAAAGTTTTTCATACTAACAATTTTGGAATTTTGTCTTGCGTAGGAACGGGACAATTGATGTTGTAGGATGATACAGTATAAAGTATGCACCCAAAAACAAAAACGTATGACAAGTATCATTGTATATGTTGAGGATTGGAATTATCCTGTTTCGAGCAGTCACAGAGACATGTTGGAGCTGTTGTTTTTCCTGTATTCTTTAATTACAAATCTTTACGACCAGAAATATTTCCACGAAGTCTTTGTACATTTTTTGTCAATCGGTGTCTTTTACCACTGTTAAAATATTATTGCAGTCGAGTTTAAAAAATGTATTTTCCCAATGGTCCACTTCCCTTTGTCCATCTTTTCTCTTTCATTGCAGATATCGCGCGGGCGTGTGCGTGTGTGTGTGTGTGTGTGTGTGCTCGTGTATCTTTATGCTTGTGTATAAGTCTCGTCTGTCGCTATGTCTGCTCTCGTTGTTATGCAGTGTGATCAGGCGTTGAGGATCTCGTCGATGGTTGGTCATTCAGAAGTGTAAAACTCTTTCCTCCTAATTGATAAAATTTTGTGAGCATTTTCATTTAGTTTGCAATTGCTGCTCATTTGTTTATAAAATGCTGTAACTAGATGCGTGTAGTAAATGGAATTTATAACAAAGAACTGTTCTTTATATCTAGAGTTGTATGTTCTGCTGTTTGTGAAGTCGTATTTCATTCAGAGGTTTGCTGTTTTACATTTGTGCCTTGTTGAGATTGTTTGGAATAGCAAAAGATATGGTATTAACTAATAATTATATGCGTTTATATTTGACTTTAAAGGCAAGTTCTAGAGCAATAAAAAGGATACGTTACCTTGCAACAGACTTTATGTTTTGTAAAAGGGATGGCTCATCTGCATAATGAGATTCCCTGGGGAAAGGGAAGGTAAAGCTAAAAATGGCAAAATTTCATTTAAAAAACTGAAGGTGATAGGTATTAAAAACGTATTGCTTTTAGGGGAAAGTCTTGTTTAGTTAAAGGGCATAGGCAAAGGCTTGTCTTGAATAAGGAAGAATCTCATCTAATGAAAGTTAAATCTTGTTCCGTAAAATAGATAACCTTGTATGAAAAGAAGAGCAGTTTTGGCTATTGAAAAACAGCTTACTATGTGAAGGAAAAAAGACTTACCAAGCAAAAGGATTACTTTGTGCAGTATGAAGGAGAGACTTGGCATATAAAAAGGAAATGTATCACTAGTGAAAAGGAAAGTCTGACTTAATAGAAGGAATGGTTATCCTAGTTTCGTTTGGGAAAATTTATAGATTTTTCAGCAAGTTGAATTGTTTATTTTACATTGTAAAATGGGTCGTTTTGCACCGATACACTGTTGTGCTTACCTAGACACAGGGATGGTCTATGCCTAATAAGAGCGAGAATAAGATAATAAAAGGCACAGCAGTATGATAGAATGATGATAGGCTTGAGCGTAGATTAAAGGATAGTGTACTGATAATAGTCGTTCTCTGTAAAATGTTGTTATTAATGAACAACAATGTTGGAAACGATAATTTATTTTTCAAACTAATAGAAGATAGCATTTGCTTGGGTGGCTTCCGAGAAAAGACAGGACAGTGACCACTGCCACTTTCATACTTTGAGCAGTTGCATCTTAGACGAACCCTCTGGGCAGAAAACTTCGGTTGCACTAGACAGCATATTCCTGGTCAGAAAGCTCATCAGCAGAGCGTCAAACCCCCTACACACTGCAGTACTCACCTTTGTCGTGCCCCCCCCCCTTTTTTTTTTTTTTTTTTTTGGCTGAATGAGAAAACGAAGTACGAGTTCGGAATTCAACTCGCTACCTGTGAATCACCAGTGTTATTTTCAGAATGAGTATATTTTACCAAGTTGATCTGTGTTTTCTATTATGTTGTCCATAACTTGCCCACGGTTATCTACAGGATATACATTTCACTTTTCTAAGATCAACACTAGTATCAAGAGGATCTTTAATTTCACGGGAAAATTGTATGCCGTTCGAATAATTTGAAAAACACTGATTAAGTTACAGAATTTAATTTAACTGGTCGAACGGTGATGGGACGACAATTTCCTCTATCCACCCCAGCCATAAAGGTAAACAAAAAGTCGCGAGAAGAAAAGAAGAATGCTTTTTGATCATCAAGGAAAAGCCTTTTTTTCCTCATGAGAATGTTATGTAAATCTGAGAGAAGGAAAGCAGGAAAAGAATTACAAGGTCGGGTCGTATTTCGAAATAACTTGCCAAGGAACCCATCCGGCCTGAATGGAGCGACTCGCTACCGTAAATAAAAAGTTGGTTGCATAAATTGAAGCAAATAATGTCAGTAATCCTACTTCTGCAGTTGCGCAAATAATGACAGTAATCAAATATTTTCAGTTGTTTGGCGCTGTTTGTCTTTCTGATTTCTTGACTTGACCATCATTTTTACAGTGCTGCCTTCATTCTCTTTTTATTCTATAATGATCCTTGACTAGCTGTATAACGGTGACTTCGCGCATTGCTGGTTGTCACCTGCTAATATTGATTCATTTGATATACATTACTTTTGTTGTGGGTAATATGATCTCGTTCATCATCATTATTCCTTAAGACTTTTCCAAATACCGTTGTGATAATGATAAATATTGATGATGATTGTCTTTATCCGTGCGGATGACGATGTTGCAACTGGCATTGTAGTATAATTGGTAACACCAATTCTTATCGAACATAAATGCTTTAATTAAAACGCGGGATCACGGAAGAATGGCAGCTTCCAATTTTTCAGCAGCAAGATAATGCTTCTCTCTCTCTCTCTCTCTCTCTCTCTCTCTCTCTCTCTCTCTTTCACATTAGGCTATTACTGTGTCATTAAGAACCCAGATGGGGTGTTCGGAAGATAGATATGCTTATTCATTGACTAGATTAAATAAATATTACTGAGTGCGACTTTAAATTAGTCATTTCTGCACTCAGAAGTTAGTGATATACGGACTAGGTAAATACTAATTTATTAATCAAAACTCTGGATATGTCATTAACATCCGCAAGCGGAAAAGTAAGATCTAAACTGAGGCGGAAAAGTAAGATCGAAACGAGAATAAAAAGGGCATACAACTGAGAGAAAGTGTGCTTTCTCATACATGAAAAGATTAATTATGTCCTTGTATATGCCAAGGAAGACAATATGATGCATATGGCTTGAAAGCTGAAATGCCTTTACATTTGTACACAGTTACGTTTTTATGCACAAGCAACTACGTCTGACGAGAATACATAAACGTTGTTTCTACAATTTGTCCCTGATGGCTTGTGTTTCTGTCGATCGCGTGTCAGAGGTCAGGCCTCGTGGTTGGTTTTGGTTTGACGTTTCTGGTGGCATCTGCCTGGAAGGCCCCAGAGGAGGGGACTACAGTATTCCCCCCAAGGAGGAGGCTCAGGTGAGGGTCTCGACTTCTGGCAGTTATGCTGGGCGAAGTCTGTCGACCGATACCTAGGTCGTCCTTCTGTCCACTGACATTTGGTAGGCTGTCTCTTTGCTGCAAGATTTTGTGGGGCCCAAGTAGATAGGTGATAGGGGCGGCTGGTTAGCGTCTACTTTGATGAATGCGTGGGTCGTTCGACCAAGATCTTGTGGGAAGTATACTTTTCTGGCTGTATTGTATGTTGTTTTCACTGGCAATATTTGCGTTAATGCTGTATGGACGTTGGAGGGGCTGGTTGGGTCTGTTGGGTCTTGAAAAACGTCTGCTGGAATTGCCAAGGACTGTCCGTAGAGTGCTTCTGCCGGCAGTGTTTTGGATGCTGCATGTGGGGAGGTTCTTAGACCCAGTAAGATCCATGACAATTCTTTTTCCACCTCCTGTCTTGGCTGTCAGTGCTGCTTTTAAAGATTGGTGGAATGGCTCTATCATGCCGTTGGCTTCTGGGTTGTATTTTGTCGTGTGTTGCATTTTCATTCCAAGACTGGCGGCGAGGGCGTGCCATTAGGTAGATGTGAAGTTTGCCCCTCTGTCGCAGGTAATGTACTTGGGAACTCCGTATCTGCTAACCCGACTTATTAAGGCTCTCGCACAATTTTCCGCCATCTTTTGCTTGATAGGTGTTGCCTCAGGCCATCTGGTGTTCTTATTGATAATGTGAAGGTGTATCTGTACCCCTCAGGGACTTGGGTAGGGGACCTACAATGTTGATGCAGATGTGGGCCAGTCGTTGCTGTGTTGTTTGGATCTCTCCTGTTCCCATTTCTATGTCCCTCGTTACTTTTGATGTTTGGCAGGGAAGGCATTCTCTTGCCTACTTTTTAATGTCTGCTTTCATTCCCCAACGGATATATCTCTCCAACAGGATTCAGGCAGTGGATCAGGCTGATTGTCTGATAGGTTGTGGGTGAATTTGAAGGCTGTTTTCCTCAACCTCAACTGCAAGTATGCGCAAAGGTGTCTGGACTTGTCTCGCAGGCGATGGTCATCTCTCTGCCATTGATGGCTAGGTCGCTCCATGTCAGGGCAGGGTTCTTCCGCCAAAGTCGCTGCAGGTTCATGTCCTCCTTTTGTGCTAATGCTATTTTGGGATATGATATCCTGATCTGGACGGTGTTGATGGAGTTACGGGAAAGGGCATCCGCTACGCTGTTGGAGGAGCCCTTCAAGTAACTGATGGTGCAGGAGTGTTTGGCTATGGACGATAGGTGCCGCTGCTGTCTCGCTGACCGCCTATCTCCGCTTTTGGTGAAGGAGTGGACTAGGGGTTGGTGGTCTGTCTGCACCACGAATTGTTGTCCTTCTAGCATGTGGCAAATGGCTCTGTGGACTGCCAGCAACTCTCGGTCAAAGATGGAGTATTTCTGTTCTGCTGGTGATAATTTACTGAAGAATGCCAGCGGATGACAGCCATCGTCTGTGTTCTGCTCAAGTACCACGCCCATCGCTGTGTTACTTTCATCTGTCATTAGGGTGAGGGACCCTTGAGGTAAAGGAAAGAATAGTGTGGCTGCTGAAGTGATTGCTTTTTTGGCTAATATGAAAGCTTTATCTGGTTTTTCAGACCAATGTAAATTTTTAGGTATTCCTTTCAAGCAACTGTATATAGGACTCATTATTTCAGCAAGGTTGGGAATGAACCTTTGGTAATAGTTGATCATTTCCATGAATTACTGAACTGCTTTGGCTGGTGTAGGTTTTGGGAAGTCAGTGATTGCTTGGACCCTCTCCGGGAGGGGCTTGACACCGTCAAGGCTGATTTGGTGGCCATGGAATTCTACTGTTGGTTTTGCCCATTCGCATTTGTGCTCCTGGAGTATGAATCCATTTTCTTTGAGTATTTGCAGGACCCATCTGACGTCTTTCATGTGTTGTTTGAGGTTGGGGCTGAATATCAGAATGTTGTCATCGTAGACAACGCGGAAGGGTAGGTTGCCAGGATTTTGTCCATCAGAAGTTGGAAGGTCGCGCCTGCGTTCCAAAGGCCGAGGCGGCTACAGTTGAATGTGTACGTGCCGAAAGGGCTAATGATGGCTGCCTTTTCTGTGTCCTCCTTCGCGACCCGGACTTGGAAATATCCCTTTATCAGGTCGATCTTTGTGAGTATTGTGGCGCCCTTCATCTGGTTTGTAATGTTGGTGATGTTCAGCAATGGGTACCTGTCCGGCACTGTTTTAATGTTGTGTCATCAGTAGTCGCCATGTGCATATTAATTTATTAATCAAAACTCGGGACGTGTCATTAACATTCACGAGCAGAAAAGTAAGATCTAAACTGAGAATAAAAAGGGCATACAACTGGGAGAAAGTGTGCTTTCTCTTACATGAAAAAGATTAATTATTTCCTTGTATATACCAGGGAAGGCAATATGATACATACGGCTTGAAAGCTGAAATATTTTACATTTGTGCACAGTTGCGTTTTTATGCACAGGCGACTACGTCTGACGAGAATACATAATAAACGTTGTTTCTACAACTTGTTCCTGGCCTGTGTTTCTGTCGACCATGTGTCAGAGGTCAGGCCTCGTGGTCGGTCTTGGTTTGACGTTTCTGGTGGCGTCTTTCTGGAGGGCCCCAGCGGGAGTTGCCTCCAGGGTATAAGCTTCTTATGGTCTGGTTTGCTCTAAACATTCACCAGCTCTTGTTAGCGAGGGATGCTGTGGAGTTTGTCACAGGCGATCTGGTCGGATCGAGAGAAGACTTGCCAGACCCCTATCATGAACTTGAGTGCTGTCATGACCAGCATCATTATCATGGCAGAGATAGCCGAGACTAATTATGCTGACAAGCTTGCCCGTCCCACCGCCGTCACATGCATAATTGTGTGGTATTGGATGAAATATTATATAAAGTGGTTTTGTTCTAGTGTCATTTAGTTTAATATTTTTTGTTATACGTTATAGCCCATGGTTCATCTGTTCGGCGATGTGCACATTTGCAGATGTGCGAAAACTGTGCTTTTAATTTACTACAGCCTGCAAAAAAAATGATCAGATGTGGGCGGCAGGTGAAGAGGATAATCAGGCATATAAGGAGACCCTCAGTTTGGAGCTCCTCTGTCTCGGGAGCTCATGTTAATGCATATAAATCCATTGGCACATCCAAACAGTAATCTCTTGGCAGTACCAGTTGCATATTTGAAATGAAGTTAATCCTCTGGCTGAAGGAAGTGTAAGTCATACAAGTAGGAAGTTTGCAAAACTTAGATTATTGTGGATTCACATTATACCTGAAATATTAGTCTAATCTGTGTTCAAAAGTTATTTTGTGTTGTCTCCAATAGTTTTTCTGGTTGCTACATACTTCACTCTTTGTCT
>NC_089761.1:54636772-54831772 GCF_040412425.1 Macrobrachium rosenbergii | reverse complement strand
TTTCATTCAGTATTTTGTAGTCTTATGAAATAAAATAATAGTAGTAGTAATAGTTTTTTATCCTATCATTTAATAAAATTCCTACTCTTAACTACAGTACGAATTATAAGCATAAAAATCAATATTAACTTTGAAAAACTATCATCAGTGATATGACCGCTAATTGCAAGAAAAAGCGTGACGGTACGTTAGCGGCGAGCTCATCCGGGGGGGACGCTTAACAGGTTAAGTATGCAATGTTAAAGTATCAAAAATATATAAAATGCTAAGTAAGTAAATGTTAAATCACCAACACAAAAATTGGGCAAAACTAAAAAATTGGAAACACTAGAACACACAACAAAGCACAAAACAAGAACACACAAAAAATGCACAAAAGATCTATCAAGAGCAATTTCACTAAGGCAAAATCTCCTTAATATGTCTTATTATACCATGGTAATAATAAGTAAAAATCCACTTTACCTTACACAAGCTTGTGAGAACCTTTGTAAAATTCACAAAAACACACTTTCTGTGAAGCACCTGTTACACTTCTAATACACTTTTCCTATGATCAGATCTCAAAAATAGAATATTACTAGTGACCACAAATAAATATAAATTTTACTCTCTTTTGAAGGAAGAGAGAGAGAGAGAGAGAGAGAGAGAGAGAGAGAGAGAGAGAGAGAGAGAGAGAGAGAGAGAAAATAAGTAAAGAGACCAACCAGCTAACTCCTACAGGGTCTTTTACAACAATGAAAACCTCTCAAATCCTGTACACACTTGGAAACATTGTGTGGAAACAATGTTTGGAAACGGTTTCCAAACAGCTTGGAAACTGTTTCCAAACTGTATGCAAACAATGTTTCCAAACTGCTTACAAACTGTTTCCAAACAGTTTGGAAACTGTTTCCA
Organism: Macrobrachium rosenbergii; assembly: GCF_040412425.1. Lineage (NCBI taxonomy): Eukaryota > Metazoa > Arthropoda > Malacostraca > Decapoda > Palaemonidae > Macrobrachium > Macrobrachium rosenbergii. The sequence goes on along the minus strand of NC_089761.1, from coordinate 54,830,875 downwards.
AACTGTTTGCAAACCATTTCCAAACACCATTTCACGAATTACTGTTTCCCATCCAGAATGGGAAACACTGCGTGTGTGTGTGTGTGTGTGTGTGTCGAGGCGACGATGAATTAGTACCTACTCGAGACTTGCAGTGATAACACCATGTGGTCTGCCGAGAAAACTCTAGCACTGATTGAATTGCTGCATTCATCCCCAACATTGTGGGATGTAACAAATGTGGATTACAAAAATAGAATTAAAAAGATGGATGCCTTGACGGGGATAGCTGATAAACTTTCTGTAAGTGTAAGTGATACAGAAAAGAAGATAAAAGCCATCAAAGTACAATTCAGGAGGGAACATCTGAAACTGACTTCACTGAAAAGAAGTGGAAGTTCCCCAAAGAAGTGCTCATGGTTTGGTTACGAGCCCCTCCTGTTTTTGCTGCAGGGCCAAGAATCCAGAGGAAGCCGGTCAACAGACTCACCAGAGAGAGAGGTAAGGTGATGTTACAATTACCGTAACTTAATAACTGCTATTAGTATTATTACCGTAACATAATAACTGTTAATAAAGCAGGTAAAAAATAGATCTCATTTATGTAGAGATAGGTAAGCTGATTCCATAACATAATATCTGTTATTAGTATTATTATCCTAACATAATAACTGTTGCAAAAGTAGGTAAAAAATAGGTGTCATTTATGTATACAATTTAATCTTATCAATGCTCAGCAGACATCTACAGGTACATTTACAGGCAGCCTGTCCCTACGCATAATTACCCTGCCAAGGAACACTTCCTTCCGGTGAGAGAAAGTAATCTCGAAACTCCTTCCTTATGTCCTGTGCATCCACAGTACTCCTTCGTGGTATATTTTGCAAATCAATGAACCCTTCACCTTCATTCATTGCTGCTCTCCATGATCCTGCAGTTATACTGGCATTATCCACATTTTCCGAGTCAAACATACCTGTTGGTGAATAAACATTTCTTGACTCCACATTCCTGCGTAGAAAATTATGCAAATATATGCATGTCAGAGTAACACTCTTTACCTTGTCTGGGTGTAATGCAATAGGTTTTAGAAACACTCTGAACTTAGATGCTAAAATTCCAAACGCATTTTCTACTATCCTCCGAGCCCTACACAATCTGTAATTAAAGATCCTCTCAGGGGAAGACCTATCTAGACTTCCTGGAAATGGTTTCAGTAAGTAACGTGATAAAGCAAAGGCGTCATCTCCAACAAACATGTATGGCACAGGAATGCGTCCCTCTGCAAGTGGCTGGTCTGGTGGTAGCCTGAGCCGCTTCTGCTCTACTTTCTCATACAAACTTGTATATTTAAACACACCTCCATCCGAAATTCTGCCTTGACATCCTACATCTGCATATATAAACTGGTAATCTGCATTTACACACGCCATGAGTACAATACTGTGTGTCCCTTTGTAGTTAAAGAAAAGGCTTCCACAATTCTTTGGAGCTTGTATTTGAACGTGCTTCCCATCCAGTGCAGCAATACGGTGTGGAAAGTTCCATCTGTGGGAGAACCCATTTGCTGCTGCAATCCATTCTTCTTCTGTAACAGGCATCTGAGGAGAAATATACGTAGTCAGTGAAATAACACACATGCACACATAATATGATACCCTTGCAATTGATATACTGCGATGAGGAGAAGAATGATCATTGGTAGACTGATTTATCTCTCTCTCTCTCTCTCTCTCTCTCTCTCTCTCTCTCTCTCTCTCTCTCTCTCTCTCTCTCTCCAGAGATGATACAATACCCAATGGGATGGAATGTGAAGCGAAAGAGCCTCTAATATTATTATTGAAAATAATGAGTATATTAACACCAGCAAGTCACAATACAAACAACAGCAATAATAATGATAGATAGAAGTAATGATAATGAGAATAGTAATAATTCTAACAGTAATGCATAATAATTATGACAATAATGATGATATTAAAAACAATATAATAGTAGGAACTCTGACAACAAATAATAACAACAAAAACAATAACAACAAAAACAACAGCAACAACAACAACAACAACAACAATAACAACAACGATATTTATAAGTGTTTCTCTTCTCTTTCAGGTTGCTGAAGTTGAATCTGAGCAACAAACTGATGCTGTAATTGAGAGTTCACATGAAGCTGAAACACCTCAGCGCTTCCCTTCCCCATCGTTCGTCAGCTAAAAGGCCTGCTGACGAAGTGAAAGAAGCATTTCACTTGATGAAGTCTCTATAGCACAACATGTCACTACATGGGATGAATATCATGTGTTCGGTGAAAATGTTGCCCATAAACTGAGAGGATGCGGAAGAAGTAAGCGCGAGGTATCAATAGCACAGCATAAGATTAATGAAATAATTTTCAACTTGGAAATGGGGTACTTTGGGGAGGGTGCGGCTCAGTTCACCCCACAAACTTCATATACAGGACAAAGGTATTCAGGGTTTCCTGTGCCAACATAGCAAGGCATCCCACAGTACTTTACCGCCCCAAGTGGTGCCTCTACTCCAAGTTGCTCTCCTTCCCCAAACTCATGTAGTAATTATTGTGATTAAAATATGATTCCTACATAAATATGTTTTTCTAGTAAACACACCTTTCATATTGTTCTTAAATGCCATAAGGTAAAAAGAGAGAGAGAGAGAGAGAGAGAGAGAGAGAGAGAGAGAGAGAGAGAGAGAGAGAGAGAGAGAAAGTAAAACAGTGAATACTTCTGGTGTTCTACCTTAACATACCCTTTCAGTGCTGAGATCAAAGCTTCACAGACCTCAGGAACCACAGCTGAGATGGTCTGCTTCGATATCCTGAAGGTGTACATGAGGCTTGTAAAGGAATCTCCACTTGCAAGATACCTCACTGTAATAGCCAGTCTCATGTTGGGTGTAGTAGCCTTTCTGTATTTTGTATCCTTTCGAGATATACTGGGAGCCACCATCCGTAAAAGTAGTTCAAAGTCACTTGAGCACATCCGAACAAAATTGGTGAAACCTCCACCATCTAATTTCAGTTCCGCCAAAAGCAAATCACCATAGGGTCCTTTTTCTAAAAATTTCCTCACCCATATCTTTCTCTTTTTCTTGACCTCCCTTGACTTTATCAAAAGTGCCAAGTAAAATGCAGACGCTGCTGCAGCAACCTCTACACTCATTACAGGCATGACGACAACTGAGGTGTGGACAGGAAACATTGTTTGGAAGCAGTTTACAAATAATTTGCAAACAGTTTGGAAACTGTTTCCAAACTGTTTGGAATCAAGTTTTCGGAAACAGTTTCCAAACTGTTTGGAAACCGTTTCCAAACATTGTTTCCAAACAATGTTTCCAAGTGTGTACAGGGCTTCAGACTGTACTTTAAAAGAAATCTATGTTGCCCTGAGAGATTTTGGGAATGTGACACACTCTGGGTCAAAGAGGGCTCTTTAGCCTGTCAGCACACATCTCTTTTCAAGACAGGAATTTCCTGCCTGCACACTTGTTCAAACAACAGGCTTTTGGGCCAACCAGTGTAATCTAAATCTGTCATCCCATATCTTTTAATGACAATTTAAGTGAATTTGGAAACGAACCTTCTCAAAAGGGGGTTTTACTCTTGCCTCGGTCAACAAATATTATCTAGACCTGTCGCCTCATCTCTCTTTTTGATGACTGCTAAATGGATTGGGGACTTCCTTTCACGACTGGGGAACCCCTGGCTAACAACTGAATACACAATAGCCTACCAGCTGTGTAAACCTGATCGTAACAGCAAAATGTATCTTATCTCGAAAATCACAGAGTCAAACCAACCCTTTTAAGATCTGACACTTGGTATTTCAATAAGCAGTATTACTATACACAACACACAACAAATATAAGAGAAAACATATCAACAATTACAGAAACATATCATATTTGCAAAAATATACATTACAATGCTATATCATTATAATTATATATATATATATATATATATATATATATATATATGTTTATCTGTCTGTATGTCTATATGTATATGTGTATGTATATATGTATAAGTTCATTTGTACAGTACAACTCACTTGCTCAAAAACTTACTCTTCAGTAAGTTCTGATCCTGTAGCTGAGTAGAAGTGACTTCTGCTGTTCTTTTTAAGTGTACGTTACAAACTCCTGTCTTGAGAGCGCATCTCTCCTCTTCCATAGGCCGGTTGAGCAGAGAAATTTTAGTTTGAAAAAGACTGGTAGAGGTTAAACTTATAGTAGTTAAACTCATAGGGGGTGGATAGAGCTATCACCTGGCACGCTGTTGGCCCAGCGTTCGATTCTCCTACCCACTAATGAAGAATTAAAGGAATTTATTTCTGGTGATAGAAATTCATTTTTTGCCATAATGTGGTTTGGATCCCACAATAAGCTGTAGGTCCCGTTGCTAGGTAACCAGTTGGTTCTTAGCCACGTAAAATAAATCTAATCCTTCGGGCTGTTAATCAGCTCAGTGGTCTGGTTAAACTAAGATATACTTAACTTAAACTCATAGAAACTTATAGTAGATCTGGTTACAATACCACTGTAATGTATATTGTAATAAATTCTTTTGAGAGCAAATAAAAGTTATGCTGTTATAGGATATTTAGTGTATGCATATATATATATATATATATATATATATATATATATATATATATATATATATATATATATATATATGTGTGTGTGTGTGTGTGTGTGTGTGTGTATTACATATATATAAATATAAATATACTGTATGTTGTACAGTATATGAAATTTACTGTTTTAATTGGAATTCCAAGGGGGCCTGCCATCCCAGAGACCATTTGTAATTCATGTTTGAAGAAAGTAATACCGTGCGACCTTTAAGAAAGTTTCACAACTTGGTAGTTGAATTACCGTGATAGGGTGTGCGAGCAAAATTCGAAATTATATTCGTGCCCATGGCTTGTTTCTGATGTGAGTAGGCAGTGGTTGTGTGCTAAAGTTAGATCATCGGCATTTGTGATGTTTAGATTGAGTGTGCATGAGGCTTTGGGCTAGACTCCTTAAAATTTTAATTTCCGCGTTCATCCTACTGTCAAATTATTTTGAATGACATTATTTCCACCTAACTTATTGAGTTGAATTGTTCCAGGGAGACAGCACTGGGACTATTTATTAGGCTGAAGGAATTTAGTGTAAGTGGCAGAATTCTATCCGGCTGTTAGTTTTTTTTAGTACAGTGGCTGTATTTTAGACCTAATTAATAGTCAGTATCGTTCCCTCTAGTTATTTTGGTAAAATTTATTATATTTTTTTTTCTAGCATGATAATAATAGTATGGCGGCCAAAGTCAGCAGGTTTCAAGCATGTGACCTGATAAGTTTATCGTAAACATTAATGCTTTTGTTTATGCTTATTCAGAGGGGACGGAGTAAGTTAGGAAGGAGCTGTAAGGAATGGAAAACCGGTTCACTCCATCGGTTGAAGCGATTTTATACCCTGTCCTAGTGAAAGGTCGCGATGGGAATGATGATGATACCAGGTTAAACAGCAGCGGAGTAATTGAGAAAAGTTTTAGGAAATGAGTCTGAAAAGTTCTAATTGTCGATTCAGTTGAACTTAGCAGGGGTAATATACAACTTGGCTGCGGTACACGTTGCATGCCAAACGGGTACGGCTAATTTATTGCACCTACCTTTAATAAGAAAATCCAGTGTTTATTAACTTTTTCGAATATGAAGAATCATTTTTCTTATTTCTTCAGTTATGTAAAGAGGACAGATATTCGGGCATTCAAAAATGTCTTCTTTAAAATGCTGACGTGACGGCGAAATATTCAAGGTTGTTTGAGGAAAAGGTTTGTTTACTTGTAAAACTTGAAACTTAACTGATATATGCATCTTTGATTAACAGTGATGAAATGGGTACGACTGAAAAGTTTTGGCATTAAAACATTGTAGCCTTAAAAAGCACCGAGGATATTTCAAGTTTGTACTCTGGCTCTTTTTTGTGTGCGTATATCTAGCAGTGGGAAAATATCATCACCAAGGTATATATTTCTTTGTACACACCATGATATTCCACTTTGATAGCTGATTACACGCCAGAGTGTGTGGCAACGCATTGATAATATAGTATACGAAGTTTCACTGTCTTTCATGTCTTGCATATAGGTAATTCAGAGGATTAGTTTGCTAAGACCCTAGTAAGAAAATATTAAAATAGAGTGAAATGGAATAAATTACTATTATTTGTAGTACGAATGAAATACCTCCTTCGAGGATAAGAAAGCAGTGTTTAAAAAGAATACACCATATGTGTTGAAAGTGATAGAGAACAAGTAATCAGGGGTACAATCAACCTCCATATTAGGTGTGTTTTCAAGTTGTTACGTAACAAGGCGACCCTTGGGGTGACCTTTAAATTCTTCTTGAATCGAAGGGTACGTTGTCACTTGGAAACGCCCCATCGTTATTATAGTTCAAAAGTAATTTGCAGTTACCTGTTGCCTTCAGGAAAGAAGTGTTAAGCAACTGAATCCAGGGAACCCAAACAATAAAGGTCTGTATGCATGAATGGTCTTTCGATTAAAATTTTTAGCATTCCCCTATGAAGCTTTTACTTCAGTTGGTATATTCACAGGGAAGCTGCAAAAGTTTCATTCTTGTAGATCCATTTGTCATAGAAATTAATTTACAACATTTAAAGTGTTCTTTTGGAAAGCTGCAGTTCGATTGGCAAAAAGAGAAATGTAAAGTCGCAAAACCCAAGGAAGTTAAACTAGTGAATTAACGGCAACATTGATAACCTTAAATATTTATATTCGGGTTTTGAATGTCATAGACGCAGTGTCTGTCGTTACATTGCTTTAGGGTTGGGCGTAGATCTTGCATTCTCCTGGCGACACCGTCAGTTGTACGTCATGAACAGAGGGCGTTGCCTTGTGGACAATCCTCGTTGTTATCGACAGTACAGTTTTCTTGACCATTGTTTCTGAGTTTGTTTATCTGGCCGTGAAGACCCTCCGAAGGTCAATTTGAACGTGTAGATAACAAATCTCGGGCCTAGTCATTTTATTTAAGGTTAATTTTCAGTCGTTGACCAGGTCCTGTGCTGAAATGCCGCTTTCGCTGCCTTTTGTGCTGGTGCTTTTAAAAATATCCCTTTCGAGACATTGAACGTGAATAGCCATTAGCGTGCTCTGAAACGTTTCCATGATAATCAGTAAAACAAAAGATTATCAGATCTGCGAAAGATAAAAAATGTATGTGAATAAAAAATGGTTTTATGAAAGTAAAAAGAAAAAGTGTTGCAGGAGTGGTGCACGACACTGTAAAAGTAGCATTTCGGGCTCTTATAGTTACTTTCTAGTCTCAAGGGAACAAAAATTATTTCTCTTCTGGAGAACTTGGTTCTTGAAATGAATTTTGGCAGATGTTAAGGAATCAGGTCCATTAAGGTGTGTGTGTGTGTGTGTGTGTGTGTGTGTGTGTGTGTGTGTGTGTGTGTGTGTGTGTGTTTGTAGCTAGGGCCGCGCTGCATCCCCTCCTGCCAATTGAGCATTGTTTATTTATTGCTGTATATGTGCCTCTAGTTTTTGGTTACTGCGTTACCTAAGGGGCGACATTTAGTCGGCTTATGTCGATCGTTACCATGTAAACCGCCTTCTCCAGTCTTCGTGATGTGTGCAGTAATCAAGCACGCTCGTGCGGGCACGCACAATATGTGTATATAAATATATATATATATATATATATATATATATATATATATATATATATGTGTGTGTGTGTGTGTGTGTGTGTGTGTGTGTGTGTAATATGTATATATATGTATTATAGATATGTAATTTATTTGTTGATTATTTGTTACTTATTTCGTATTTTTGTAGTGTTAAACATTTGTTGTTAATCTTTTTATTTAAATTTATTTGTTACTGAATATGTAGATTCAGTTCCATTGAGTTTTCCCTCTCTGCCTCTTTCATGTTTTCATAGATGAGCAGTCTTTTTTTTGAAATCTAAGTATGCCTAGTTACCTAGAATATATATTTACTGTGGATAATAATAGTTACTGTTATCATTATTACAGTAAAACCTGAACAGAGCATAACAGTTATGGCAATAAAGCCAGACCTAAGTACAGATGGCCTTTCAAAGTTTAAAAATCTTCCCCGCCATTTAAAGGTAAAAAGAATAAAGAGAAAATCGTGCACAATGGAGACACAGATCACAAGCCATGATTACTACAATTGCAGTGCAGCGGCTTCATCGGATATTACTGCTCATGGTGTGCTTGCAAATTTTGGTGGCAAAACGTATTCTTTTCATGCAGTTAACAGAAGTACAATGTGTAAAAACTCAACACAACTTATTTTTATCTTGATTTTTAGTTTTCTGTAAAAGAAAAGTATTGAGAGGGCTATTTGTCTGTCCGTCCGCACTTTTTCTGTCCGCCCTCAGATCTTAAAAACTACTAAGGCTAGAGGGCTGCAAATTGTTATGTTGACTATCTACCCTCCAGTCATCAAACATACCAAATTGCAGCCCTGTAGCCTCAGTGGTTTTTATTTTATTTGAGGTTAAAGTCAACCATGATCGTGCGTCTGACACCGCTATAGGTGCAAACAACTCAGTCCACCACCGGGCCGTGGCTGAAAGTTTGTTGGGCCGCGGGTGAGAGTTTCATACAGCGTTATACGCTGTACAGAAAACTCGATTGCGTCGAAAAAAAATTCGGCTCATTTTGTACTTGTGTTTTATGATTATCATAAGAGAATTGAATACGTAGCCAGTGAATATGCTAAAGTTATATCACTTTGCGATCCGCGTGATTATAACATCGTGATGTGTACTTATCTTAATATAGAGCCAGAAAAGGAAATAGTTCTCTTTTAGAAAAAAAAAATTCATGCGACACTGTTCTAAAGTATGCTAATGTTGTAATATGTGATGATACGTGTTGTTTGCAAACATATACGAGTAGTGATAAAAGTGTAAATGAGCACAGAGAAAATTGTAACGGTAGGTACCATAAACATGCAAAGATAATGCAGCATAAGCGATCAGTCTCGTGGGGTTTTAAATTTTTATTCGCTCAAGAATTTTTTTTTTAATTTTAAATTAGGAGTAAAAGGCGACAATATTTTATATATATATATATATATATATATATATATATATATATATATATATATACTGTATGTATATGTATGTGTGTGTGTGCGTGTGTATAAATATATATATTAATGTATGCATTTACATGGGAGTCTTCTGATGTTTAGGGTGCTTATATGTCGAAGGCGTGTGGCATTACTCAGCGAACACCCATTCAGCTACTGTACTGGCTATACCCGGCTTTGTTTACCTTTGCTGATCAGATGATTGTCGGTATGTGTATGTGTATATATATATATATATATATATATATATATATATATATATATATATATATATATATATATATATATATATATTTATTTATTTATTTATATATATATATAGATTATAAATGCGTGAGTATTAGTAAATAATTTCTCTCTCTCTCTCTCTCTCTCTCTCTCTCTCTCTCTCTCTCTCTCTCTCTCTCTCTCTCTCTCTCTCTCTCTCTCTACACCATAGCTGACCTGTTGCGCTCATGCCGGTTAGTGTTTCAGAATGGTTCGACTTGCCACCAACGACTTCCTCTCAGTTAATTGGCCAGAGTTTTTATGCAGGAAATCTCTGGAATTTGATACTTGAATGTTAATTGTCACGAGAGAAGTGCGTTTAATACCGCGAAGGAATTTTTACGATGCTTTAGAGGATGCGGGAAGTGAAGAAGAATAAACCGCTATCTCAGTTTTGAGGCAAAGGGCCAGAATAACTGATTTGCTTGCTTTTCTTTCTGTTGTTAATTGTAACTGTTGATGTCACGGTATGTGCTAGAAGCCACACGTTTAGTTTAGGTGCAGCATATTATGCAAGCTGAATTCGTCTGAACCATTTCTACGACCCTATTCAGTTTATTTTTAAGTAATATTATACAAGTTTAAGAGTTTGTTGATTTTAAGCTTTTATCGTTTTAATTCCTTTTATAACTTGTGAATTTAATTTTTGTGACAGTGTTGTTGCTTTTTTGAAAGAAAATTATTTTACTTAAATATTTTTCGTTGACGATGACATTTGTTGCTGTGACACATAATAATTTGATAATGAATCAACTCCCCGCAAGTGATTTTTAGGATAGGAAGCTTAGCTTGGTGTTTTCACACCGAAGAATAATGTAGAGAGGTATTCATTACAATACACAGTAATGTTTTCGTATTTATGAAATTTTTTTTTTTTTTTTTGCGCTTTTTGCGATACCTTCTCGGAAGTTCTTGAACTGATATTCTATACCACCTGCATGTGCTAGGAAGTAAACTCGTTCACCTGTTTCTGAATAACATCCGTTAATTTTTTTACTTGCAGTTGAACTGTTGTAAGTTTTGCAGATTTCGTTTCGTCTATAATACACATGGTCTGAGTTATAAATTTGTAATGAAGAAGTAATGGAAGCTTCTGCATGACACGTATGTTGATTATGACTACAGGAGATGTCGTGGTCCTCACCCAAGGTCATTTACACGAGGTGAAGGTCATTGGAGAGCAAATAGGAAAACTATATTCTTTGCTTTATTTTCGAAACTAAATTATATATATATATATATATATATATATATATATATATATATATATATATATATATATATATATATATAAATATACTGTATATGTGTGTGTACCTATCTATCTATCTAATGTATATGTATGTATAATTATAAATGCTATACACGCACAGAAACACACACACGTATATATATATATATATATATATATATATATATATATATATATATATATATATATATATATACATATATATTATATGTATATATATACACATACACATACATATATGTCACCTATTCATGCGTGACCTTTTTATCATATTCATAAAGATCGCTTGATACCTAATTCACTATAACTTGGGAATATCTTAATTCCGTTGGGAAGTATAATCGATGTGCATCTGGCCCTGGCGGGATTCGAACATGCGACAATAGCCTATACAGTCGACTATGACCACATGGCCGAGTGGTGAAAGTCGACGGTTCGAATCCTGGCCACGAAGAAGCTCTTATCAGTAACAATACCTAATGGGTGGCAGGTTGTTGATTGTTGTTTCTTAATTGGAGGGCCCAAGTTCGAATCCTGCATGGGCCAGAAGCATTTATCAGGCATAATTCTCTTTGGATATAAGTTATTCCCAAGGTTTAGTAAGTTCGATAGAAACGACCTCTTGTACCCTATATATAATATGTATATATATATATATATATATATATATATATATATATATATATATATATATATATATATATATATATATATGTATGCGTTGATTGTATATATACATATATAGTATATATATGATATAGGTATATAAATTTATAATGTGTATATAGGTGCTTGTTTCCTAAAAACAATTGATGCTCAATGCTTACCATGTGGAAATTAACTTTTTTTGGTGCCACCCTTGTGAGTATGGAAGGTTACTAGAGGGCAGGCAAGATTCTTTAAGAGTCTGCATCCATCGAAAAATTGCAGTCCTCAAAGTGAGTAACTCGAAAGAAACCGGTCAGAAATGTAGCCTGAATCAGTTGCTAGAAAGGTGGAATAACTAAACAACAAATTAGAATCTGAAGCTTATATAGCTCTGAACGAAGGTCAAGTAAAAATTCGACTTAAATGTTTATTGACCACATATGTTTTACACAGCTACTTTTGGTTAGGATAGAGAGTGTTGTCATGTGGTATTTGCCTGATAAATGTGAAAGTACAGCACAATTTTAAGTGAATGAACAAATTTTAACTGTGAATTAAAAGAATATTTATTGTTTAATAAATCCATGAATAAACTGCTAAATTGCGCTTTTTAAAGGAAATAGAATTTTATCCCTTATTTTAATCAGAAATGGAGAAAAGCTGTAAATTAACATTTTTCAAACGGGGAAAATGATTTTTTTTCAAACGTTGGGAAAATGATTTCCAAAATTATATACTTTGCTGGCTAATCTTGCAACATTAAAGCTTATTTTTATTATTGGTATTCTTCGAAGCGTTTACACATTTATTTGACATAAACAGGAACTTGAAACCTTGCCAAGCAAGGTTCCAGAGATAAAAGCAAATATGCAAACAGATATGTAACAGGCTTGTCAATTCGAAACGATGGTACTAATTGTTGTAACCGGTAAGGCCTTTGGTCACAGAAAATTTGGAGTCCGTGTATTATCACGCTAAAGGCCTTTGTTGCATTTAGCCATGAATTTTAAGAAGAAAACCTTGAGACGCCTGTGTTTCTACGTATGTAAGTGTGTGCGCATAATCCATGCGGATGTAGTATTGATGCAGGCGAACATGCAAATGAGGGTTATGTAACCCCCTTGTCTGGCGCAACTGCAGAAAAAAAAACAATGTGAATACAAGGTCAGATGGGCAAGAACAGCAGCTTCCCCGTCTATGGAACTCGTGACATGAAATCTCTCTCTCTCTCTCTCTCTCTCTCTCTCTCTCTCTCTCTCTCTCTCTCTCTCTCTCTCTCTCTCTGTTGGTTGATCTCTTAACGATGTATGCCCATGCTTTGCGTTGATGGTACATTAAACGTTAAATCTCTCTCTCTCTCTCTCTCTCTCTCTCTCTCTCTCTCTCTCTCTCTCTCTCTCTCTCTCTCTCTCTTTCTCTCTCTCTCTCTCTCAAATCGGTAAGCATATGGGTAACCAACCCTATTTTTAATATTCATACAGTAAATATATATGCGTTCATGCAAATATCTTTTGCGGATTTTAGTTTTATAGTTTTTTTTAGCATTTCTGCACTAAACTGCCACTTGATAATTTTGTTTGTTTATCCATGTACACTTTGTTTAGGAATGGGGCATCTGAGAGAGTGCTTAGTATGTGCGTATCTATACACACACACACGCACACATATATAATATATATATATATATATATATATATATATATATATATATATATATATATATATATATATATATATATATATATATATATTGTATTATTACGGATTTTCTTGAGACGCTGGAGATTACTTTACTTCGGTCAGTATGACCTTGCAATAAAACCCTTGGAAGACCATTATCAGAGAGAAAAAAAAAAGCAAATAATAAGTGGTAGGTCGCCAAGTGAGAATTATGCTTCTTAACACTTACACAGGCACAGTGGTAAATCAACTGTGACAGATCTCACTAAAATGAAAGTGTACAATAAATCAATGAATTGGAGATTGGCACATCAAATAATTCAAAGGTGTACATAATTGAACCATATACAAGAGGTCTTTAAATTTCAAGCAGCATTGCAATTATATTAGCCCGGTAGGATAGACTCCTCTTGGAAAGTCAGGATGGCTGGAGAAACATCAACTTGGTAAATGGTACTGACAAACACTCCTGGAAGTGAAATAATCTAGATGAGACTGCTAATAATGTAATATCTCTCTTAGGACTAGTTAACCCACAATTAAATGGATTGCATTACTCTAATCACTTCTAGAAAGGGAATGGCATTACTCTGTGCACATCTAGCAAGGGACACACACTGGCACTGATAAGTCAGAGGAAAAGGGATTGAGTTAAGTTATGATTTGTGAGGAAGAGAGATATTGAGTCAGAGAAGTTACACTGGCTTAGAACTAGCACTCGAATCCCAGGACGTACCGTACTTTGCTTCTTTGTGATGCTTGTATAGAAGATTCTCCTGGTAAGGTAGATCTGAACTACCTTGTGACGACATCTAGCTCAAAGGTCACAGTCTTCCAAGTGTATGGGAAGGTGAGTGCCTGCCTGGCATGCAGCTCAATACACAAATGAACCGGGCCTTCGGCAGACTCAAGCATACTAACTGGTAATCTCTGTCGATTTGCCCCTTTTATGCAGGGAATGTGCTGGAGGCATGGCTTCAGGCGACGACCCTGGTGCATACCTGCAGATTAGAGGGAAAGATTCTACGCCAGTGAATGAAAAAGATGGTGGAGTGTTAATTAGGTTTGGGGCTTAGCTAGAAGGAAAGTGATCTTCTCCAGGTGTCATTCCCTTTAAATGGAAAATTTTTCTGAATTATTAAAGAAATAAGTGATACAGTGGTGTAAAACTGTAAAAGCTCCCCCTTTAAGCAGACATTCCACTCCCTTTCAGGCATGAAGGTCTGCGCTAGCGAGCCACTGGTATTGATTATGTTAATTATCTCTCCTTAATGGGTTCTTGCCCATGCAAATGAGAATAGGCTAAAAGATGTAACTCTAACTTATCCCCTGGGGAGGAGTGTGCTTGCTAGCTAACTTAACTTAATGTCTCTAACACTAGCAAAAAGTGTGCTTGCATTAATTTAAAGGTACTGTCTGTGGATAAAATGAACTGGCAATGCTAGTGACTCAAGGTCATAAAATAACTATTTGAATTTCACACACAACTAAGCAAACACAGCACCAAAATGATAACTAGCTAGGTGCAGAGAATAATTTAAGAGTATAAAGGAGTCATTTAATCTATGACATAATGTACATGGACATGAAATATGTTAACAATACAAGTTTATCAGCATGAAAATATTGAAATACACATGAGTTATTAAATCTATGCTACATATTACAAAAAACAAGAGAATGCAACAAAATATCCAGAGAGTGCAACGAAATTGCTGAAAATAGCTAGGACATGCTCTTCAGCTTGTTGGGCTAAAGAACAGACTTTAACGAAGTACAAAATAAATTCTTTGAATACAACAATACTGATTTAAGGTAAGAGACAACACTGGACATCCTTTCTGGATCTAGATTGCTCTATTAAAATGAGTCACTGTTACAGCTATATAATATGAGTGCCATGAGCCTCAGTGGCTCTGATTCAGTACAAGAAATGGGATCCTAAGGATATGTGGAATATATACATGGCACTATGCCAAGGCACCAGGGCTGGAAGAGCACCTGTGCTCTGTCATTATTCGTGCTATAGGCACTTGACCTTTCAGCTGTAGCACTGGAGCTTAGCCCCCTGATGCAGATAGCCTTCCAGTTACTTCTCCTGGGAAGCACTGGAATTGTAGTTATTGGGTGGAGCCAACTACGTTTCCTCAAGGGAACGGTGTGCTTCATCTCCGTTAATTTTTCCTCAGGATCAACTGTGGGAATGAGCACTGGCTTTGTTGATGGGCCTGACTCTTCTAGTTCGCCTTTAGGCTGGGATATCTCAGAGGGAACTGGTGGGGCCAATTCCCGGGAAGGCAAAGGAGTGCCTTTGGAGTCTAAGCAGGGAGTGGCACTGGAGGCAACGTTGCCAGACGGAGTGGCACTATGCTACCCACTGCTTTGGCTGCTGCAACAAACTCGACCGCTGTAGTGTCAACAATGGGGTCTGTAGTAGTGCCATCCACTTCGGCTGCTGCGACAACCTGATTAAGGTCGGTGCCATCTATCTCGCCAACTGTCGATACAGTTCCTGGATTTGGGCAACCAACTTGGCTCTTAGGGAACCATTCACCAGAGTCTTGTCTTCTAAAGGACTAGTTGTAAGACCTCCTAAGGGGAGATTGAGGGCATGCTCTGGCACTGGCACTAAGGCATGCTCAGGCACAGGAGTTGACTTAGGGAACGGCTCAATGTCCATGATGGATGGAGTACTTCCCTGATCAGTGCGTTCAGTTGGCACTGGCAATATCTCAACGGCAGGGTGGGAAGAATCATCTGTTCCTGTTGGAGACTGGAAGGGAATCGAATCTCTTGAAGGGAGATAGGAAGAGGGTTCAGGCTCTGGCTCTGTGGCAGGCCCAGGTCTTGGCACTGGCTCTTTGTCTGGCCAGAGCGTACTGATCCAGCTGAAATCTGGTTGTTCCAGCTCTGGCACTGGGTTTTCGTCCGGCCAACACTTACTATCCCAGCTGCAAGCTAATTCATACAGCTGTAGAGCAGGTGCAGATTCTGGCATTTTCTCAGGCTCGGGCATGTCAAACAAGCTGTGTATGCCTAGGGTATCTGGCAGTGGGTTTGGAGGAGGGCCCAGGTCAGGGTAAGGAAAGAGGCGAGACTTAAGGGCCTGTCCTATAAGTAGCACGTAGTCTTCAGGAAGGAAATCCACTATCCCAAAGGTACTAATTCTACTTTGTTGGGGTGTGGTCACCCTCAAATGGGCAGCTGGGAGTTTCTTCCTGCGTCCATCTACATTTTCATACATTATTGTTTTATTGTGGTGGATGCGGACCTGAGCCAGTACCTGGTCTTCCCGTATGAGAGATATTGTGTTGTGGGGCTCATGGCAGGTGAGGACCCATCGACCTCTATCATAACCTCTGGGAGATGCCACAATGGTAGGTCCCTCAGCTGAAGGCCCTAGCAGGAGGGCTTCCCCTTTGGATGGGTGTCCGGGGCACCTGTTAAGCCAGCTGTCCATCCATTCTTTACAAGGACTCATAATGGCACTCCAGTACATCTTGCCCTCTGTGCCATCCGCATATTGATAGTGAGTGCCTCCTCATAGATGGACATTGTGGCTGAGTCACTAGAGGTTGAATATTGCAACTACACTAGACAATTTGTTATGGATGAGCTAGCAGTTCAAAAGTGGCACTGTATTGAATGGGATTGCCTCTAGGCTGTGCATTATAGTCACTCAGAGCTAGGCAGAGTGTAATGCAAAGATGATCACAAAGTGGGCCAGTATAACTCCAACTACAATAGTAAAATTTGAGGATTAACACAGTGCATGGTCATAACCTTGAATGCTGAAGTGTGAGTATTTGGAACACAGTGCACGGTTCAAAGCCTACAAATGCCAAGGGTGTGATTGTAACACAATGCAAGGGTCAAAGCCTACAAATGCAAAGTTATTTGGACTCAAGGCATTGGTCAGAACCTACAATGCAAGGGTCTGATTACTCCATCACAAAGCACAGGTTGAAACCTACAAATGCAAAAGTATAGCTATGTGAATTTGCTTAGCTTACCCACAGACATAGTGGTAACAGGGGCTGAGGTGTGATTCACACAATAAGTATAAAATTATCATAAGTGCATTGATAAGTACAGGCTATGAATGGGTTTGTAAATCTCCCATTTGGGTATATATAAGACTGGGAAACTTCAGTACAATACTGCCTTGCACATTAAAAGGGGTTGCTTTATCCTAACAATAATTACATTCACTTATCCAAGGTGTAGCGGAAAATCAACACATTACGGAGACAGTAGCAATAATTATATTTGCTTGTCTGAGGTGTAGCGGAAAATCAACACTCGCGGGGACAGTCGCTTTTTAATAAAAGAAGTGAGTCCAAAAATCAACATCTGACATGTAAAATTGAGGTTTGCTAACTCGAATGATTCTATCATTTGTAAAGGCAATATGGTTGTAATTTAATCAACTCATATACCAAGGTTAATTATCATGTTCCCTACAGTGATTGGTAGACATGCAATTGTGCAACGTTGAGAAGACCTGTGCCAGTTGGTATTGCTGGAGGGAAAAATAGAAAAAGAAATATGCAAACATGTTTTATTTTAACTAAATGCTACTTGGAAACAAAAATAATATTTCTTAAGGCTATAAAACTACAAAAGTTAAGTATACCTTAGTTTAACCAGATTACTGAGCTGATTGACAGCTCTCCTAGGGCTGGTCCAAAGGATTAGATTTATTTTATGTGGCTAAGAACCAGTTGGTTACCTAGCAATGCGACCTACAGCTTATTGTGGAATCCGAACCACATTATAATGAGAAATGAATTTCTATCACCAGAAATAAATTTCTCTAATTCTTCATTGGCTGGTCGGAGATTCGAACGCGGGTCCAGCAGAGTGCTAGCCGAGAACGATACCAACCCGTCCAATGAGAAACTATAAATGAATAAGAATTAACTAAAATAAATGTAATTGTGAGGTAGTTAAGAAAAATAAAAATGAAAAATGTTTGAAAAAAAATAAAAATAAAAAAAAAGTATTTGTTTATTCTGTTCCTGAGAATGAAATATATGAAAGTTGGTAAAAATACTTGTAACTACATAAACTAGAAACCACAGACGATCACCAGGGCCATCTCTCGACCCTGAGCGTCACAGGAAAGGGGGTGCCTGGAACAAATAGAAAATGGAGATATTATTGGCGCGCTATTTGAAACACTTCATAAAAAAACATGCTAACATGTGTTGCACTTATCAAATGATACAGAATTACAAAAATTAGACATCTGGAGACTTTATGACTGTAAATGAATATAAATGAACTATATGAATAGACTAAAATAAATGCAGTTCTGAAATATTTGAGAAAATGTTGGGAAAACATATGACTTTTTCTTTTCCTGAGAACAAAATAAAAGGAACTTAGCCACAATACGGGCCTGAGAATGAAATAAATGAAAATGAGCAAAAATTCTCGTCCAGAGAACGATATAATATGAAACCGATCAACTATAAAAGTTAAGTATACCTTAGTTTAACCAGACCACTGAACTGATTGACAGCTCATCTAGGGCTGGCCCGAAGGATTAGATTTATTTTACGTGACTAAGAACCAACTGGTTGCTTAGCAACGGGACCTACAGCTTATTGTGGAATACGAACCACATTATAACGAGAAATGAATTTATATCACCAGAAATAAATTTCTCTTATTCTTCATTGGCCAGTCGGAGATTCGAACGCGGGTCCAGCAGAGTCCTAGCCGAGAACGATACCACCCTGTCCAATGAGAAACTATAAATAAATAAGAATTAACTCAAATAAATGTAATTGTGAGGTAGTTGAAAAAAAAAAATTAAAAAGTTTGTAAAAATAAAAATAAAAAAAGTTTTTGCTTATTCCGTTCCTGAGAATGAAATATATGAAAGTTATGAAAAATACTTATAACTACATAAACTAGAAGCCACACATGATCACCAGGGCCATCTCTCAACCCTGAGCGTCACAGGAAAGGGGGTGCCTGGAACAAATAGAAAATGGAGATATTTTAGGCGCGTTATTTGAAACACTTCATGAAAAAAAAACATGCTAACATGTGTTGCACTTATCAAATGATACAGAGTTACAAAAATTAGACATCTGGAGATTTTATGACTGTAAATGAGTATAAATGAACTATATAAATAGACTAAAATAAATGCAGTTCTGAAATATTTAAGAAAATGTTGGGAAAACATATGACTTATTCTTTTCCTGAGAACAAAATAAAAGGAACTTAGCAACAATACGGGTCCTGAGAATGAAATAAATGAAAATGAGCAAAAATTCTCGTCCAGAGAACTATATAATATGAAACTGATCAAAGACTGCAGCAACTCACTATCACGCAGCATGCCTCTCCTCAGAAAACAGTCTGAAACAAATAGAAATGGATATATAGTTTGTGAAAGTATTGTAAAATACTGTAAATATATGTGTGTAGCATAAAAAAACTGTCAAAATGTTTGTGTTCGATATAAAACTATGTAGTTACCTGTTGGTTTACTCCTGGCAGTCGAGGCAAATGACATGCGAGTGGTGAGGACAAACAGAGTTAGTTAACGCTTGAAATTACAAATGCTTACTCAATTGGACTATAAATTTTTTTAAACAAAGCTGGGGTGAAGGCCGACTGTGTGTATGTTGATGGGGTGGAGCTTAAGGTAAGAGAGCGAGCATTGTGTCTGACTGAAGTCTGGGTAGGTTGCCAACATGGGTGTTCCTAAAAATGTGAATTTTACAATTTTACTTCAAAAACAGAGAGAATTGTGCACTTTCTCCGGGCATAAACTGTTCACAGATCACACACTAGCTAACTTCCTCAAAGGTCAAAGTCTGCCAAGTGTATGGAAAGGTGCGTGCCTGCCTGGCACGTGGCTCGATACTCAAATGGGCAGGGCCTTCGGTGGACTCAAGCAGAAATCTCTGTTGACTTGCCCCTTTTTTTGTAGAGAATGTGCTGGAGGTATGGCATCAGGCGATGACCCTGGTGCATACCTACAGATTAGAGGGAAAGATTCTTTGCCAATACATTGAAAAAGATGGTGGGGTGTTAATTAGGTTTGGGGCTTAACTAGAAGGAAACAGTGATCTTCTCCAGGTGTCATTCCATGGAGAAGCATTAACCCTTAAGGGACGGCATAATTTATCAATGTGCAGCACCCCAGACCGGGGAAACTTTGAGGTCGGCAAAATAAAATTAAAAAATCACATCAATGGAAAGAGAATGACACGTACATTCACACTGTATAAATAAAAAAAATTCTAAAAAATTTTCCCTACCTTCTGCGAGAAGTTGAAAATGACTATTTACAACCCCTTGTGGGGCCTCATTTACAAGACAATCGTAAATTTTACCAACTTATATATGTTTTTTCTAATAAATAAATTTTTTGGATTTTGTAAAATTATTATTACTGCTCACACAATATCAAAACAGATAAGAAATAAAAGCAGTAACAAATGTTTTGCATATTTGTTGTAAAATATTCACGTAAGTTTACGAGAAGGAAGATTCAGTAACTTTTTTTTTATATTTTTACATGCTTTTTCTAATATTTCTCTGCAGTTGTCTTTCTAAAATTACATTTACAACTGACATACTATCGTAAAAGACAAAAACAAAAAACAACAGCAACCCCTTCGTATATTTAGAAGCAAATTTACAAAAAGACTCATGAGAGAGAGAGAGATGCAGTACCTTCCCCCTTGAAGTCATAAGCATTACTGATACTGGCCTACTCTCACGTCTGTATAAAAGTTGCCATTAGTGAATTTATAGCCTATAGAAGTATTGGCACCTTTGTTTCGAATCATTATTACCATAAGGGTGCGTAATTCTGCTTCACACTGAAGCGCAATCCGTCCACCTCCCCAAACCTGTTTTACTTCACACTGGAGCTCAATCGGTCCACTAAGGGTTAAGACCCATCTCTGGAAGGGGGACAGCAAAACACTCCCTGTTTGTACCAGCTCACTCCATATACTGTAGGTCTACCTGTCCCCCTGCTCAAATGGAAAAATTTTCGAATTATTAAAGAAATAAGCGATACAGCTATGTAAAACCATTATATATATATTATATATATATATTTTCATAAACTGGGGGTCTTGGTTGGGATGAGAATTGAACAAATTTGAAAATGGTGACTGCAAAGGGACCAAGTGCGCCCAGATTATGAACAAAGGGAACGTTATTTGAAACTTACCGTAGATTTCCCTGGATTTACAATTAAAGGAGGAAGGTCGCCATTTGGAATTAGAGTTCTTTACAATTTACAGGGGTTTATTTACAGAGACTTAGCATTGAAACAAGGAGACAAACAAAATGACATGGTAGCCAATGGGCAAACTGATTAATTGGACACATAGAACAATAATGCAATGATTAGCAACAAGCAAGCTGAGTAATAAAGGGGGCCAGTGTGCAATACAATTATTCCAGTTACAATAATAATAGCTTAGTCATGCCCCGATTACACTAAATAGTCTCAGTTAGTATGCTGCAACGGATTGAACTCCAGGATGGGGAAAAATAATTCATATAAAACTTGGCGGAGCCACAACGGATTTCTAGGATCGGACTGCGTCCAGGAATATTTTCAGGATTGGAAAGGCAGTCAGAATTATCGGGCACAGAGTGCACGGATTGGTTGGTCTCTCCTGTAACAGAGGTTCTGGATTAGGAAAAGCGG
This sequence comes from Macrobrachium rosenbergii, assembly GCF_040412425.1. Taxonomy (NCBI): domain Eukaryota; kingdom Metazoa; phylum Arthropoda; class Malacostraca; order Decapoda; family Palaemonidae; genus Macrobrachium; species Macrobrachium rosenbergii. Next base: position 54,809,182 of record NC_089761.1, on the reverse strand, counting down.
CACGCACTGAAGGAAAGGGAATTCCCTTATAAAATGTTACACACTGCACATGTTAAATATTAACCACTACGTAGCCCAGCAGATAATTAGAAGGAAATCATGTAAGCACAGTATGGGAATCGTAATTGATTGGACTTTTAACAATGAACACTTGATCGCACTCACACAAAGAGGAAATTTAAACACTGGTATTGCTTAGCCTAAATTGCCCTTAAGTTGCACTGGGAGAGGGATAAATGGGTAATTATCACGGGATCTCTACGGAAATTCAAGGCACATTAATGGCGAGATACGGGAGGCCGGGCAGGACTCTTACAAGGGAAAGTTGCTTTGTGGAGGAAGGAGTTAAAGCTTAAGGAAATGGGAAATTTAAGGGGTTTTTTAGTGGAAGGGGAAGGGTTGGTTACTGACTATTTGCGAGGTACGAACCTTGTCGGATAATTGCAGCGCCAACAATCGACATCAGCTATTCCTTGGCGATAGTTCAATCAGATAAGCGGAGAAAATGGCAGAGCGTCCATCCAAGGCGAAGATGAGAACGGTTCTGCTTTTCAAAGCCAACGGTGTCTTGTAGCGCCCCGTCCTTAGTCCGGCATTCCTGCAAAATGTCACGAGAACCAGCAAAGAGGGCAGAGGAAAAGCATACTTAAAGTTAAGTGCTTTAAGATTAAAATCCTACCTGGCCACTAGCCCTAATATGCCTATTGACCTTCCCCATACCTAAATGCTCCCACATCACGTGATGGGGGTGAAAATGGGGTTGAGAGCGGGAGGCCTATTGTTTCCCAGAATCAGGTGATGGGAGGGGCTTCCTACACTGCTATACACTGGTGGTAAAAGCCCAGATCTGGTTCAAACTATGCTTGTTTCTCCGTCTCCCGCCATTTTTCCCCGGCCCGACAGCCCAAATGAATATCAGACTACATTGCAAAATTAATGATGCACGGGCCTCCACAGGAGGGGGGATATATCCTTGACAATATATATATATATATATATATATATATATATAAAATGTACACAAATATTCATGTACAGTATGTATATATATAATTATGCATACATTAAAAATGGATGTATGTATGTTCCAGCATAACCCTGAAATGCATTGAGCAATTTCAACTAAATTTGGTATACAAATGACTTACTATCTCGAAAGGAACACTGTGGGGTAAGACGTCACTAGCACCAAAGGGCATTAACGGGGGTGGGGGTGGGAAGGGCTTCCCTGAAACGGAGCTGGTTCTGCCAGTGAAACAGGGCTAGTTATGCCCATAGACTTAGTAACCTTACGAATTTGTCATGACTAATTTCGGTATACATATAACTTACTATCCAGAAAAGAATACTGTGGGGATAAGACATCAATGGCACCAAAGGGGGTGGGGGTTGGGAAGGAGGTGACAGAGAGAGAGAGAGAGAGAGAGAGAGTAGAGGGGGTGTTAGGGAGAAGAAAGAGAGAGAGAAAATGTAAAAGGGTGGAGAAGTGAGAGAGTGAGAGGAAGTGAGAGAGAGAGAGCAGAGGGGGTGTTAGGGAGAAGAAAGAGGGAAAGAGACAGGGAAGGTTGGAGAGAGAGAGAGAGAGAAGAAAGAATGAGAGGGAGAGGAAGTGAGAGAGAAGAGGGGGGTGTTAGAGAGGAGAAAGAGAAAAAGAGAGAGAGAGAGAGAGAGAGAGTAAAGGGGGCTGTTAGGGAAGAGAAAGAGGGATAATAGAGAGAGAGAGTTTATTGGTTGTCATTCAGACTTATCCTGAGCAGTGCCGGGTTGGTCAGCTAGTGTGTATATATATATATATATATATATATATATATATATATATATATATATAATATATAATGGGAAACCCTTTCTAAGGAAAACCAAACTTACAAACTGCCTTGTAAATTAAATTAAGTATTTTCATACTGATAAATAACTGAGGAAGGGCGTGAGAAACTTACTCCCTACGTAAATTTCTCTCTGTGCTCCCCTTTTTGGTGCATCTGCTTATCTTTCCTAAGACCTGGTGACTGCTTGAGATACCTCTTTTCAGATAAAAGGCGAATGGAGATGGAAGCCCACTAAAATCCGCCGGAAAGGTTGAGCTCCCATAAAAGCAGGTGAACATGGGTGGCTAGATGTCACCAGGGTTTAGAAGTGTTGTGGTGTAGAATAGATAGGGAAATTAAATAGAAAAGAGAGAGAGAGAGAGAGAGAGAGAGAGAGAGAGAGAGAGAGAGAGAGAGAGAGAAAGAGAAAAGTTAGAGAGAGAAGGAGAGAGAAATAAGAGTAAAGTAGAGAGGCAAAGAACACAGTGATAACGGCCAAATGCTGTTGTGTCGTGTTATCAATACGCGAGATGTTTACATTGCAGTATATCGTGTTTAAGCCATAAAAACAGTCGTAAAAATGGGAAATAATGGCCTCATGATTGAAGCCAAGCAAAACATGAGTCAGCACAGTCTAAATGCTTACAACAGCTGATTCTATAGCCCCGCCTTCTCCGGAAGGTGTTTTCGTGGAAGTTCCAGGAATTTGGGGTTGACCCAAGTGATATACTTCTTCAACCTCCAATCAATTATGTGTGGGAGGGGTCTTTCCCACACCCTCCTAAGATCACCTCCTATCAAGTCCTCTAAGGAGAGATTTGAATCACACCCACTACAGTCCTTCCAATCAGCTACTTGAAGGGGAGGCCTTGCTGATTAATCCTTCCAATAAGGCTAGAAGGAGGTGGAGATTGCAGATAGCAAGTTTCCTGAGGGTTCAACGAGTGAGAGACCGACGAGGAGACGAGAGTCAGAACTGTGTCCTTCAAGGGAGAGTACTTCTCCCAATTGCTTCCGTGTTCCCCATATAGACTGATTCAAGAGTGATTCGTTTCTATCATTGTAACTTGTTAATTTTGTACTGATCTTTATAATATTAAGTACTAATTAAAGTGAAGAAATTACCGATCTCATCTCTATACGCCTTTCTGAGAGATATCAATATTTAAAAGGAATAAATATACAAGATAGCACATCATCCGCGAAGCGATCTGAAGGACACCTCGAAAGAAACCAAGGTAAGAAGAGAAAGACTAAAATCTATGCAAACATATAACGAAGAACGTAAAAAAGGAAATATAAAAACATTTCAGAAGGTCTTGACATAGAAAATGGAGAATCGTGACACGTGACTGAGTTGCCATCTTGCGATCCCAGCGCCATCTGCAAAGAGCAAGAAATTAAGCCTCTGAGGTCATAAAGGACCAGAGACAGCTGGCCTCGACCTCAGAACTCTACCAGTAGTAGACTGACACACATCCCTCCGTCCCTGGTGAACTTTGTTGAAGCTCTCCATCTCTCCATTATAAGGTAACATCCTGATTCAAGGTTCTTTCAAAAAGTCACATATCTTGAATCTTTCACTGCACTTTCATTTTCTTTCGTGAAGTGCGAGTTATCACAAAGACCTGACTAGCTTAGCTCAGTGTGAATTTTAATGCAAGCATATCGTCATAGAATCAAGTTAAATTGGCACCGTATGTGCAACCCTCGATTCGCCTGAAATTGTTATAATTATCCTTGTGTGACTGCTGACATTATCTAATTGCAGACGGTATTCCTAGCTGTGGAAACACCTGCTTGTCTTGTGCTTCTTGCCACGGCCTTGCCACTGCAATCAATTCTTCAGTATCTCTTTCAAGAGGATTATTCATAGATTCTTCAATGTTTGAACAAGTGGTGTAATATCTAGCCACGTGGCAGACCCCTGTTGTACCTGCCTGTCATTCCCCAGTCTTCTGATTGACATGTTTAATTGTAAATATATTCCATTTATAGTAAACCTAAGTGTTTATTTGCAACAGTTCCTTGTTGAAGTATGGCCTTCAGCCCAACTGTTTATATATTTAAGTTCCTACCTGACATAGCAATTGCAGTCAGAATCTCAGGTGTATTAGTAAGCCCCCTATTCTCCAGCTAGACCCCGGATTGGACCCTGAACAAGGAATACAATAAGTAGGCCAGTAAGAAACTAATATATATATATATATATATATATATATATATATATATATATATATATATATATATATATATATATATATATATATATATATATATATATATATATATATATATATATAGATATATATACAGTATATATATATATATATATATATATATATATATATATATATATATATATATATATATATATATATATATATATATATATATATATAAATATATATATATATATATATATATATAAATTAATATATATTACATTCGTGTGTGTATGTAGTTGTAATAATCACAGTGCCCTCTTAACTTCTCGAATTCGTTGGAAACGCTTGCTACTAGAAAGACCTAGATCCAAATGCATTTGGGTATGAGGCTTTGTAGAGACTAAAGTGTGACTAAAAAGTGTGAAGAATTCGAGAGGTTAAGAGAGCATTAAGGTCATTACACTATATACGTATCTGGTAAGAAGTGACCAGTAGATTTAGATTCTATATATATATGTGTATATATATATGTGTGTATGTATGTATGTATATATATATATATATATATATATATATATATATTTATATATATATATATATTTATATATATATATAGTATACATGCAGTATATACATACATGCATACATTTATATATACGCACACACACAAGATGGTAAGTTCAATTTATGTTAAGGGCTGTACTCCCTTGATCTTATATCTGTGAGGTTAAGTTTGTGCCTCTAGATGGAATCACTAGTGAGTGTCAGCTTGCAGTCACCATATACTTTTATCCAGGAAGAATTCCTTTTCACGCGTGTAAGTCACTTCCACTAGTAGTAGACAGACAAGCTCACCATAGGTTATAAAATATATGAAATATCTTTATCTGAAGCAGTTACTGCCATGATTTAGTATACAAAAATATGATCATTAACAGGCACTCAACCTTTTTAAGTTACTATGGTTTTCTGTCTTTAATCTAGTCATAGGGTTCTTTCATTTTGTAATATTTGGTTTCACGTCCTGTACAAAACATCTTTATAATATCCTACTTTTAACGTGATATAATTCATGTCATTATTATCAATCTAATTAGTTCATGAATTAGATCAGTTCACCAATTTAAAAGAAAATAACTCGACTTTCTCAGCACTATAAGTTGACCTTTTCAGGTTTTGTCTTTTTCTAGGTACTTTTTTATGAAGGTATAGTGAAGTTACTATTTCAGTTTACTGTTGATTTCATTGTTAATTTCTGTATAAAGAACATTGTAACATTGTAAATTTTGTTGAACCAAATGATGCTCTGTATAATGAAGATTTAACAACATAGTGGAAGTGTGGATGAAAATTTTAAGATGTGTGAAACAACAAAAGAAAAAATAGAAAAAAACAAACAAACCAAAAATTTAATGCAAAGGAAATAGAAATTTAATAACAAAAAGGGAGAAACTTTAACTCCGTTCAAGTGTACATTCCGTCAAAGGGTAAATAAGAAAAAAAAGTATGGGACCGGAAGTCATCAAACGAGAATTAAAGTTACTAAATATTAAACCAGTTATGCTCCAGTTATTAACCAAACTACGATTTCGTAGGAAGAAAGAACTTCAGCAAATGTGTATAAAAATATTCATCAGTTCCATTCGCTACAAGTTCCTGATGCAGGCATTCTCTTTTAAAACTGTATACCGTAGCTTTGGCTCTCTTCACAGGTTTCTCAATAATCAGTGGAAATTATGTGGCCGTATGTCATTTCTGTTGACTTTCACTCTTAATAGAATAAAATGAGGTTAGTTACTATACAATGCAACTCACGTGCTTTTCCTTTTCACAGTTCCTTAATCACAGATCATTCAGACTAACGCAGTTGATTTCACAATTTACATGTGGAAGAGTGATTAACAAACATATTCAGTGCTAATTATGCTCCGTTCAACATGTCAGGTATTATATCAGTGACAAAGTTAGTTTAACCAGACCACTGAGCTGATTAACAGCTCTCCTAGGGCTGGCCCGAAGTATTAGACTTATTTTACGTGGCTATAAACCATTTGGTTACCTAGCAACGGGACCTACAGCTTATTGTGGAATCCGAACCACATTATACCGAGAATGAATTTTTATTACCAGAAATAAATTCCTCTAATTAATTCTTCATTGGCCAGCTGGAGACTCGAACGCTGGTCCAGCAGAGTGCTAGCCGAGAACTATACCGACCCGTCCAACGAGGAACTAAATAACGCACACACACACATATATATATATATATAATTATAAATCTCCTGCCATCTTTATTTAAAAATTTATAACCTTTGATGTAGAAAATAACATATATCAGTGAGACTGAATCATGACCTAATGGTAGGAAGTACAGATAGATAGACCCTCGTTGACCAGCTAGATTTGAAGTTAATTGCCAGTTCCTCACTTGCTTCCCCACACTTTTCCCTTCCTGTTTTTAAATAGTGTTTTCAGATAGAACCCCCACTGCTCCCCAAATTTTGTTCAAATAAATTCTTAAGTAGAAGATGGCAGATGATCTCCTGGCATCAATAATTGTATGCTACTGATTAGACAGTAGCTTAGAATTAAAAACAACTATCATCTGTGAAATCTAAATTGGTCAGGTGCCAATGTCTCTTCTACCCCCTGAGGTGATAACGACTTGGTGAAGCAACATTCCACCTATAAGGGGTATCCTTGCGATCTGACCAATCAAGCACTCAAAGATACCATAGACTTACCTGCCTGAGTTTTGAAATTCACCCAATAAATGTCCGTTATCCTAAGGTTCTCTCGTATGTCCTTGCATAGGGCTGGAGGAAGGACACATGACAGACAAATCCGTTGGTTGTACTTCAAGAAATGTCTCCAGACATCCAGGTTGAAAACACATGAAGGACAACGTCATTGAATCCAGTACAGTAGACTACAGAATTCCAAGGATTACCTACCCTTGACAGCACGCAGAGCATGCAGACCTCATACAGCTTCAAGGACATGAGACCTGCCAGCCAGGGCCCTCCCACCGAAGTGGACTTGATTATGTGCAGTCACTCAATGTTAATAAACTTGCACAACCACGCAGAGTAACTAATGCCAGCACACATGACCCAAAGTTAAGTACGGAACTCACATAAGGGGCAGGGTGAGTGAGAGGGGATTAAAGGGAGTGCCATTGGTTCAGCAAGAGGAAGTAAAAATTCATGTACTGCGAAAGTATAGTCAAGTATGAACGTAATACGAAGGTAGAGAAGTAAAATACTGAAGTTGTGTTGTATTTTAAGATGAAAGGAGTCATTTCTGTTCTGAGGGAATGTTGTGGGAATTCTTATTAGATTTGAAGTTATCCAATGTTGTCCACCATGCTCTATTTAGTGATTTCGCATTTTGTCCTGACCAAGTGTAGTAATGCTTATTGCTGTTTTAGCATTTTTCATTTAAAGAACATGTCTTACTAAGCACTCGTGAAAGAAGTCTTTGAATGTGAATTTAGCTTCAGAAGTGCTGTATCTCTGAGTATTAGAAAAGCCAGTGAAATTGATCTTTGTTGTAACAGATTTGTGCATCTGTGTTTTAAATGACTGAAATTGTTGTATCAGTAGAATTCCTAAGAGCTGTCTTTTATATCAGTATATCACTAGCGGGGGAAAAAGGTGTTTGTGCATTATAACGTGTTGATGTAACTCACTTATTCTTGTAGTATTTATCGCAGTACTTGTTTCACGTATATATTATTGCGTATTGTGTAGAATAGAATTGTAGTTAGAGTTAAAATAAACTCCCTACTAAAGCCTTGAGTTAGTTTGCCTTAATTCAAAGTGTTGGTTTTAAAAATCATGTTTATTTCTGTGAACTAAAATGAGTGATTACTTTTTATGTACAGGCAGTCCCCGGTTTATGATGGTGGTTCCGTTCTTGCGCCGCGTCGTAAACCGAAAATCATCGTAAACCATAACGACGGCATACGACGCCAAAAAAATGTATAAAAATTTGAAACAAAAGTTATGAAAGCCTTACTTTTAATCCTTTGGGTATACTGCATGTTGTTTCTTGATGTTTTACCTACATTCCAATGTACAGTAACACAGGTGTACAGTATTGTAATTTATACCAAAGAATGTATAAAAGGTAAAAAAAAAGTGAATTCCTTACTTTTATTTTGGAAACCCCGTGCTTCTTAACCCTGGAGAAATTTTGGTGTGGCCTCATGATTCAGGGGATTCTGGAGGAGATGGAGATTGTATGTGTAGGGAGCCTGAAATGATAATGATAAAATTACTGCAGAGTACTGTATGTGTTACACTGTTCTGTATCAGTTCAGGTATTTCACAAACCTATGTTCAACAGTACAAAATAAAAAAAATGAATTCCTTACCTAATTTCAGTGATTTTTAGATGTAGGCTAGGATGAGGGAGCTCTAGTGAAGGTGCTGGGCAGTTTGGAATATTAGAATAAAGCTGTTACTTTATATTTATCAGATGTACTGTACATATAACAATTTATAACATTAAAAACAGTTCAGAATTCCATACCTTTAGTGATTTGAAAGATGTAGGCTACATGAGGAAGGGTATGTACAGTTACAGTAGAGGACAAGTTAAAGGTGCATGTCAGTCTGGAATGATAATGTACGTGATGAAGATTAGAATAAAGTACTTCTGTGCATTATAAATAGTACAGTAATTTATAACATGTATAACAATTTATAAAATAGAAAGTGTTCTTACCAAATTCTAGTGGTTGGCGTGCTTCCTGGGATGGGCATATGGTAGATGAGAACACAGGGGCTATGGTGTGGCATCTGCAGGTGCTTGGGAGTCTGGAATGAAAAAGGTAAAAATGATACTGTACACAGTAGTACTGTAAAAGTATAATAACACAATTTAAAACAATGTAGACTAATACAAATTTCTAAAAAGTGAAGAATTCATTACCTGGTGGACATGAAATGGGTGCAGGTGAATTTGGAGTTGAGCAGGGGACTCCTGTCATTTGTGGAATGATAAAAGATAAAAATTACCGTACAGTACTGTACTGTAGTACAGTTCTATGTATGCAATAAGCTATACAGTTTTATGTAAAGTTACAGCACATACTAAAGCAATACTGTACAGGTGTGTGTAGTGCAGTACACTTTTTATAACATTTATAAGAATTTATAAAACATTAAAAAAAAAAGTTAAGAATTCCTTACCTGATGAAGTTGGAGAGGAGACAGGTCCCGTAGCTTCAAAACCCTGGAATTCTTCATGGGAGTCAGGACTGTCATTGTAAAGGCCCCGCTCAACAGGTTTTCTCTGAAGAACCTCCCGTTTTCTATTGTGCCTTCACAGCTGACCCTAGGTCGCGGTACTCAGCCTTATTATCATTATGTAATTGTACATTTATTACCTATTCATTTTTGCCCTTATACATAGTGAATGTGCCAGAGTATTTTTGTGTCTAATCTACTATTGTTAATCATCACGTTATCTGTATGTACCTGTCCTGTTTTGTGTAGAGAATAGTTTTGATCTAACATCTCTCTGCGAATCCTCTCAAACCTGGCAATGTTAGGGTCCTCACCCTCAAATGCTGCCAAACATTTCTCCAGGTAAGCAAAACCCTCTGACAAGCCCTTGACAGTTAATGCCCTGACCTTTGGTTGTGGTGCCTCTTCTTCCTCCTCGATCATCTGCTTCTCCAGCTCAATCAGGTCCTTCGATGACAATTCCTCTCCGTGGGATGCCAGCAGCTCGGTGACATCCTCAGCTTCCAAGTCCAATTTCAGCCTCTTGCTTTGCCCAACAATTTTCCTTGTCACAGTCTCAACATCATGTGCCTGCTCAAACCCCTCAAAACTATTCACAAACTGCGGACACAGTTTCTTCCAGGCACCATTCAGAGTCGTCACTTTTATTTCGTCCCAAGCACGTGCGATGTTCTTCACGGCACCTGCAATGTTGTAGCCCTTCCAAAATTCTTTCAGAGTCAACTCCTTGTTACCTTCAACGGCCCGTAAAGCAGAGCGTATTGTCCTCCTCAGGTAGTATGCCTTGAAGTTAGCAATGGCTCTCTGGTGCATCGGCTGTATGAGGGATGTAGTAATTGGTGGTAGATACACCACCTTCACATTAGGGTGCATGTTACTAAGATTAGGCGGGTGACCAGGGACATTGTCTAGGACAAGCAGGACCTTAAAAGGCAGACCCTTCGAGGCACAATACCTTTCCACTGCTGAAACAAAGTGGTCATTGAACCAGTCCTCGAAGACCATCAGGGTAACCCAAGCTTTCTTGTTGGACTTCCAAATGACGGGGAGTTGACTCTTGAAAATGCCCTCAAAATGCCCCGGGATTTTCTGCCAAGTACACTAGCAAGGGCTTAAGTTTCAAATCGCCACTAGCATTGGCCCCAAAGAGCCTCTCTTACTAGCTTTATGGCCTGGTGCTGACCTCTCCTCCTTGGAAATGTATGTAAAATTCGGCATTCTTTTCCAAAATAACCCTGTCTCATCTACATTAAATACCTGGTCAGCAGTGTAACCACCTTCCCTAATTAAATCAGCCAAACCACTAGGGAAACTTTCTGCTGCTACGCTACCAGCGCTAGCAGCTTCACCTTGCAACTTCACATTGTGCAAATTTGCACGAGCCTTGAAGTGGTTAAACCAACCTTTGCTGGCAGAAAATTCTTCACTAGCACTGCCTTTCCCACTCTTCTTCACCACTGCTGCATGCAGCTCCCTAGCCTTTTTCTTGAATCACACTTAGGCTCACTGGAACATGTCGTTGGTTCTGGTCTTCCTGCCAGATCAACAATAACTTCTCCATCTCCACCACGTTCTGACTCTGTTGCTTCACGTTAACTACCGTTGCCTTCATTAGTGCAGCTTCTTGCACATGCTTCAGAATATGCGGCTTGTCCTTCACTATGGTAACAACCGTCGTTCTACTAAGGCCCAAGGCACGGCCTATCTCGGTGTTACTCTCACCCTTCTCCGAACTCTTAATTATGTCGTACTTGACTTCCATGGTGATGCTCTTCCTCGGCTTCTTGGATGCACTAGCATCAGATGATGAATTCTGCTGTTTTGGAGCCATAGTGAAGGCACAATTCACGAAAAAACTGCAGCTAAAGAAAAGCAACAACGAGGCAACATACCTAGCTCAACGAAGGCAAACACGTGAGTGAGGGAAGGATTGTTTGGTATTGTTACGTGCGCTTGCTTGATCGACCCAGGAAGGTCGTTTTCCAGTCAACTACCAATGCAGTTACAGTACAGTAAATACAGAGCGCAGCTACGCTCAGAAAACTAGTTCTGCTCACAAAGCGGCGTAAAAAGCGTCGAAAAAACGTTGTAACCTTGGAATGTGTTTTAATTATTGTAAACAGAAACTGATTTTTTATGAATACTGTTAAACCAGAAACGGTTTTTTTTTTATAAAAATATGTATTTGAAAAGCATCGTCAACTTTGAGCATCGTAACGGGCTGCGTCGTAAACTTGGAAAAAGCGTCATAAACCGGCCTTGATTTTTTAATGAATATATCTGAAAAATCATCGTAAACTCGGAACGTCGTAAGCCGGAACCGTCGTAAACCGGGAACTGTCTGTATTGCTTAGGGTCAGTGTTGTGCCTCAAGTGAATGTATGTATGTATTTAGAAATTGAGGCTTTAAAGTCAAACACTGGGGGCACTTTCAGTTGTGACAAAAAGGAGTTGGAACTGTCGGACAGCAAGAAATCCAGAAAACAAATGAGATGAAGCACAAGGATCTAAAGGTGAAACTGGGGGAAAACCCTACAGCTGCATTTAGGGATACCAGCTACAATACGTTTGAGAGCAAGGTGGAAGATAAGAAGCAGGAAGGGTAGGGAGGTGAAGTAAAATGCTAAAAAGTGGGTGCAACATATTTAAGACCTCGATCTTAGCAGGTGAATGAGCTTTCAGCTCTAGGTTTGTAGTGATTTTCATTCAGCTCTGAGCATTTCTGATTAGATGATAGTGACTTTTTCCCCACCAACAAATAATCTTAAGGCATCGTCATGACATGTTTCAGACAAAGATGGGTGCAGGTGATTCATCACAGTCCAGGATCTAATAGATATAAGCAGAGGCATGTGACTGCGTTTGTAAGAAATCCCTAATCTATTTTGATGTTTGGTAACTGCCCCAGGTTAACAAAGAGCAACCTCCTTTCCCCAAATGTAGGCCAGTGAACTCCAATTTAGGTAATTACTAATCCTATGGACCGGCGTACATATTCAGACTGCAATGGATTCAACTAAAAATGGACCTAAATGAGAAACGACCAACCTAACTAGTTGTAAGTAGGACATCTGAGAGCACAAAAAGGTTCATGGAACCTGTTACTGAACAACAAACAGAGAAGCAATGAGAAAGAGAAAAGCGAATAAAAAAGAAATTTGATGCAAATAATGATTATTTCCCACAGCCCTAAACTGACCTCCAAGTACCATATTTATAAAGAATAATTTTGGACACCCAAAGTCCTGGATGGTGTAGGGGGTTAATTATAATGTCAATAACTGCCCTTTTAGGTTGACTGTGACACTACAACTTTTCCTAATTGTTTTCCCTACTGAACCTATTTGACCTCCATTAATGACTGGCTAATGTGGGCCATTTGTGGCCGTCTACCAGAAGGTCAGAAGACACTGGGACCATTTAGACTACTAGAATCTGGAGAATAAATTAAAATAATTGCGTTAAATGTTGTAGAAGCTTTACATTATGTTGAACTGAAAGATGATATTAACAGAGCGAAAGATAAAAGAAAGTTAACAGTTCAGAATAAAGGACTGAATATTCTAGTGAATCACAGGTGTGAAGAAGAAATTCCCAAGTGAAAGGCACGGGAAACACGACGCTATTGAGAGCATTAATAAAAACAGGTAACAGAAATAAAAAAGAAAAAACAGCAAAAGCCATCACCCCATACAAAATCTTGAGAAACAATAAATCATAAGAAATCATCATGTTTCTTTATATATCCAGTCACTGAAACTACAGTACCAACATCTGCTGGTGTGGAGCTGGTATAGATTTCAGAGGCTCCCTAAGTCCTTAACCGGTATTTGTTTCAGAAATGAAGGGCATTGGCAATTTTATGACAATCAAACCAAGTAACCCCAACCATTTGCTTTTGAGTAAAGTGTATTATCAATCAATTAAACATCCCAAGGACAGAAACTTACTGGCTAGGTATTCGGTTAGCCCCCCTGGAACCCTCCAGAGGTAAAATGTTATCGATATTTTCGATGAAAGCAGAAAGGTCCAGTGAAGCAATGCAAACAATATATATAGATCATTCCTCCCAACATGATAACTCCACTGCAGTTTTCACAAATGGCTCAAAGTCAGATGCTGGTGTCGGCTTTGGAGTGGTCTCTCTTGATGTAGAAAGAAGCGAGAGATAATCATCCGTTGCGTGTATTTTTACAGCAGAACTGCATCCAGATTTAAAGACCACAAAAGAACTGTTAACTCTGAATGGAAATAGTTTTACTTTATATTGTGATAGAAGTGTTCTTCAGTCTTTAGAACCTTTTAGCTCTTTACATCCACTGATTTTAGAGATATTGGAATGACTATTGTTAGTGAAAAGAAGAGGTAAAGGAGTAAATTTTTTGTTGGGTGCCTTCCTGCATAAGGGTTTTTGGAATGAGCAAGCTGAGCAACTTGCTAAGTTAGCAGTCACCTCTGCAGAACCCAGAAGGTTCCTACTACCATAGGGATGTAGTTACTTTTGTAGGTCAGAAAATGAAAAACCTTTGGCAGTCCCTTTGGGAAAATACTGAAACAGACCAAAAGATGCGCAGTATTACGTCTTCAATATCTCCTTGGTCATATGCCTAGGAGTTATTCAGGGGTTCTTGGTGTCAGGTGAAAACCATCCATTCTGTAACGACTGTATTGTGCCCTTGACTATGAGACATTTACTGGTCAAATTTCCCAGTCTTGGGGATCTTAGACGTATGTTCCTTTCTTGGGGACAACAGAGTTGGATATTTTATCCTTGCTACGGTTCTCGGGGAGGATTGCAACATAGAGTAGTTATGTATCTTCGTGAGGGAGGCTGGCCTCCTCACCAAAATTTAGATCATTCACATATGCAGTATGTGTGTTTGTATGTACAGTATATATGTATTGACAGATGACTAATATATATATTTTCCAGATCGCCCTCTTGCAATCAGGTCTAAGGTAGACGTGTCCGGGAGGCTTCTTGTTTCAACTTGGAATCTAAATTTCGTGGGAACAATTTTTCAAAATTCTTAATTCTTCTTTAAACAGTTATTTATGGGTGATAACAAATTGAATGATCCCAGACGCTGAAGCCAACCAACCGCCACCTGTAAGAAAGGTGTTGTTTCTCGTATGTACAAAGTATGTGGTCAGCACTTCCCCAGAGGTCAGAAGTTAATCAAAATAAGAACGCCACGAGAGCCTTCCCGAGGTAGATGATCACGATTCATATGTTCAGAAAGACCGTTATATATAGGGATTTTTGAACCAGTAGTCAGTTAGAAGTCGGGCACCGGAAGAGAGGTGTGTTGAGAATTTTATGGAGACGGACGGTGACAAGGCTCCGAGACCGATTAGTGAACTTATAAAGATTTCTGTGCCGAAAGACAGAAGTGAAAAATAGATGATCGAGGGAGAGAGATAGGCTGAGTGGTGATAGCGGGAAGTGTTTGTGACAGTGTCGCATTCAGAACCACGAACAAAAACGAAGTCCGCATTTTGAGACTTCGCATTTTAGTGTACCTCCCTCAGATCAGTGACAGTCAGACTCGGTTCCAACACCCAGAAATAACCCAAGTGGAAATTATAATCTAATAAGGGGATAAATAAAATTAAGAAACTGAATAAAAATTAATCTCCTAAAGTGATAATTCCTTGTCGCACATAAGTAACTGTTTAAAGAAGAATAATATTAAGAATTTTGTAAAATCGTTCCCACGGAATTTAGATTCCAAGCTGAAACAAAACAAACCTCCCGGATACTTCTATCTTAGACCTGATTGCAAGAGGGCAGTCTGAAATATATATATATATATATATATATATATATATATATATATATATATATATATATATATATATATATATATATATATATATACATACACGTATGTGTACATGTATACATACAAATATATATGTGTATATTGTAATAATTTGCTTACTTTTTATTCGTCGCCCTTTAAAGTAATTTTTTTCCAGTTATTTTCAATTTAGTTTCCTTTTTATGCCACAAGAAAGGCTGGTTAAGATTCTTCTCGCTCCCACCGAAGGTTGTTATTATTTAAGTGGTATCTCGCCAATGAGAGGGTTTTTTTTTTTCTTTTTCATGTTATTTATTTTGCTGGATGCTTGTTTGGTGATTCCCCGTTCGTTGCCTCACGTTTGGTGGGGACCGTTGGCTGAGGATGAGGGCAGTGTGTATTCGGCTCCTTATCGTGGAGGTTTTGCCGACCCTATTCCTGCAGGACATCCTTACACTGGAGATACTCTGGAGAGTTTATACAGTCTGAACGCCTTGCTGCATTTGAGGCCCCCTTTTCCTCTGTACTTCGGAGGACGTTGCTGGCTTTCCTCTGCCTGGAGACGTTGTTGCAGTTCCGTCCCTTCTGCTTACTCAGGGGCATCTCCTTTGCTTCGGTCGGACGCCCTTCCCGTGCGTTCAGGAGGGCACTGCCTGTGCTCCCCTGTATCTACTGTACGCCTTTGCATCCTTGGACATACCTCTTGCCCTTGGAAGGACACCCTGTCTTTCCCCTCGTCCTGAGTGCCTCCGTCCTGCTAACCTCCGGAGTCGTGAAAACACCCGATTCTGTTCTGATAGCCAGTAAGGATATAAACTGTGTTCACTGTCCATAGACGTTGCTGACGCGTGTCGTTGTGCTGTATCATCCGGCTGCAGACTCCTTGTGACTCAGGGACCGTTTTTGGACAGCCATGTGTATGGTGTTGCCACTTCTATAAATTATATTCAGCGGGCTATTACCCTGGCCGTGGGTTAATTGATATTCAATATCATAAATTTTTGAGTAATTTATGTATGTAATTGTTAAGGATTATTTGTAAAATTTAGGGTTAAGGCTCTTCCCCGCTTTCATTCTCCTACTAAAGTTTCCAGGCCTTTTATAGGAATAGGTTGTTTTCCTTCCTCCTCCTAATCAGTGTCTATCGTTCTATCGCAGTGGTTCCCAACCTTTTTAGCAGGTGACCCTAATCATGCTCCTCCAGCCATAACCGCGACCCCACTGGTTTTATGCAGTGTATATAAGTATGTAATGTATGTGTTGCATATTACTATATTACTAACTGTAGGCTGTCAAAGCAAAGAAAAGCATAATTTTCTTGTAAGGCTGAAGAAAATAAGAGACAAAATGAACATGATTAAATTTAATTCATTTTAATATGAACCTTTTCATCAGAAAAATTTGTGTTACATTCCACAAAGGCAAACTAAAGATAAAACTGTTTCTTATTAACTGATAACTGATTTTAATGGGCGCCTTGGGGCTGGATTTCACCGGTAAGTTTGTCCATTCGTGGCTCAGTCATAGAAAGTGCTACTCTTAAATCATGTTCAGTCTGCAACCGATTATATTGGCTTAATAATAAATAAAACAAAAGATGTAATTTGGTACCACCAGGAGGAGAAAGAGGAAAAGGGCAAAGGAAAGATGAGGGGAGGGGACCAAGGAGAGGAGGAGGAGGAGCAAAAAGAGGAAAGGAGAAGTGAACAAGAAAGAGAAGGAGGAAGAGTAATGGGGAAGAAAGGGAACAAGGAAAAAAGCAGGGGAAGAAGAAGAAGAAGTAGGGCTATTGAGGAGAAAGAGGAGGGGGCATGGAAAGATGGGAAGGGAATCGGGACAAAGGAAAAGGAAGGGGAGGAGTAAAGAGGACGACGGCAAGGAAAGGTACAGGTAAAAGGGACCAAGAAAAAGAAGGGGGAGGAGTAAAGAGAAGGAAGGGGAGATATAAGAAAAGGGAGGACGGAGGAGGGACAAGGAAAGAATACGGTGGCGGTATCCTTTGTTTTTAGAAGCCTCAGTATTATTGTGACCTAATGACATCACTCATTGACAAGCTATGGTGCAATATTTCGCTGGGAAGTGAAGTGTTCAATTTCTGTTGTCCGTACACCACTTTTACACATTTCAGAATTTTGAAGACAGTGAGACTGTGAAACCTATACTGCACATTCCAATTCAGTATATGGGTAAAAACATCAGCTTACTAACGAGAAAGTCTCCAGAGACCGCTTCTAGTCAAGTGACAAGACGACTGTATGCTATGTGGCTGCCTGGCTCAGACTGGACGTGGACGATTCACGTTCGGAGGACACAAGATTCTGTTCACCTACCAAACCATTACGACACTTAGGGACACCAGCATTAAACATATATTAAAATTTTCAATATATAAATATATACGGTACATGAGTAGATTTATGAAGCCAGCAAAGTTGTTTATAAATGTCTTGAGACAGTATGGTGGTTAGGACATTTGCATTAAAATTATAATACCCCCAAAAAATTTTTGATGCATGATCAGGAGTAATACACTCTATAATTATGGCAACATAGAAATATAGCATATGCTGAAAACATCTCATAATAGGGAATTCATATTTTTTGATGTGAGACTTGTGAGTGCTTGGCGACCGCAGGGTTGGGAAAGCCTGTGTTCTATCGTGTGAGAGTTTATTTTAGGTGACGGTGTTTACGTGCACCCTTATCCAGTTCTTTTTGTGGGGTTTTCATTAGGTTATAATTAATTTTTTTGTAATAAATAATTAAGACTGTTTAGTATTTTTCGTTATCCTCTTTGAGTGTTATTCGCTGGGTTTTTGCTCTGTTGGTGATCTTGCCCCTTGGCCTTAAATAATCCTCTGTGGCACTGATCTTTAAAATGAAAAAGAGCCTGCTCTTGTCACTTCCTAAATCTTAAATATTTGTGAGTATAAGTTCATTACATATTATATAAAAATATTATATGTATATATACATACAGATATATATATATATATATATATTATATATATATATATATATATATATATATATATATATATATATATATATATATAATTTCTTATATGAAACTCCTTTTAATTCTTTCTTAGTTTCCTATTCAATTTCATTACGTCGTCAATCTCTTAGATGTTGCGACGCCAGTATTAGTAAGCATAAATGAGTCAGTCTGTCCAATCACCTCTTGTTCTCATTGTCATTTTCTTTTTGTCCTCCATCACATTAGTCTGTATCCGCCCCTTAATATTTCAGTTAGTGAGGACAGGTACAATCACGTATGGCTCCTTGAAAGAAGCACGCACCATTTTTTTCTTTCATCACACTCACTCTGTCCCATAGTTACTTTAGATGTTGATCGTTGCCAGTGAACGAGCAGTGGATTATAAGTTCAAAGGGGGGAATCCTGATCCAAGAGAATGGTCATGCTTTAAAGACATATTGATTGAATAACAAGAAGGCTCGTGTACATCGATTAAATAACAAGAAGGATCGTGTTTCAGGAGGCTTTTGATAACAAATCACACTGATTGAATTGTTAGGGAGTCTTGTTCTTGGAGGATTATCAAATTTTTATAAGATCTGTTACAGTATTTTGTTCACAACCCCAAGGCCATTCTGTAAAACTGAGAAAATGTGATTGAAGGGGATGGCTAAGGATCGAATATCAGTTGATTAATTTTCTGTAAAGATCGTGGTTCAGAAGAATGAACGTGAACTAAAACCCAAGGGATTAAATTTCAGATGAGATCTGTATAAAAAAATGCTTATGGACCCAAAAAAATGTGGTACACTGAATTGTAAGAGATCGTTTATAGGAAATTTTGTAAGCTTATTCATTTTTAAGCTTCAGATTCTAAACTAGCACTTGCAAAATAGAAAAATAGTCATTGCCCAGATTGCACGTGTGTACCAGAAAGCAGTCCAGATTAGGATGTCTGTTGATGTGTTGGCCCAATGAATATTTATGCAAGGCGGGTCTCAGATATTCCCTGATTCGGATAAGGAAAAATCTTATCAAACAGCTGTCAACACCAAGCTGTTGCAGAACTTTACCGAGACATTTGCGTTCATAGGGTTTGAGCTGTCCCACTAGCTAAGAGATATGGTTGCCCTTTGTATTAAATTACTCAGAAGCCACTAGACTCATGGATATGCTCGACAGAACCTACCAACGATGCAAGCAACATTGTTTCTGTACATGCCGAGACCGAAACCATAACCACTTCTGGGTAAAGATTTCATTTAATTATCAACGGGAATAGTAGTAAGACGACTGAGAAATCCGAAGAATTTCTTGCTACGGCCAAGGAATTCGCGTGCTGTGATAATTATTGTGGAATGTGAAAATTTTAGCAGTGGACCAGTGCTATGCGTTATGACAGATTCTGAGGTGGTACTGTTTTGCTGTTATGTTGATAATTATTTCTGGTCGTATGTTCATGTTTTATAATTAAATACATTCTATTTGCCTTTGAAGATCAGTCATGTGTTTTTGTCTCCCTTTCGCTTGCTACGAGACGCAGTAAGGAAGAGTGGGTGGTTGTGGTTATATGAAACAGAAAATGGTGTCGTGAATCTCTCTCTCTCTCTCTCTCTCTCTCTCTCTCTCTCTCTCTCTCTCTCTCTCTCTCTCTCCACACACACACACATATATATATATGTATATATGTAATCTCTCTCTCTCCATATATATATACACATATATTGCATGTATGTATATATACATTAAATTACAGACAGACAAAGGGATGCAAATACCTTTCTTTTTCATAAGTTACGTTGAAATTAAATTTTCCTTGACGAAGTAACTTGGATACGTTGAATTTATCACTAAGAAAGTAGATGCATGAAAAATATGAAGAACAGTCGTGTTCTTTAAGGAGGAGATTAAAGTACCACCTTTCTCTTGAGTGTAATTCCTGATATATTGCTATATATTCTGAAAATCCTTCAGCTTTACTAGGAATACTGTCCTTGTCGCTAGAGGGAATTTAAATAAATAAAAATTTCGACAGATAGAATATTTACATGAGGTTCCTGTTCAGTCTTTAGACAACTTGACTAACCTGGTTTGTTGTGGTTATGCTGCCTGTCTGCTGCTCAGTGGAGGCCGTTAATCATGATTTTGGATCAGGACGGTCAAGTATTTGGCTTTCCCGCGGTCCGAGAAATAAATCAGCATTATTAGCTTCCCTGAAGAATCTGGAGAGCTTGGTTTCTTTAAGGATATGGCTTGCATTTAGCATATAAAAATATTAAAAGATTTGTTTCCAGCCACCGTAGCGTTGTGAAAGAGTTTTGATTAAAAAAGCAATAATGCGTAACGCCGTGGGGTTGTGGAAGGGGATTCAGTTAAAAAGGCAATAATGTCGAGCGACCGCTAAAGGGTTGTGGAAGCGGTTTAAAATCATTTAATACCAACCTGTTTAGAGTCTACTGGATATAAAGAGCTTCTCAATGATTTCGGGATTGATGGTTCGTGCAATACAAGAGAGGGCTAGAAGGGTCTAGGTAAAGTGGTAATACTCTTAGTGAGGCCCTGAATCACAAGTTAATATTTAAATGTGATTGGGTGCCGGGAATCATCCAGTGTATATTCCCCTCATTTTCCTCCTCTCATCTTTTTGGAAGTATATATCCAGTATCAAAAGCCACTTTAGATTTTGAGAAATATGAGGAAATTTGGACCAGCCATACTGATATCTACTCGTGGACACATTAATGGAAGTGATGCTGCCATCTCGAGACTATCGGTGACTGAGGGATCTCACCAGCAGGACTTTATCCCCAACAAAAAGTGGCCTCCATTGCCAAGGGATCTCAGCAGATCGGTCCAAAATGATGAATAGTATGAAGAGAAACAGAGCGGAAAAGGATGATAGTTGTTTTCTTATATCTGAAATATCTTGATAAGTAAACAGTTTTAAGCGAATTTCAAGTTGAAAACTTACTTTGGTTGTAAAGGATTTATTCTTAGATTGCAATTCTGTTTGAAATTAATGAGCTAGAGTGTTATTAATAGTTATAAAAGGAAAATAGTTTTTTATATAGTTTGATTATTGCGTTGTGTTCGGCGGAAGTGAGAGGAATAAATTTAATTTGACGCTAAGTTAAAAAGAATTTAAAGAGCAAAATTATTCAGTTTCAGTTACTAGACGTTGAAAGAAATCTGTACATGCTTAAAAAATATTAGCCCTTATAATTACTCACATCATCATCCTCGTTGTCAGTAAAAATTATAAGTGCCACAAATGGTTTTCTACGGTTATTGCTTTAAGCTTCATATGTTGTAGGCTGGAACTCAGAATATAAATGAGATTTAATATGAAGATACGCCCCAAAGTTGAAAACGTAGTTCAACATATACAGCACAAAGTATAAATTGCAAAGCAGAAGTAAATACATATAGTATATTTACATAGTTATCCATACAATTCAAGTAATGCTGTTGATTTCAGTGACTATTGTATTATTGGAAAGTAATAAGACATTCTGTGAAATAGTATGCTTTAGAAGATCATTCCAACCACAAGGTCTGCTCACTTCCCCCCAAATTCCCCATGTAGGCGGAGCTTTGTCTGCATCCGTATTGCGTCAGCAGGTGAATTGCCATAATTAGTGGGTACCTCTGAGATACGTCATCGCCTACGTAGTCACCCCAGGTGGGAGGCGACATCACCCAACTGGGTAGACCTTATCTCTCTTGGCCTTGATTCAACGGCGACTGCTGGGTCGAAGAGGTGAATTTTAAAAATACTTTGAATTCCGTTATCCAACTGAAAAAGTTGTGTTTTTGCAGTTATTTTTTCCATAAAGAGACTTATATAACAGTATTAAGTGTCACTGGTTATTAAGATCACTGGCTCTGAAAACCTAATAACCATGCTGCCACATAGCTGTTTTCTTATCAGAAATTGAGCACCATTAACCGAGGAAATCCGTATTTTGCAGAAATTACCTTTCTGAAAGATATAAGATGTTATGATTTAAAATTTATGTATTCCACAAAGTAGTTGTGACAGTTACTTAATCACGTATTTGTTGTTTATGTATCAAACTAATAATTATTACTACTAATATCATGCATAATAGAACGAGTTTCAAAGGGAGGTGGGAACGAGACTGCATTGTATGCAACATTAATTCTCTCGCGACTTCAAAATTGGTGGTGACTCACCTGACGGGAAAAGTTATTGCAGCTGACGCAGGTAAATCTTTGCTTTCAAGCAGGATTTCTGGGGGGCGATGGTGATCAAGTGGAAGAGGTTCTGTTATAATATCAGACTTTAGCTAGTATGTCTTCCCCTTTACTTTTATGATTTAAAAATTTCTTTTCCTTTTAGGAGTCATTAGGATTTCTGCCATACCCTAGCAATAATTTGATTATATATATGTATGTGTGTGCGCGTTTGTGTATAATGTGTGTGTGTGTGTGTGCCTGTGCGCGTTCGTATTAAGTTTTAAAATGTGTGTGAGTATATTTAAATGCAAGTGAGTAATGAAGTGCAGTTGATTTTCCAGTTTTAATTTTAATTTTGTATCTATTTTTTATTATACCTACTAAAATACTGTTGTAAATTTTATAGTTTTAGGTGTCTAGATGTGACCATTGTCAAGAAGCGTTGACTAATGGTAAATATGTAAACGGAATCTGAGAGTGTTCCTGCTCCCATCCCCTGCCTACTACAGTGTGTCTGGATGTGTGAGATGTTTATTACAGTTATGTTCATGATTTTGATATAGAAAATTGATACATACAGAGATCCACTGTGATCTTTCTGTGTAGTAGCTTCAGCATATCTTTACCAGAATGATAGGAAAACGTTCACGAAACTAACAAAATTAAGAAGACAGTACCAAAGAACAATGTCCCGAAGCCCATAGAAACGATATGGCTGCGGTGTGGAATCACGCCTTCTGCTACCGTCATCACCTCGAGTTGTTGACACAATGAACGATCATCAGGGGGCGACCAGCCAGCGTATCTACCTCCCGTAAAACACAAGAAGTATCTTCGTCGCAGCCTTAAGTATGAGAGAGAGGAAATGCCATCACCATATCGCTCGAGTGGCGTGTTTTGAGGAGACGCCACCGACATTATTATCGTTGTTTATGGGTCACAGGTGGATTATGAAGAGAAGTTTCGAGCAGTGGATTTTTACACCTTCAGGGGAGGGGTTGGGGTGGGGGTCTTGGAGATCCGCGTGTAGGTTTAGGAGCGGAAGGGGGCGGGGGATTTGGGAACCACGTTAGGGATGCTGCATGTTAAGCTGCTTAGCAACAGAACCACAATCACCCAGCATCATCGTCCCCGACTCCCCATCCGCCAACCTCTTTATCACCAGAGAGGGAGACGGAACCAGCTGACCTCTCGTGCCCCGTGTTGCTATTTTTGCCTCGCACAGAACGCTTGGCATTGACGAGTAGTAGTTCATCTAGCAGTTAGGCAAATGAAGTAGCAGGCTGCTTCATTAAAGGAAATTCTCTCTCTCTCTCTCTCTCTCTCTCTCTCTCTCTCTCTCTCTCTCATCTGGTTTTTCATCGCATAGGAACTTTGCATTGCCTAAAATAGTTTTGTGAATGAAATAGCATTGTTGCAGGTCAGTCGCCCATTTATTTACAATTTGAACTTGCCTTGTTGCAGCCGTTTGGAAGATGGACACATATAGGCTCAAATCTCACATCTACATAGAAGGGCCATCTTCAGTGTATAAAATTTCTCTACTCACACTGCTGCATCTTTCACCTTTAAATGTTACATATATTTGCACTTAGTGTGTATATAGGCTCTTTCCCTTAGTTACATTTTCCATGCAACCAGTCTACTTCTTTCTTGCCCTTCCTCTCCTCTTCCCCTTTAATGCTTTCAAATTTTATACTTTACACCAACCTATCGTCCTCCATTCTTTCTGCTTGGCCAGGCTATCTCAAGTTACTGAATTCATCCTTTCACGCACACTGACCTTTTTACTACTGTGCATCACCACAGTTCTCATTCTTTCAGTTCTTTTTGGTACACATACTTAAGAAATTAATCTCATGAGCTTAAACCTTATCTTTCATTTGCATTCAGCTTCTGCACAGCACTCTTATGAAGGAGAGAGAGAGAGCACATTACGGTCTCTCCCTACATTCTAACCTTGTTCTTTGTAAACTCCACAATTCTCCCTCATCTCTTTCTCATACCGTGCTATCTTCGCAGGGCCGTCAGTGCACCTCATACGGTGCACTGTAGGCATTACTTAAGGTTCTGTGCAGCGTGCCTTCGGCCCCTAGCTGCAACCCCATTCGTTCCTTTTACTGTACCTCCTTTCATATTCCCTTTCTTCCATCTTACTTTCCACCCTCTCCGAACAGGTGATTCATAGTGCAACTGCGAGGTTTTCTTCCTGTTACACCTTTCAAACCTTTTACTGTCAATTTCCTTATCAGGGCTGAATGACCTCTTAGGTCCCAGTGCACGGCCTTTAGCCTAAATTCTATATTCAATTCAATTCTATCTTCTATGCTTTACCTCTTTTATATTACCATCATCCTGTCTCATTCTCATACTACCGTTGTTTATTACTGGTGTACAGTATTTTATGGTAAACGTATATTTGAGTGGACTTCCATTCAGACAACTTTCTTATCTTGAAAGTTTCTGAGGTTTCTTCACTATCCTCAACCAGTACTGTAATGATCAACCCTTCCACACTCCATTCACAACTCAACTTTGCACCTGCATCTAATGTCACGTGTCTGACAGCTTGCTTAATTGTATCCATAAGGATAAATAGTCGTGAAAGACAAGATACCCTGGCCTCAGACCCATTTTTACACTAAACCAATCACTCTCCTGTCTGCATATTCCAACAAACGCTTCACTTTCAACATGAAAACTTTTAGTTACCTTTAAATATTGATCTTTTATTCATTTCCCCTATCCACACGTGGTCAGTCATTCAGTAACACAGTCCCCACTTCATGCAAGAATCTTGCATGTAATCCCATCAACTGATATTATTATTATTATTATTATTATTATTATTATTATTATTATTATTATTATTATTATTATTATTATTATTCAGAAGATGAACCCTATTCGTAGGGAACAAGCCCACAAGGGCCATTGACTTGAAATTCAAGGTTCCAAAGAATATCGTGTTCATTAGGAAGAAGTAAGAGGAGGTAAATGGAAATACAGAGAAAAGAGATCTCATTTATTACAAAAGAAAAATTAAATTAATAATATGATAAATAGATAAAATAAATAGTTGCTTTTCCAGTATTTCAATATCTTAATGTCCTTAGCCACTCATACAGCATTCATCGCTTTTTCCTTTGTCGACCCAGGACTACGGCATTTCTCCATTTGCTTCTCGAATTATAAAATTCACCTGTTAATTCACTTGGTCATTAACCTTTTTGTATTCATGTACTTCCATACATGTAGACACTTTATATATATATATATATATATATATATATATATATATATATTGTCACAAAGTGATCAAGTACCTGTTTATTACACACATAATAAAACCAAAAAGTTTACCTCACTTCAGCCAGACACTTGAAACCTCATGACAGAAATATTAAGACTGAATACTCTAAAGGTACAGTGATCCCTTAACACTTGAAAATTTAATCTAAATTTATCAAGTTAAGGGTGAGGTAACAACTGATAAGCTATAAACAGACTAGGGGAAAAAGGGCATCACTCCAACAAATACTATAATTGTTTCCCTGGTTCTACTTCACTTTGATAAAGGAGAACTAGACAGACATACCACTTACCTTGAACAGACACACCAATATTTCTAATCACTGGTGGTCAAAGTGAAACACTGTGGTTTTAACATTTTAAACAAACAAATTTATTTCTAAGTTCAAAAGTTATAAGCAGAGTTCACAATCCCAAAAAGATTTACTATTACTTGACAACAGTGTAAGATTTAAGTATTTCTCAACCAGAATTAATTCACAAAACTTTAATTTATCATGGAATCAATTTAATTAAGTAAAATTCAAACCATTAACTCTCGCTCAAGTTTTAGATATAAATCTGAACATCTGCATAAATCTGAACATCTGCAATTAGCCCAAGTGTTCATCAAAACATTAATAAATGGAATCAACACAGGTATTCATTGAAATCTCAATAATAAGTATGCACTGAAATCTCAGTAGTGCAAATTAACACCAACAAAACGCTAAGTAATCACCAACACAAAACTTTGGGTAACACTGTGAAATTGTAAACACATAATCTTGTGAGAGTAATATAAAAACACAGACATATAAGAACGAAATGTGCAAAATATAGAAATATACCAACAGCAATTTCACTAAAACAAAATATGATTGAAGGTTATATCAGTCTCTCAAAAGATTACTATCACTTTTTAAAAAGGCTGAATTCATGTCTTTCTACAACATCCTCAACGACAACACTTCAGTTTTCAACATAATTACAATACAAGCAAATAAGCACATTACCTTACTCCTTTTCTAATATATAAACACAATGGTTGAAGAACACAAATATTTTGAAATCATACACAAAATATTACATTTCGTGGGAGAGTTTTACAAAACTTATATATTTCATGAGAGCAACCAATTTATACCCTTCTATGTGAATTGAGAGAGAGAGAGAGAGAGAAAGAGAGAGAGACTTCTTGTGTCTTTCAGAACCCTTAGCAGACTAACTCTGTTAGTCCAGTATTCCTGTTTTTATCCTCAAACTAAGTTGCCAATTAGTCACTTCAAATCTTAGAACAACCTGAGCCCCTTCATTCTACATTTTAGAACACCTCCCAGAATACAGAATACACAAAGTATACTCATAGGGTATATACAGTATATACATGAAATATACATACAGGGTATACACAAACTTGGAAAAGAGTATGGGTGCCTATCTCGAATGATTGACACTTCCTGTTCTTAGTTAACCACCTGGGTAAACAGTAGTAACTTTGGAGTGCTTTGGCTAAGAGCCCTGTCAACATGTCAGACCTTATCTCCCCTCCCCTCCCTTATCCTTCAACTCAGATTATGGAATACATAATAAGGCACAGAGAAAAATAATAATTACAGAACAGACATACATGATAATCATGTAATAAGGACTTGGACCGAGAACTGCCACATTTCAAAGATAGGTAAAGTGGCCCTTCCAATACGCCTTCCCTTTTGGTCCCATGCAGCTGTGTCAACACAGGATGTGATTATCTGATAATGGTTCCAAAATATCTCTCTTTCTACCTTTTACAAAGTCACCTCATTATATCTCACAACACATGAAACAGCTGAAAGAAAAATTACATCAGAATACATAACACATATGCCATCTGTAAGAAAGAAAAAAAAAAACAGCATCTCAAAATCATATTATAATATTCCTCCCCCCAGAAGATTAATTATTCCTGGTTTGAATCCAACAATTTGGGATGGGATAAGTAATCTGCAACAATATTATCTTTCCCAGTTATATGTTTGATTTGCACATTATACAGCTGTAAACACAAAGACCACCTGGTTAACTGTTGATTGTTATTCTTCATCTTATTGATGAATGAAATAGGGTTGTGGTCAGATAACAATAAAATTCCCTCATTACTAGGTTGGTTCACATTTTTCAAGGCTGTAATCAATGCCAATGTTTCCTTTTCTATTGTAGAATAATTTTTCTGATGTTTCTTTAGCTTTGACGACATTAAGCATACAGGGTGTATGATATGACAGCCATCTTCTTGAAGAAGAACAGCTCCAATTCTATTGTCAGATGCATCAACTTGTATCACAAACTTTTTATTGAAGTTTGGAGCCTGTAGCACAGGTTTAACCTTTTCAAAAGACTCTTGACATTCTAGGGTCCAAACAAACTTGGTTTTCAGACTGGTTAAGTCAGTTAAAGGAGCCGCCATGGCTGAGATATTTGGAGAAAACCGACAGTAAAATCCAGCCATGCCCAAAAATCTTTGTAGCTGTTTTCTAGTAGTAGGAGGAGTAGCCTTACGAATACCCTCTAAATTAGCGTCAAGAGGCGAGAGAAGGCCTTTTCCAACTTTGAACCCTAGATACTGAACAGTTGCTTTCCCAAGTTCACTTTTCTGTAAGTTGACTGTTAGTCTTGCTTCTCGTAGTTTCTTGAACACCTTCCTTAAAATCCTTAGATGTTCTTCCCAGGTGTTAGAATAAATCACAATATCATCAAGGTATACACCCGCTCCGATTGATCCTAGTAGCTTATCCATCACTCTTTGGTAAGTTGCAGGGCCGTTCATCAGTCCAAATGGCAAGACAGTGTTGGTATAGTCCGAAAGGAGTAATGAAAGCTGACAGCAACTTGGCATCTTCATCTAAGGGAATTTGATAATATCCTTTTAACAATTCTATTTTGGAAACAAACTTGGCTTGCCCAATATTATCAAGTAATTGATCAATAAGAGGTAAGGGATAATTATCAGCTACACTGATGGAATTCAGTCTCCTATAATCAGTACACTTCCTGAACGAGCCATCTGGTTTCTTCACTAACACACAAGAACTGTAATGATGAACTGGGTTCTGCCAATCCGTGCTGCAATAAATATTTGAATTCTTTTTTCAAAACATCTCGATGAAAGGGTGATATACGGTAAGCTCTTTGCTGGAATGGCTTAGAAGATGCCAAGCCATTTATCTCATGCTTTGTCAAGTTGGTACACTTAGGAATGTCTGTAAAAATCTCAGGGAAATTTTGAATCATCTCACTTAATTCTTTGCTTTGTTCAACACTCAGATGTTCTTTTTGTTCTCCATATTTTCTAATATTGAAGAATTGTTCATTTTGTTTTCAGTTCCCAATTTGTAGCCATCATCGTCCTCTGTAGGTGAAGTTGTTTGGGTTATCGATACAATCTCAGTTCTAGTCTCTGATTTACATGTATCTTCCTCTGTCGTTTTCTTCTCCCTGGTGTTTCAATCATATAAGTTCGATCACTTAACTTTTCTGTTATCGTATAAGGACCTTGAAATTTATTTGTAAGGGGAAACCTTTTCTCTGGTAAAAACACTAGAACTTGCTGTCCAACACTAAAATTTCTTAGCTTAGTCTTAGCATCATACTTCCTTTTCATTTTCTTTTGGCTTATCTACAAATTTTCTAAAGAGATTTTTCTAATTTCTCATAACCTTTTCCTCAAGGTCTTCACATATTCTCTTTGGACTTCCTCTTGATTTTCTTCCCAGTTCTCTGCAAGAATTTTCAACGGACCTCTCACGTCTCGACCAAAAATAATTTCATTTGGTGAACAACCCTTACTTCCTTTATACGCATTCCTAACTTCAAATAACACTAAAGGTAAACCAACATCCCATTCTCTTCCCGACTCATTACAGTACTTGGTTAACATACTTTTCAAAGTCTAGTGGAACCTTTCCAAAGCTCCTCGAGCCTCTGGGTGGTAAGCGGTAGATAACTGTTGTTTCACTCCTGACAGGTTCTTCACATCCGGGAATAATTTTGAGGTAAAGTTCGTTCCTCTATCACTTTGTACAATTTCTGGAATTCCAGACTTGGAGAAAAATTCCACCAACTTCTCAGCAACTACCTTTGCACTTATACTTTTTACAGGAATCACCTCAGGATATCTTATTAATGGACACATTAACGTCAACAGATATTCATGTCCTTTCTTCGTTTTCGGAAGTGGACCAACCACATCTATTATCACCTTGCTAAAGGGTTCTCCTCTAACTTCTATTGGTTGTAATTTCATTTGGTTTTCCAGCTATCTGGCATGTATGACACTCCCTGAAAAATTTGCTAACACCCTTGTGAAGTCCAGGTCAAAGAAAATACTTCATAACCTTCTCAACAGTCTTCCTGATTCTCATATGTCCAGACTCGTGTGCTGCTGCTACAACTTGCCTCCTCAGTGGATATGGAATTAAAATTTGATGATATTCCACCCATTCAGCATTTCCTGGAATATCTGCAGGTCAATGCTTCCTCATTAGCAATCCTTCCTTTAGGTAATAACAAGTAGGAGTTTGTTGCATCTCTTCTTCATCAACAACTCCTGAAGAACAAATCCACTAACATTGTATCCTTCTTCTCCAGTTCTATTAACTTCTCTCTAGTCACTTGTCCAACTTCAAGGATTGAACTCTCAATATCTTCCAACTCTGCTACTGTAGTTTCACTACTATCTTCAGGAACACCAACTACGTTGAGTCTCTTTAACTATAACAGGGTTCTCTTCTTGAAAAATCTCTTTATTACTGACACTAGGGGAAACTTCAGTTTCCTGAAACAGCTCTTCTAAGCTCAAAGATCCTTCACTTGATCCTTCTGGTGCAGGTAAATCCTCAGTTTCTTCACTTGTATGCTCAGTTCTCTTCATACTCCTGGTAGATACAAACTTAAAAACAGTTGAGGGTTTTTCTTCTCTATCTCTACCGTAGGACTAATCCCTACCGGTTTGTCTGTCACTATAGGACAAGGAACGAAGGGAATACCACCAACTTCATTACCCAGTGAAACATGCACACCTTCAACAGCAAAAATCAATGTTTCCTGTCACTAATTCACATGACAAATGCAAGCGGCATATATGAGTTACTTCCTCTCCTCCTATACCCTTTAAAATAACTGGATCTCCAGTGAAATTCTTTTCCAACTGGGGATGAGCACCACGAACTACCACACTATGGTTACTTCCTGTATCACATAATATCTTCACTGGTACCTTCACACTCCCTCCTTGAGTTGTCAGCATACCTTCATAGATATATGGCTTAAAAGCCTCCTCACTGTTCAGCCACTCACTACTTGAAGTTGCATTTCCACTGGTTGCTCAGCACTCTGCTTGTCTTGTTTTATTTTTTCCCACACTGTTCTTCGTAGTTGGCTTTACCTGGTTACCCCTTATCACCTGTCCAACTGGCTTAATCTGCTGTTGCATCTTATAACAATCTTGACTATAATGTCCTACTCTTCCACACTTGTAGCAAACAACATTAGTTTTCTGCATCTGTCTTGAGAACAGACTAGAAGTTGAGGGTTTAACATTCCACTGCTGTGGGGCATATCCTGACTTTGTACTGGAGTAGTTATTAGAAGGGTTTCTCACATCACTGTTCTTAAAACTCGACTGAGACCTTCTGTATAACCTGTGAATTTTTGGCTCTGGTACTTGACATTATAATTCTTTTTGCTGGATATTATGTTATAGTCCTCACTCAGAGTAGCAGGGTTATCAAGTTTCTTCACCTCTCTCTCTCTCAAATAAGCTCTTATATGTGCAGGAATTCCTCTCAGATATTGCTCTAAGACCACAGATTATGGAATACATAATAAGGCATAGAGAAAAATAATAATTACAGAACAGACATACATGATAAATATGTAATAAGGGCTCGGACCGAGAACTGTCATTTGTCAAAGATAGGCAAAGTGGCCCTTCCAATATGCCTTATCTTTTGGTCCCATGCAGCTGTGTCAACACAGGATGTGGTTATCTGATAATGGTTCCAAAATATCTCTCTCTCTGCCTTTTAACTCCCATGAAATAAATACATGTATTACAAAGCCATCTCATTATATCTCACAACACATGAAATAGCTGAAAGAAAAATGACATCAAAATACATAACACATAATATATTATGTCATCTGTAAGAAAAAAAAAATATATTATATATATATATATATATATATATATATATATATATATATATATATATATATATATATATATATATTATATATAAATATTATATATATATATATATATATATCATATATATATATATATATATATATATATATATATATATATATATATATATATATATATATATATATATATATATATATATATATATATATATATATATATATATATATATATATATATATATATATATATATATATATATATATATATATATATATATCAATGATTTTTCTCTGTTTCTCTCATTCTGGGGTTGAGAGCTCTTCCTCCTCCTCTAACTTGGTTGCAACCACTTACAATTTTCTCACTACCAAGCACCTCATTTTCTGAGGTTCTAACGAAACAGTACTAAAGAGTTTCAGTTCGTTGTGGAATCGAACTGGGGACGATTAAAGAAAGAATATATTATATATATACACACACACTTTATACTAACTGACCAACCCAGCACTGCCCAGGAAAACTGAATGACAACTGATAATCTCTCTCTCTCTCTCTCTCTCTCTCTCTCTCTCTCTCTCTCTCTCTCTCTCTCTCTCTCTCTCTCTCTTTTTTCCTGTTAAGATAGTTGCTTCAGTTACATTGCCTAGCATTTTTGACATTTTATATTGCTATTGGGCCTGAACTTGGGCTTAAAGAGCATCGGTAGTGTCACTATTCATCTCATCAACCTCGAAAACTATGGATTAGACCCTTATATCTGTCATTTTTGACATTTTATTTTTCACCCCTTCTCACCCACCCTTCCTGTCGGGGCTGAACTTGGACGTAAATGGCATCGGGGTTGTCACTGTACATCTCAGCGACTTCGAAAACTATGGAGTAGACACTAATATCTGTCATATTCGGTTATTTTTACATGTCAGTCCATTCCCACCCCCACCCCCTTTGGTGCCAGTGATGTCTTACCCCCACAGTGTTTTCCAGATAATAAGTCATATGTATACCAAGTTTGGTTGAAATTGCTCAGTGCATTTCAGTTAAGCTGGAACATCCACATACATACATCTATTTGTTGTATATATATATATATATATATATATATATATATATATATATATATATATATATATATATATATATGATGTATATGTATAATATATCTATATCTATACCCATATATATATATCTATATATATATACTGTATATATTGTCATTATATTGTCTTTAAAATGTATATCTTTCCATGATTTTGATTTAATTACTGTTCTAGTTATTATGTGTTCTGTGTGATGATAATAATTGTTGAAATATCGTATGTAGTGTAATATCAAATCTCACAAGGGTTATTGATTTAGATAACTTAAAGCGTAATTTAGAATTAATAATACGTTTTAATAATAATGTTGTATATAATTGTGTATTTTGTCTCCCAGCTATGTGTGTTCTGCGAATGCTTTGTTTTGCTTCGATTGTCATCACGAAAGATAATGTGTGGACAGGTCAGGGTAACAGTAGCCTGCTCAGTTCTGAAAACCAACTTTGGTTCTTCGTCTTGTTTTAAAAACATGCCATTTATGATTAGCCAGCTGCAGTCTGTTTTGATCATGTTAAGATTTTGTTAAAAGCTTTGTCCCATACAATTTTCTGGTAAAGACGTGTACCTCTTGAGAAATACGAACAAGTTATTGCACAAAAGAACATGGCAATTGTGTCTAACACGTTAGTTTTAGCCTCAAAAGGTTTTGCTCAGGAAGTGATATCATCCTCCTTTTTTAGAGTTTTCTTTTGTATCTCATTCCCAAAATGCCTTAATAATGATGACATCTGATTGTTTCACTTCTTGCTGGAATCTTAAAAGTTTGCTCATTCTGATTTCAGAGACCTTTTGTGTGGTTCTCTCTCTCTCTCTCTCTCTCTCTCTCTCTCTCTCTCTCTCTCTCTCTCTCAAAAGAGAGAAATTGTTAATTGAAAATATTTTTGAGGTCTTTGATATTAATCTTAGCTTTTGAGTTCTGACATTGTAGTAAAAAGTGTATATATTCGTAACGGCAGCTAACAAAAAAGTGTGTTGTGTGAACCCTGAGCAGCTGCATTTCAAGTAAATTTTGTGAAAGTTTACACAAGCTTGTGTAAGGTAAAGTGAATTTTACTTATTATTACCGCGATATAATAAGGCATATTAAGGGATTTTTGCCTTAGTGAAATTGTTTTTGGTAAATTTTTTTTGTGTTCTTGTGTTTGCGATCTCTTAATTTTTCATATTTTGTATAGTGGTGATTTAACATTTATTTACTTAGCATGTTAAGTATTTCTTAATAATTTAACATTGCTTACTTGATTTAATTTTCATTTACGTAGATTTTCATTTCAAATCTGAAGTATTTCTGAATAGTTTAAGTTTTGCTTGATTAATTCAATTTCTTGATAAATTAACCTTTGTAATTTAACTCAAGAATTAATCAAATTTTGTGTTGTTTTCAAGTAACAGTGAATTTGTTCAGATTGTGAATTCTAGTTATAAATTTTGAATTTAAAAATAATTTTTTTTTAGAATTTTTAAAAACAGTGGTTAATTTATTGACCGTTTGTGAATAGGATTAATTGTGTGCATAAGGCAAAGTGGTCAACATGTTTTGTTCCTTTGGTTTTGCTGAAGTGAATTAAGACCAGGGAAACAGTTAAAGTTGTTTGATGGAGTGATAAGTATACCTTAGTTTTACCAGACCACTGAGCTGATTAACAGCTCTCCTAGGGCTGGCCCGAAGGATTAGACTTATTTTACGTGGCTAAGAACCAATTGGTTACTTAGCAACAGGACCTACAGCTTATTGTGGAATCCGAACCACATTATACCGAGAAGTGAATTTCTATCACCAGAAATAAATTCCTCTAACTCTTCATCAGCCGCAAGTTAAACAAAAAGTAGCTGGAATTGAACTTCAGCCCATCGAGTGACAGTCTGAAGCTCAACCAGAGTCGGCCAACATAGGGCTTGATGGAGTGATGCCCTTTTGCTCTAGCATATTTCTTGTTTGATTGCTGATACCTCATTCTTGTTATGATAAACTTAGTCTGGTTTTTCACATGATTAAAAAGCTTTTAAGGGATCACTGTTACTTTTAGAGTACTTGGTCATAATATTATTGTTATGAGAGTTTATCTGGCTGAAGGGAGGTAAAATTTGAATTGTGGATTAGTTGTTTACATAACCAGGTACTTGAAATTGTGTGATTAGTTGTTTAATAACCAGGTACTAGGAACAAACATTGGATATATATATATATATATATATATATATATATATATATATATATATATATATATATGCATACACATACATATACACTCACACACACACACATATATATATATATATATATATATATATATATATATATATATATATATTGTTGAATGATGTATTTACAGGAATGAAACAACCACAAATACTTGGTAAACAATTATCTGTGATGTAGTGATCATATAGACTTGTTACCTCAGTCATCCTCTTGCTACCGGAAGGTGTTAACATCTGTTTCAGAAAAGTAACTTCTTGAACCCATGGAAAATAAAAATTTTGAGATGAGAGCTAACATCAAGTTCCTGACCAAGCTTGATTGGAAACCAGGAAAAATTATTGAAGCTTTGCAACAAGTTTATGGAGATTCTTCTCCATCTAAATCAGTTGTTTATGATTGGATAAAGCGATTTAAGGATGGTCGGGAGGACCTCAAAGACAACCCAAGAGAGGGAAGACCATCGACTGCAAAAAATGAAAGAATTGTGGCTTTGGTGCAGAATCTAGTGGATGCCGATCGTCGGATTACTATCGATATGATAGCTAATGAAACTGGGATCTCCCATGGTTCCGCATTTTCAATTTTAAATGAAAATCTTGGTTTGAATAAACTTTCAGCCCGTTGGGTCCCAAAAGCGTTGCGCGAAGACCAACTGCATCAAAGAGCTGAACTTTCTCTTGCAGTTTTAACGAAGATTGAATCAAATGAATCAGAGTTTTTTGACCGGATTGCTACTGGAGATGAAACTTGGATCCATTAATATGACCCAGAAAGTAAAATTCAATCAAAGCAATGGTTACCAAGAGGTTCAGCTGCACCAGTGAAGTTCAAAGTGGCGAGATCTGCCCAGAAGGTTATGGCAACAGTGTTTTGGGACTCCAAAGGAGTGATTTTGATTGGTTTCCTTGAAGGACAAAAACAATCACCGGGAACTAATACAAAGGTGTTTTGCAAAACTGAAGACTGCATTGGCTAAAAACGTCGAGGAAAGTTGCACCGCAGAATTTTGTTCCATCATGATAACGCTCCTGCACATTCATCAAGGGTTGCAAGAGAAGTCCTACGGAAATTTAGGTGGGAAACTCTTCCACATCCTCCTTATAGTCCTGATCTTGCTCCTTCAGATTTTTTCCTGTTCCCAAAACTCAAGGAACACTTAAGAGGAGTCCGGTTTGAATCTTTGGATGCTGCTAAACATGCAGTTTCAACATGGTTTAATAGAAAGGCCCCAAATTTCTACAAAGAAGGGTTGCAGAGTGGAAACAGCGCCTTGAAAAGTGTAGAGTTAGATGGTAGATATGTAGAAAAATGATGTTTGAATTTCCTTAAATAAAGAGTATATTGAATTTTTCCTGAACTTTTGATTTACCCTCATATATATATATATATATATATATATATATTATATATATATTATATATATATATATATATATATATATATATATATTATATATATATATATATATATATATATATATATATATATATATATATATATATATGTATATATGTTTGCCACAGTTGATGCATATGGAATATTTATGATAGAAATATTAATCCACAAGTAGTACATTAATATATAATTCACTTCACCATTTTTCGCTAATTATTCTGTACAGCCACACAAGTAATTTCTTCGAACTGCGCCACAAGTAATTAATACTTAATCTCTTTCGCTAATTATTCTGTACTTTTTTCTCTTCTCTCTCTCTCTCTCTCTCTCTCTCTCTCTCTCTCTCTCTCTCTCTCTCGCACATCGTGAGACGATTTTTTGTATTTTATCGAATTAAGGTCTCTCCTGTCTGTGTGCTGCGGAGCAGGTTCTAAAACGGCAAGAGAAAGGAAAATGAATTCAAATGTAAACAGCAGTTCAGGTCAGGATGTTTCACTTTCCCCAAGACAGGCTTCCTTGATTAAAAGCAAACGTCGCAAGTGTTGCATATGCAAAGTGGTGCAATTTAAAATGTAAAATGTTAATCAGCTGCTAATCCCACTTTTTTTTTTTTTTTTTTTACAGGACGCTCTTTCATGTGTTAGGGTGTGAGCAGATGGGTAGATCTCCGGCGGCGATTAATTATGGAAATTCAAAAGGAACTGAACTTCTCGGCGAGGTATTAGAGTAAAGTAATGAACGCAAACTATGTGATTAACTTTGTAATTGGTTTGTAAATTATATTCTTTAATGTAGTAATTACCGGCATAGAGCAATCACTGGCTTAACAGTGGTGTCTCACTTCCTGTTCTTCACTTCCGTCAAAGCAGGAATGCTTCTGGTATGTCATGGAGAGAGAGAGAGAGAGAGAGAGAGAGAGAGAGAGAGAGAGAGAGAGAGAGAGAAGAGAGAATCCATGAATGTTAAGGTTAGGTCAGATATAAGGTAGGAACTTTCTCAGTTTTTCAAGTTACAGGGTTAACAAGTAATCATGATAGAAGCTCGAAAAGTCTTTAGCGAAACTATATCGGGAGATTTGCATTATCCCATGAAAGAGACTCTTTCAAAATTTTTCTTACTGAGGATTGATTATTATGCGTAAGTTACGAGATTTTCATTCAAAATTGTTACAGTTGTTAAATTAAAGTAGTATACTTTCGTTTTTAATTATGTAAACACTCGCCTCGTATCGTTGTAATATAGGACTTCAATACAATTAAGTAGATTGCCAGTGTGATGAAGACCTCTCAGTTATATTGTTATATTCTTATATTCTTAAATACTTAATTATGGTTTAAACTTTAAACACTCATGAACTCATCTTCCAGTTCACAACAGAGACAGTAGTCTTAACGTGCCTTGCTACTAGCAAATTTAGGTCGTGGCCGTCATATTGGGGAAAAGAGTACCCCGAATTCGGATCTAAATATTTGTTTGTACTCTTTCTCCTTATTACTTCGATCCTTTGCATTTGATTAGCTTTCGTCCATCTCTCTATCCAACCTTTATGATGATTATTTCAGGTACTGATATTGAGCACAGTTTTATGTAAATGCTGCTCTCATTTCCATATTCGTCAAAATTGTCTTGTGTAGCTGAATGGGAGAAGAGATAAAGGTAGGGAAGGATTTTTTTTTTCAAAGCAATACTTGGGAGTTGTTGTTGACGTCGGCTACCCCAAAAATGGTTAGGATTTCTCTGGGAGGATAAGTCTAGGTTCAAATGGTCTTTGTCCTAACAGGCAGGTGTAGCTCACACCTGTGCCTGTCTGTTATGTTTGGTATCCTGAAACGAGTAGGCCATGGGGCAGATTGCTGTTGAAGTCAACTCTCACTGTGCTGGTCGTGGAGAGTATGAAGTTCCTAAACGACCAATTATACTTTCCTAAACTCTCAAGCAGTATACTTTACATTTTTTTTTAACTCATCCTGTGGATTTGTCAAGAAATGAATCCCCTTCTCTGGATTCGGCTGGCTCACCACAACACTATTAACTGTTGCACATTCTCAGGTGACTCGCATCAGTGGCTGCGTTCAGAACCAAGCGTTGATATGGATTTTCTTATGGACTTCTACCAAACCCATTCAGTGGGATGCTCGAGGGACAAATTATGGTGTTAAAGAAAATTAGAGGTTACTGTATTGTACATGTATCCCAGAGTTATTAAAACTCTGGATCTTTGTTAAAATATATTAAAGGATTAAACAGGAAGTTACATATGTTCATAAATAGTTTGACAAAAGCAGATTTTGATTACAACGTTCTGGTAATTGATGTCTATAATGTCCTGGATGGGGATTATATTTAATCGCAAAGCTATTGGATATACCCGGTAAAATTTCCAGAAGAAAGTTATGTCATCCAATGTAAGGAATAGCTAAGAGAGGTGCCTGCCCCCTTCTTGCCAGTATAAGAAATATAAAAGCATTAAGGGTAATATTAGCACCTTCATCCTTTGCCCACCATGACAGTAACTTGTAACAGTTAAAAAATATGGAAAAATTAGCGGATTTTTCCCAGACAAGTGCAGTAGAAAGTTTCGGGCAGTACTTTTGAAATACCACTTTGACTATAGAACTGAGCTGGTAACTTAATATTAATGTAGAAGCCGAGAACGAAAAGAATGAAAAGGAAGTAAAGAAGATGGGGTCGGTCCCACCCCTAGATTTTATGGCTTGTCATTGCTTTCTCTCCAGGAACTTTTAATTTCGCCACATCTTAAACAGCTTGAACAATTAATGTTATTAATGGCAACGGATGACTTGCTGTTATTAACGCTTGTCAGTCCGACTGCAAAATATTTAGCGGTACGTGCTATTCGGCA
Organism: Macrobrachium rosenbergii; assembly: GCF_040412425.1. Taxonomy (NCBI): domain Eukaryota; kingdom Metazoa; phylum Arthropoda; class Malacostraca; order Decapoda; family Palaemonidae; genus Macrobrachium; species Macrobrachium rosenbergii. Next base: position 54,769,928 of record NC_089761.1, on the reverse strand, counting down.
GCAGTTTCTTTATTTGTACCCTGGTTAGTGAACAAAGATATCTTTGGATATTCATGGTGGATTCTCAGGCGATTCACACGCGAAAAATTTGCAGGTGGTTATGCATTGAAATGAGAAGTTTTCTCGAGAAACTGTTGTAAAATTTGTAGAACACTGCAGCCTCTGAAATAAAATCAATTTTACACATATGATTACTAACTAATCCTTTGAGCCAGCCCTGTTCTTTTCATCCAGTGGTCTGGTAAAACTACTCTTAAAAAAAAAAAGTGCATTAAGAATCATTGTCTGTCATTTGTATTAGGCCTTTGGCTGTCTCTTCGTCTTTTACTTATCCAGAGCGACAAAGAAAATTACGCGAGTATTCATTCCCAAAGAAATTTCCTTGAAGTTCTTATTGAAATTTATTTATTTGCGTGCATCTTAAGATTGGTTTTCCAGGATTTCCAGCGGTAGTGTACCCGGAAAGTGAGTTATGAAAGGATCCTCTCGTGTCTGTATACAGTTGTGCAGTTACGCGTGAATATCGAATTTCATACTGATATCTCTCTCTCTCTCTCTCTCTCTCTCTCTCTCTCTCTCTCTCTCATATACAAACACTTATTAGAATAATCACCTCTCTCTCTCTCAAATCCGTTGTATTCACAACATCAGAATAAAATATCGAAATGAGGTGATACACATAAAGGCACGCACGCAAACAACCACTGCGGGAGAAGATCCCTGCGTCGTAACCACTTCATGCCTCGTTAATGCAGTGTCACGCCATGTTTGCGATTTTGGTATTCTCGCCTTTGGAAAGTTGACATAAGAACACGTAGTTAGGATAGGGATAAGCGGTTAGGACTCGCCTCTGGGACGGGATCAGGTGGATGAGACTTCTACAAAAGACGAGAATAGGAATACATAGTTAGGATTCATAATCAATACGTAATACATGTAATTTGAGACGTCAGTAGGGAGCTGCAACTAATACACGCCAAGGCTTGAGTCAAGGAACTCGCACGCCTGAACAGAAATAGGACAGTTTTTATCTGGATTTGTACGTTGTGATGGTAGTATGCAGGCGAGTCTCGCATTTCCAAAATAGGTCGATGGGATTCGTGCGTTGAAAATGGAATAGTTTGGTCAGATTTGTTATTTGGGACATGGAATTCGTACGTTGTGGTGCGAATGGGTCGATGAGATTCGTACTCATAGACAGAATTGAATAGATAGACTTATGTATTTTGTTCTGAATAGAAGTAACTGATAACCATCTAAGCGGATGTTGCCTGGCTAATAAATAACTGATTTTATATTTTTCTCTGCTGGAAGATGATCGAGATTGGCCTTACAGTTCACGTATTTCGGCATCATAAAAGTCGAAGCCTGAACGGTGGGAGGGATTCACTCGTCTTCTGCTTGTGAGAAGTCAAGTGGAAATAGGTTGGCTATTAAATGCTAGATTTTATATTACCAGGAACTCGAAAGGCAAACTTAGTGTGCTTGTTAGTGCAGCTGGCTGGATGAGAAAATGTAATAATTTGATGTAACAGATGAGAACATAATTTTAATTATCATTTTCATCAGTGGAGGTATTCAAAATGCCCATTCATTTTTGGTTAATAACCCAAAGAGGCCGTGGCCTACGACTCCGTCATAGAGTGAATTGATTTTTTGAAGAGAGAAAAGCGATAGTAAGATACAGAACATTAGACACTGAAAAAACAAACATTTGAAAATAAATGTTTATATGTCGTTTTTTTACACGTATGCAATTCATCAAATATTAATTGTTCTTGAAGCTTACGGTTACGATTGTCTTCAGAAGTTGCAAGAATGCTATGATAAAAAAAGATTGGATGCAAACCATCCTTACGGAGTAAAGATGGCGACTCCGTGCTTTGATTAAATCTTTTACTTTGCTGCTGCTGATAATACGAGTAATGATAATGATTGTAAACACCAAGCAATTCTTATTGGCTCGTTACAAAGTGTGCCTTTCTGTAAGAAAAGATAATACAGTGGTGATAATTAACTACTGTGCATTTCAGGGCCGTGTTTAATAGATTTTTGTCGATAAAATCTTTACAAAGCATCGGATATGGATCGTATTTTGGAAATAGCTATTAGAAGCCGCAGCCTAATTGGCAAAAATATGAAGTGATGTCTAATGTGGATAATTAAGGCACTTATTACAGTAAATCAAAGAAATTTCAAGAGAAACGTAGCTAAATGTAGTAAGCACCCAGAGAGAGGCTAGTTGTGACGTAAACTATGACATCAGACGTAATAGCAGGGTTCCCAGTAGTATGATAGTGATCGTACAAACACAGATATTTGACCCTGTTGTACAATAAGCAACACCTTGAGTAGGTTATGCGACAATTATCGAAATGTTATTTTCTCTTTCCATCGAAAGTTTTTCACTTATGGTCTGCTCAAAGCACAAAATCCTGATTCACACAAGGCTGGCTTAATCTTAAACAACAGTATATCCTTTTACATAATTTTATATTACAATATTAGTTTTTTTAATTTCATATTTCCTTCAATTTCAATCAAGTTCAGTATAATCAGTGGATTAGTGGATTATAAAATTTAGGCATAGGCCAAGCGCTTGGACTATAGTTACAAGTATCATTCAAAACTACAATATAGTTATGATTATATGAAATATATATATATATATATATATATATATATATACATATATATATATATATATATATATATATATATATATATATATATATATATAATAAACAATGTAAATGAAATAATAAAAATAACTGGAAATTGAAAGAATGAGTAACTTCAAATCCATAAAAAAATAAATAAATAGATAAAACCGGGAATACATAGACTCACTGATAACCACTCAACAACCCTACAGCAAACATTAGTGTCAGTTTCAAGTAAATGAATGAAGCGTATAGAAACAACAAAACTGACACAGGCACACAAATAAAAGAAATGAAGGGGGTTAGTGTGCTATACCGTGCACTGTGAATTTATTATGGGACTGATCATGCATTAAGGAAGTTAGGTTAGAACGCTTGCGTTATGTTACATTCATTTAGCAGGACTAAGCAGGTACACGTGAGCCGGAACTTTTGAGGAGACAATAAGAAGCTACAGACGTGAATTGCGCCATGGAACTCTATTACACAATTAATATTCTCATTTGATACCCATTCCTTTATTGTACTCTACTTAGAGACATGACTCATCGAAAAAATGAGAGAGAGAGAGTACATAGGGTAAGTGTTTGTGTGTGTCAAACAACATAAGAATTCCATATACTACTACTGTTACTACTACTACCAACATCTGAGTCTTCATTCGTAAAGTATGTGGGCGGGGTGTGTAGTAAAGTACGTCATACTACAGTATCAATGAGTGGGAGGGCCTTTAGTAATGACGTTTTACTAGCCTCTTTCTGCGAGCCTGCTAGATTTAGCTAAGTTCCCTTTAAATTTCTTTGATTACTTTGATAAGTACCTTAATTATCAACATTAGACATCACTGCATATTTTTGCCAATTAGGCTGTGGCTTCAAATAGCTATTTCCAAAATACAATCCATAGCCAATGCTTTGGTAAGCTTTTGTCGACGAAAATCAGTTAGACACGGCCCTGAAATGCACAGTAGATAGATAACGAGGGTGGCTTTGTGAGCTCCGTTGGCCTGGTCTTTCAGAAAAATCTGTGGAAATAGTTACTGCAAAGAGTATTTGTAATATTAGGCGAAAGGATGACAGGAAAGGCGTTGTAGGTTCGATGTAATTAGTTGTACTGTATATCTCTACAAATTGTTAACCCCTGTCCACACTAGAGGGCACTGCCCGACGGGCAAACATTGTTCCCATAACCTGTTCCACTATACTGACCGACCGAGTATGGAGCCAGAACGATGCCATTGTCTGGTAACACTTGCTTCAGAAGGGAGAGAAAATATAAACAGCTGGAACTGTCCGACGGGCATTCCCGCTAGTGTGGACAGGCCATTAGTAGTCAGAGAAGGGAAAGAAGAATATTAGAGGTGTAAGGTAGGTAGCGATTGCAGTCATTTTAAATTATTCCATGAGATTCGCCAGTTCATTTTGATTATTATTATATTTTTGCGAGTGTAATCATACGTAGATGACAGTAATGTAAAAGTTGTGCGAGACAATAGCTGAAGCCTAATACGCTTATATGGGCGAGGGGTGTGAGAAGTCTGGTTGGATTACCCAAAGAATATCGTCCTCACCATAGGGGGTGGTAGTTACATAGAGTTGTTTTCATTTACCTCCAACAAGATGCCAGTGATATACTCAAGTATGATTTTTCTATATATATATATATATATATATATATATATATATATATATATATATATATATATATATATATTGTTTTGATCAGTTTCTTTTGTGGTCAACAGGTTCTTTAAATATTCACTAAATCGGGAACTGGAGGACTGATGAACTGTAACAACTCAAAGGGTAGGGTGTGAAAGGAAGTACTCAGATAACTTAACCTAGTTTATTATCCTAATACAATTTTACCCATGTATAATAAGTTCAAAATTTAGACACAGGAGATACATCAACAATAAATGAGCATTACCATAATAATTCATAAGCAAAACATAACTCTAAAAAGACCCAAATCCATAAATGAACCATCTTAGCTCAAAATCACTAAAGTTCACAAACCTTTACAATGACAACTAAACAGTATAATAGCAAAAGCAGCAGTACATTCTTAACAACAGCAATACCAAAATCATCACAGTTAAATAAACTATCAGCAGAGTAATACGTCAATAAAAATGACAACCTGATGGAAATAACTAAGGAACTATAACAGCTCGTTACAAAATAATATATGAGTTATACTTGCTCACTGTACCATATCAGTGAGAATCTAAATCAGAAGCTTCTGAGAATGTCCATCATAAACTGTTGACGTCATCCACCAAATGACCACCACAGAATAGATGTGGCAGCTGCTTTGATTGCCCCAGAGGAACACTACCTCTGCACCAGAGAATATGGTTTAATCTCCGACATCCTCAGAAACAACACCGATATTCATCAGGTAACCAGCTTCTTTGGTCTCAAGTCCGAAATACTCGACCAGGTGATACTCCATTCATCACCAACAACCAGATGATTCTTCAGGAAGCCATTGCTGAGTCCAGCACACTCGACTAGATGATCATCCATCACCCTCACAAAAAGATGATCCTTCAGGAGTCCATGCTGCTCTACACTTGACCAGCTGCTGTCGAGAACCTATCCATCTAGTGACCAAACCGTGACTGTCCCAAAAAAAAGAAACATAGACAAATGTCACCTCTTTTCTCAAAACACGAGAGGACAGTTAAACAGTTAAAACAGGTGGTATCAACTGAAATTCCTGAACAGCCTGACAATATATATATATATATATATATATATATATATATATATATATATATATATATATATATATATATATATATATATATATATATATATATATATATATATATATATATATATATATATATATATATATATATATATATATATATATATATATATATATATATATATATATATATATATATATATATATATATATATATATATATATATATATATATATATATATATATATATATATATATATATATATATATATATTGCTGGGTGGCAACAGATGAATGCAGGAGTTCCTTTTATTTATTACACATCTGACTCAATATTAGAACACTTTGTAGCCAAACAAGGGAAATCTATGGCTTAGGGCCTTCTTCAGGTGAAGGAAAAATTATGTAAACTGAAGGGTTCTCTCAACTAATTGTATTTACATAACAGACACAGATCAGAAGAATGACAAATTACTGGGCAGGTAATAACAAGGTCCTGCTGAAATAATGAATCCTATACAGAATAAATATTTTACGCTGATGGTGTCTTCATAGTAGGGAACATTGCAGTGGGAAGGGGAACTGGATCAGCCGAGAGATTCTACAGTCGAGAATTATAATGCCACTACAAAAGTATACTGGTTCGAGCCCCAGGGTCGAACACATGGGAGGTTCAAACAGACAGCCAAGGTAAGGACATCTGTCCCCAGGTGGTGTTCAGCATGTTCTCTCTCTCAATTCTCATTGCATCGTCTATAAATAACCTTTGGGGATTACGCTGTTTGTGTCTGGTAGGTGACTCAAAGGTCAATCTTTGTCAAGTTTGCTATGATCGCATGGCATTAGTTAACCCTCGTGGAGGGTTCAGAAATGGGGGGGGTGACTTTCTCTTTTTGGCTTCTCCCCTGCCTTGCTTGATGCCGGGAAGGTATCTGGAATTAGGCCTAAAAGGCAGTCACTTTGAACAGAGAGAGGGGTTAGGCTTAATCATTTTGGGGAATGAAGGAGAGAGTTTATGAAGGGGCGAGTGAAAACCCACAGTTACAGTAATTAATGAGTGAAATTAATTTTTATTTCTTTCTCAGTTATGTTGCAAATGTAAAAACAGGTGAGGTTGTGAAGAAAAGAGTTGCCATCCTTTGCGCCTCCCCAACCAAGTTAGCATTCACACCCTAGATCAGGTGAGAATGATTACCAGCGAGCAAACTCACTTGAATACTTTACTTCTCTCTCATTTCCCTTTGGTGCCTTATAATTTAACTTAAACTTCTGCATAGCAATTGATTTCAAGAGGCAAGCGACATTGTGACATTTACGTTAACACAGAATAAATACAGTATTTGCTGCTAGAAATGACATATTTTTCTCATTAAATTCCAATTATGTTAATGCAACATTACCCAGAATATTTTTCACAATGCAATGGTATAGTTAAAATCAATACTAGGTTAATCCTGGAGATACTTCATACACTCTTAATAATAATCAATTACGAATTTTGCACACATGTGGTTAGTCTGCCTTGAAGAGACATTACAGTAAGGTAAACGTGGTCTTGGTTAGGTGTTTCCACGATGCTTGACCAACGGTTCAGTGCCATTCCGGCACTATAAACACAAGGTCGCGAGTCTGAGACTCGAGATTTATTACAGAGATTCACAAAGAGAATAGGTGAAAGTTTCAGAGTAATCAATGATTGTAAAATAAAGATGATGATTAAATATGCCAAAATTACATTCCTTAGCCTATGGAAGACAGCTAGGATAATTTCTTAGCCCAAGAGGGCCGCAAGGGTAGTCAGAGGGCGCGACCCCTCCAGCAGGATCATTTGCCAGCATCCACGATAATGGCACTGTGCTAAGTTGGCACTCATGTAATAACTAATGGTGATGACATATCGTATTTAAATCTGTCATGCTGTGGTAGGCATGAAATGGAAGTCATAGGACCTACACATTTGGCATATCTGTCAATGGCACTCTGCATGTGCAGAAGGGATTAACGTAAAATGGGCCTTTGGTAAGGCATAAAATAAATGTGATTAATAATCAAAAGTAAGGAAGGGAAATGTTGAAGGGAAAGAATAAGGGGTAGAGTTATAGAGGAAATGAATAGGTGAAAGGCCCTGACATCCTCGCCTGGATTAGAGGTGCCAAGGTTTTCATAGGATAAAGGGATGGCACTGTGCTATTTTTTGGCAGGGTGCCAGGAGAGTTTGGGAGCTCTCCTTAAGCTACCTGGAATTACTCGTGCCCGTGGTGTTTCCTCCCCGGACTTCTCTTACTGTGATGGTTTGTCTTTGGTCAGGGAATCGTTGGAACCGAGCCCGGGGAGGGTAATTGAGTGCCATCTGTGTCGGCTTCTGTGATGGCTGATGCGGCGGCGTTCTTTGCAAGCTGTACCACGATCCGTCACAGTTCCTGGGGTTCATCGCTCATTTGAGACATGGCAGAATCCTTACTCACTGTTGTGTCTGCGGCAGACTGAGACAGAGAGGAGGCGGTGGGGGAGGGGGTGAGAGGCTCGCAGGTATGAATGACCAGCTCAGGCACGGGTTGCGAGGCCGCGCCTTTGGATGAGCTTCCACTGTGGTCGGAAAGATCTGTCTCTCTTACCAGCATTGGTAGTGGAGCCAAGCCGGGCAAAGAGAGGGTGCCTGGAGTGGGATCTCTGGAATGGAGATCAGGGGCATGCTCTGGCACTGGCACTAAGGCAGGGTCAGGCACTAATAATTGATTTGGAATTTGCATGTCGTTCAGGACGGATGGAGCTTGGCACTGCTGCTCAGTGCACCCAAGTGACACTGGCAGAGATTGTGAATCAAGAGTAGGATCTCCTGGAGGGGGATCTACTTGGGGCCCTGGCACTGGCACTGGAGCAGGGCCTGGCACCGGAATGGGATCGCAAATCGATCTTGGTGGAGGGGGCCACTGCACATTGCACTCAGGTGGTGTGGGCAGTGGAATGAAATTAGGCGTTTGAGTTTTACTCGTGCCTAATAAATGATTTGAGGGATTTGGACCCCTGGATTGCTCTAACTTAGATGGGGACTGAAAGTCCTGTCCTAGGAGGAAGTCATAACCTCCCAGAGTGCATCTGGCGACTGCGAGGTCGCAAATTTCAGATCTATGATGTCTTGTGATCCTCAACTTGACAGTAGGAAGTATCATTTTAAAGTGATTGATACCATCAGTCGTGACGAGTTTACATCTGTTGATAGCTCCTCGGGGAGCTTTGTCGTCCTTGATGAGGGACATTTGTGTGCCAGAATCATCGAATGCCTTGACCTGGCTGGCGGGGCACCTACCTTGCAGAAGTGCCACATAAATGGAACCCTGGGCTGGAGGACCTAAGGATGTTGGATCAGTGACTGCCAAGGCAAGGGCGGGCGTACTTGACTTATTATTATTAGGGCATTTTGTCCATTGGGCGCAGTGCCCATAAACTTTGCAAGCAGGGCAATAAGTGTATAATCTTTACCAGGCACTGTCCTGTAGGAGGGAGCAGGCCCTTTACTCTTCGTCCACGACCCAGGTGTGGCTCTGGGTGTTGTCCTGTTTGAGGAAGTACAGGGGTTTTCTGGCTGATTCTCAGCCTTCAAGCGGCACTGTTCAGTGAGGTGCCCTGTTCTCTTACAGTACCCACACACAGGTTTCTTATGGGGGTGCCCATTCTGGTGAGGTTGCTCGGAGTTGGTCGAGGTAGGCGAGGAGGGATATAATTTCTGTCCATGGGAACTAAGATGGGGATGATGCATATCCCATATGTCAGCCCAACTGCAGCACTCGCCCACTGTCTTAGGCGCCTTATCGCACAAATGAGTGGCTAGAGCTGGTGGGGCATAGAATAAGAAGTCCTTGAGCTGAAAAAGTTCAAGGACTTCCTCCACACTAGCGGCTTTCAGAGATTCTAGCCATCGTTTTATGGCCTGGGTCGTTTTGAAGATCCACTCAGACGAGGTTTGGCCTGATTCCTTTGGCATATCTCTCCACCTTTTCTTCCAAGGTTTGGGAGTTATTTCAAAAGCCTTTATGATGGCTTGGTGGACAAGGGCAAGATTTCTTTGATCTTCAGGGGAGAGAGCGTTGAATGCAATGGCACCCTTCCCTTCAAGGTACTTTCGTAGGATCAGAGACACTTCTGCAGTAGAGGGCTGATAGGTCGTCAGAACCCTTTCATTGTGGTTGAGCCAGGCTTCAGGCTTGGCTTCTTCCCAGTTTCTGATGAGGGTGCCTATACTGCTGAGGGTTGAGTGAAGAGAGGGTGTTGGTGTGTTGCGCATGTCATGAGCTGTCATAGCAAGCTGATGAGCACTGTCTTTCTCCCTCTCCTGTCTTTCTGCCTGTTCTCATTTCTCCTGGGCTATTCTTTCTTTCTCCTTCTCCTGACTCTCTGCCTCTCTTTCCACCTTGGCACCATCTACCCTCTCTTGGAGCCATTCCCTCAGGACTTGTCCTGATAGTCCCATGTCCTTTCCAGCAGACATGTAGAATTCAAAGTCTTCATTTTGCTGGCCTCTGGATGTCGTAGACATCTTGAAATAACGCTTATATGGACTTGACCTGTTAGAAAATCAAATATGTCTGAAAAGACTTAGTTGTCTGAGAGACTTCAATTTCAGGTGTCTGAAACACTCAGTTTGTTCAGAATGAATGTAAATTTATGTCTGAATAAGACAAATTTCAGGATGTCTGAAACACTCAATTGTTTAGAATGAATGAAAGTTAGTATGTCTAAATAAGACAAATATGTCTGAAGAAGATAAAGTTCATTGTCTGAAAATATGCCTAAATAAGACAAATAATCAGATGTGTGAAAAGACTTAGTTAAAATTTAATATGTCTGAATAAGACAAATTTCGGTTAGAGATTAATATGTCAGGAAGACAAACTTCAGGGTGTCTATTAATATGTCTGAATAGACTTAGAACGAAAGTTTAGCCCAAGCCAACATAAGCCTTTATGTATATTTTTTATTTTGCGGAGAGATGCTGCAGAACTAATAAAAAGAAAAGGTTTACGGGGTTATACACGTAGGGTGTGTAAAGGAAATTTTCCTTGCTCTGTCAAATAATTATAAATGTAGCGAAATGAAAACAGTACATCGATCCTATCGAATATTAAAATCTCCATGCATGAGAGTAAGAGAAAAAAATGCTTAATCTTATAACATGCATGGAGGTAGTCTGGAACTGCCGAGGTTATACATGGGGTGGGGAGGGTCTCTTGACCGCATGTCTGGCTGTCTACCTGCCTAACCTCTTGTCCCCGCTCGCAGGCTCCCGCAGTAATGAATGAAAGAGGAAATTCTTGCGGATATATTCGTCCATAAATAAATTCACAGGATTACTACAGGCTCACCGGGGAATATCCTACTCAGTTAAAGAATTAAAAGTTTATTGCTCTAAAAAATTCAGTGAGGTGCATGGACGTATGGATAAAAATTAGCAAGCGAAAGAAAGTGATTTATATATGCACGCTGTGTGTGCAGTTTTTTTTTCAACAATGGAATCTCTAATGGCACTCACCAATCAAAGATGGCGGACGGTTAGGGATGGGCCCACGTGGCCTGGAATTGAAGATTCCGTGTCGGAATTACTATTCTCTCGTCTTGAGAGTGGAAATTTAGATTAATAAATACTTCCTAGAGAGAGAGATAAATCCAGCGATGCGAAAATAGCTGGAGTCAAAGCCTTGGTGGTTGCCTACAATATGCCTATCTGGGAATTCGGGACTTTCAAATTGTCCTTATCGTGTGGACGAAGGAATAGGGGCTTTATTCCTTTTATTAACTCTACGACTGAGTTGCTCCCTTCCTATTCGTAAAACATGCAGCTAACATCCGATAGCACAAAATCTTGTGGAATTGATAATGCACGCTCTCTTCTCATGAACTAATTTGGCATGCATGTGGTCTATCAATTACGTAACGCTGATTGCAGTCATTTTCGCACCTAGCATAAACTTAAAAAAATATTTTACGCTGCAGAAGTGGCTCTTCTCATGTGCTTAAAATGGAGCGGGTATGATATCAGGATCGTCTCTAATGATGCAGACCAGCTAGCAGTTGCTAATCCGCTGATAATTGCAAGGCAATCGGATCCTGGCAAGGTACGACAGTTGCTACAAATGTCCGGGGGTTACTTACTTGATTCTGGGCAGCAACAGATGAACTCAGGGAGTTCCTTTTATTTATTACACATCTGACTCAATATTAGGACACTTCATACCCAAGCAAGGGAAATCTATGGCTTAGGGCCTTCTTCAGGTGAGGGAAAAATTACATAAACTCAAGGGTTCTCTTAATTAATTATATTTACATAACAAACACAGATCAGAAGAATAACAAGGGTCTGCTAAAATAATGAATCGTCCAAAGAATAAATATTCTACGTTGACGATGCCTTCGTAACAGGGAACACAGCAGTGAAGAAGGGAAACTGCACATGGATCAGCCGAGAGATTCCACAGTCGAGGCCTATTTTGTCAAGATGACGGTGTCCTTGTTCGATAGGGCACTGGTGATGGAGGAGGGAATTATAATGCCACTGCAAAAGTATACTGGTTCGAGCCCCAGGGTCAAAACGTGGGAGGTTCAAACGCGCAGCCAAGTTAAGGACATCTATCCTCGGTTGGTGTTCAGCACGTTCTCTCTCTCGATTCTCATTGCATTGTCTATAAATAACCTTTGGGGATTTCGCTGTTTGTGTCTGGTAAGTGACGCAAAGGTCAATCTTTGTCAAGTTTTCTATGACCGCATGGCATCAGTTAACCCTCGTGGAGGGTTCAGAATGGGGGGGGGGCGACTTTCTCTTTTTGGCTCCTCCCCTGCCTTGCTTGATGCCTGGAAGGTATCTGGAATTAGGCCTAAAAGGCAGTCACTTTGAACAGAGGGAGGGGTTAGGCTTAACCATTTTGGCGAATGAAGGAGAGAGTTTATGAAGGGGCAAGTGAAAACCCACAGTTCTAGTAATTAATGAGTGAAATTGATTTTTATTTCTTTCTCAGTTACGTTGCAAATGTAAAAACGGGTGAGGTTGCGAGGAAAAGATGTCCCATCTGTTGCAATATATATATATAATATATATATATATATATATATATATATATATATATATATATATATATATATATATATATATATATATATATATATATATATATATATATATATATATATATATATATATATATATATATATATATATATATATATATATATATATATATATATATATATATATATATATATATATATATATATATATATATATATATATATATATATATATATCTAAGGTCCTGTATGCATGGTTTTATCAACATGCAGGCATGGACAGCTGGTTTCACTGCATTTATAGGAAGTGGATGTACGTGTAATGCATCACAGTTGAAAGGTACTGTTGTATCAACTTTACACGGCGGTCATGCAAGCTCGGTGGGATCAAATTACTGAAATTAACGTGCTTCATGGTTCCGTGGGTTCATGGTATCTCACAAGGAAATTAGAAATGAAGTCATTCATCCCGCGGTATTTGAGAACTTTCATACTTACTGTTCTATAATATTTCAGCTTAAAGTATTTCACAAAAAATTTTTCTCACATCTAAAGCAATACTAGAAGCCTCATTTGTTTCTGTTATAGTACATGATACCATTCAGTGTCCAAACGATGGAAAGTGATAGTTGAGTCATTTTTTGTATAAGGCAATTACCTTTTCGGCAAAGATTTGTTGAGCATGGGTTGTAGTGTAGAAGTACACATCAATATGTCATTTGACTGTAATATATTGAGTATGTAAAGAGCTCCAGTAATTTGAAGGATAAATAATCCTGCACTTGGATTTAAATATCTTATTTACCTGAATTTGCACTTGATTGAAAAGGTGAGGATTGCCTTCCTGCATTGGTCAAGCTGGGTAAATGTGCATAAAAGTTCTTCAGTTGTGCTGTAATCTGTTGCTTGTATTTATTATTTTGAACTTGGAATTTACTTCATACAGTTTTTTTCATTTTAGCTGCTTAATTTCCACATATTTTATACCCCTCGAGGAATGTCCAAAGAAGAGCGTTTGTAATTTAGTTTAAGGCAAGAATGTAATTGGGCCTGTGATATAATGCCCCTATCATTCTCAGAGCCTTTGACAAGAAAAAGAATGGTTCCTAGACGTAAAGGAAGCGATAGGCCCGCTTCTGAAAAGGATAGTAGCTGTGATGGAAATTGGGAGAAGGAAAAAATTCCAAAGCCTGGCTTCATAGGGAAGGAGGCAGTTACCGAACCCTGATATGAGGAATTGCCTTAACATTTTATTTTCCCTGTAACGTCGAGTCATACCAGCCTTCCAAGATGTTGTTGGGAGGTCTTGAGCTAAGTGGGTATTTTATTCAGGTTGCTGGATGACAGTTCAGAAATATTGGAAATCACTGGAACATTTTTGAAAGTGTCGTAACTTCGGTGTCCAACATGAATTTTCGTTTGGCCCCCCCCCCAAAAGAGAGAGAGAGAGAGAGAGAGAGAGAGAGAGAGAGAGAGAGAGAGAGAGAGAGAGAGAGAGAGAGAGCAATAGGAAATCTTAGAATGTGAAGTTACTATTTTAGGAAGCGTAAATATGTATTATCTCATGACGTCAAAAACAATGAATAATTGGTATGAACTTAGCTTATCCAGTGACATGTACAAACCATAGTGAATCGTTGGCTATGTACAAAACTAGCGTATAACCCATAAAAACAATAGCGAGCAGTCTTTGAGTAATTTAAGATTTAGAAGATACGTATAGTTTAATAGACACAGAGTCAACATTAAACGAATACCCTACACACATGAACAGTAGAAATAAGTTTGAAGCATAATGGATATAGTTAAGAGACTGGAGTTATTAGAATTTTGTAAACAGAATTCTTATAATTCCAGTTTTCATTCAGTACCTTTAAACCGATACTTTATTGTTGCCCCAGCTATGTTTTTGTTTTAACAAATATATACTCGTGTATTTATCATTCCAAAGAATTAAATATTTATTACTTACCCCAGGCGTTTGTTAACCAGGGAAAGATATATGTTATTGCAGTTATTCTTCCATTAACCCAAACACCCGATGTTTAACTCAGATACAAAAAGTATCTTATTCCAAAACATCCCATATTTCGCTGGCTGTATACGGAAACGTCTATCCTGGCGGAGAACGTGATATTTAGTTTCTCCAAAATATAGTTGTGTATTCCACATTTTCACTGTTGACGGTGTTCAGTAGATGCTGCATCTTCGCTCGGTGTTCATTCGTGGTCTGAGAGAGAGAGAGAGAGAGAGAGAGAGAGAGAGAGGAGGATGTACCTAAGGAAATGGTTAGATGCGATGCGTGGTTGCATCTCGCCAGTATGCTCCTAATGCAAGAATAAACGAATCCTTTTCTTCTTCACTTTATCTCAGACCTTAATAAGATGCTTCTGTGATAATATAATTTGGTTTTTAATTCGTTTGTAAGCAGTAATGAACAGTTTCAAATTTATTCTTAGGTAAAGTAACTCTCTCTCTCTCTCTCTCTCTCTCTCTCTCTCTCTCTCTCTCTCTCTCTCTCTCTCTCTCTCAGGAATAAAACCATGAAACCATTTGGTGCCCAAGATTTTTAATTTTCTGTAAAAAAAAACTATTGAGATGACTTTGTCTGTCCGTCCGCACTTCTGACCGCCTTCAGATCTTAAAAACTACCGAGGCTAGAGGGCTGCAAATTGATATGTTGATCATCCACCCTCCAATCATCAAACATACCAAATTTCAACCCTCTAGCCTCAGTAGTTTTTATTTTATTTAAGGTTAAAGTTAGGTATGATCGTGCGTCTGGCCCCTTTATAGGTGCCAACCACAAAGGCCACCACTGGGCCGTGGCTGAGAGTTCCATGGACCTTGGCTTAGAGCTTCATACAGCATGATACGCTGTACAGAAAATTCGATTGTGCCGAAGAAACTTTGGCGCATTTGTTAATTGTTTGATGTGGATAAGCTGAGCTGCGGTAGGAATAAGAGCATGATGTTATCACCAAGCCACACGTTTCAAAATATTCTTCCTGATTGTTATAGTTGACTCTCTATTACACGTCCTTCCAAGAAGCAGGGCCATTTATGGTTGAATATGAAATTATTATTTATTAATTCGTAGTTGTAGATTTTTTTGCACATGTAACCGTTTTGTAAAGTAAATCCCCTCCCCACTTCTCTCTCTTAAAAATATATTTTTCGTATAACTGATAAATAGTTAACGTTTTTCATACTCGATCAAAAAGCTCTTATATAAAGTTGTTTTAATTGTCGTTTATTATTGAGAGAGACTGTATTGCTGAATAGTTTTGTTATTTAGGGTGTTTGTTCTTTATGGTGATTAACATCGTTTGTTCATTGAATTACAAATGAATAATTTTCCATAGTCGCAGGGTTGACTGTGAATGTTTTACACCTTTTAGAATTATGTATATACACAATAGAAATTTGTTTGTTTTGTAAGGAGTGATTCTGTCTTGTTTGATGAAGCATTCCCTTTTTTTTATGTGAACACTTTACCTTAAGTTACTTAGGTTATTTGCAACTGACGCCGTTTAGCTTGCAATACTAATTGTTCAGGTTCAAGCATCAAAAGTTTTCCTGGATATACACTTGACTTGGAAAACCTCACTGGGAAGGCTACTTGAGGTTACGAAGGTCTTATTTTTTGAGTTATTGAAGCTTTTTTTCTTAGTGTAATTTTGGTTACCGAAGCCAAAGTACACGTTATTTTAGTATATGAAAAACATAAACAAGATTGTTTATAGTTTAAGTCTGCCATTGCAATTGTTAAAAAAGGTTATTTGGCTAAACATAATTCTTTATATTTATACGTTTTGCTTTGTTAGAAAAGTACCGCAAAGCAGATCAATAAAAGCCCGGAACCTAATTCTTTCAGTTTACTTGAAATTGCGGAAACTGTAAAAATTCATTTCGGTTACATAGGACCCATCGTGCGGACTATTACAAGTCATGTAGAACTCATTGTGTGGACTGACAAGTTTTGAAAACCTTGTTGCATAGATTAGTTGAGTTATAAATACCCAGTCCCTGCTTATTTGACGCGAAAAAAACACAGGTTATTTTAGGAAGTCTCATAACGCTAAAGGGTCTGCATGAATAATAGTTATATTAATATCTGAATAAACCATCAGCGTACTGATAGGTTACTTGTTATTCTTACACGGTGTCTCCTTTGTCTGTATTCCCAAGAGCTCTGGAAGTCTCTTTCCTGGAGGCCTCCCAGCCGGCCTTATTAACACGCGCTAGGTCACATGTTACCCACTTTTAGGGAGGTATCCGGCAGGCGCAGTAGGGAGGAATGGACTTCGCTTGTGGTGCAAGAATCTGAGGGTGTTCACACAGACAGTGGTTGCAGGCAGAAACTTGCTAGTGTGTGATCCTTCAAGTTGTATGGAAGCACAGCATTAAGTAATCAGTGATTTTCACATTTAGGAGATATATTTACTAGCTAATATTTTATATTTTTGTTTTATTTATTTAATTATTGTTTTACAATTTTTTAAAAATTTATCTGCATGAAATTTTCCATGATTTGTTTAAAGTTAGAGCAAGCCACATTGACGAGTGTATATATTTGAATCAGTAATTTACATAGTTCTAGTAATCTGTTATTGTGTTTTGGTGAGTATTATAAGCCTAGCGATATGGCTTATTTTTTCAGTAGCTTTTCGGCTAGACATTATTTTGAGGTTTTCATATCATATAATATCGTGCATTAAAATACTTGCTACAGGTTTGTCATATGACTAGCAAGGCTTCATATCGGGCTTAAAAATAAATGTAAGTGCACTTGCATTTGACCCTGACATGGCTCTCGCTATTCAGATTACAATTGGCAACACCAATTGTGTTGTTTTACTGGGTATGAAATGTAAAGAAAGCAATATTTTAAAGCCATTGTTTTTGTATGACGTATGGTATTGGTTGATTTTCTTTTATTCGCCGTAGACTTAGAAATTAATTTTTTTAAACCTAATAAAATAATACCTTGGACACCAACACTGTTTCCTATTAATGTCCACTGATGATCAACTTACGCCCTACAGTGCTTTTAAGAAGATGTATTCCCAAATAGGCGTGCATGATAACCTTCAGACAGCCAGGAGGCAATTGACAAGGCACTTGAGTGTCCCAATAAGCATTGCCAACCCCTGACTCGATCGAGGCCGCGAAATCTTATACCAAACGCTTTCATACATTATGTTCATAGATGTGTACATATATATATATATATATATATATATATATATATATATATATATATATATATATATATATATATATATATATATATATATATATATATATATATATATATATATATATACTCGTATATATATTAGTACAAATTTTATAAATAGCTAGCATTATATTGTATTCAGTGTGAATGCAAACTCACCTTTTGGAAATCAGTAAAATTTGGATTTCCAGGAATATTCTTCCCCATTCCAAGCTTTACCACACTTCCTTCCTTTTTCCCCGACTCAACCCTCCGTCCTTCACGGGGTAGGTCGATCGTTCCCATCGGAGTTACTACCCTGCTATTATGTTCTTGTGCCATTCCTTTTTTGTATTTTCGTCGGGCCTAGGTTAGATAAGGGCACTGGATTGCCGGACTTCATTGTCTTTGCAGCCGCGCCAGTAACATATTTGTTTGCTGTACCACTGGTGGTTCGATCATTGAAGTTGTCGCTGGGTAGTCATTAATGGATTGGTGACCACTAAAAAATGTCATACTCTATCGTCATAGCCTATACACTCCTTTAACATTCATAGGGAAAGGTGTGGGCTAGTAACCTAGTCCCATGAACACTTGAGGAAGCATGGAAAGGGAATACCTTCTGGCGTCATCCTCTGGCTAGGGAACATAGTTTATGGTAATAATACACACACACATACATATATATATATATATATATATATATATATATATATATATATATATATATATATATATAATTGTGTATATATATATATATATATATATATATATATATATATATATATGTGTGTGTGTGTGTGTGTGTGTGTGTGTGTGTTGTTGTTATTAGAAGTGGCGCATGAGGATGTTGATTCTGGTTCCCAGCATATCAATTTTGATGCTGTTCGTAGCAATTAATGTTACACATAGTTCTTTTCCCCTTGCTATCATTTTCATAGTTGAGAAATGTTGTTGAGCATCAATTTTGAACTTGAATGACCACCTTCTGTGCAAAGAAATATTAGAATTTGAAGTAAAAGAAATTAAAGGTACTGGATGGAATATTCATACATCAACTCTCCGTTGAAGAAAGACTTTTTGTGTATTGTGCCTGTGTGCAGATTATAGTCCGCTGCAGAGTTTATTACCATATTTTTTTACTACGCTTTTTCCACGTAGGGAGGCTCTATGTCTTTGTAATTTATGACACGAAAATAAATAATTGTTTCGGGTTTAAAAAATGTGAACGGTGTAGATTATATCTCGTCTCCGTTTTTTTCCTTCAGTTTGGACGACATTCTGCTCTGTTCCACATTATCGGGACCTTTGTTTTCCTTGTCGAGTGAATTAATTTTTCGTTTAAAGATGTAGATGATGGGCAGTGCCACATGTGAAATCTAGTCAGATTTGCTGAATATGAAGTACCTTTAAAGGTACTCTCCCCCAATTTATATGGCAGTATTTGTGGTGGTAATTTGTCTGTGATTTGTCAGCTTCGGTTCGTAAATGGAATTCGTTCCAGGTCTTTTCGTTGACATTGAAGTTAACGTAGTGCAAATGCCCTTCTGTTCCTCGATTTTTATTTCGTAGATAGGTAGACACCTCTGCCAAGAGTAAGAAACAATGCGAATTATTCCAAAGAGCGTGATTTTGGACGTGACTTCCAAGTTTGTAACCAATTTCCCTATCTGAATAAACAACAATGGTAGAGTGCAGAAAGATAAGAAACAGTACACTTCAGGTGATTCTATTGAAGTTTTGTGCCTTTAATAAAGACTAAGCTAGGAAATGAGAGGCAAAAATATCTGCCTTTTTATTTTATTTTTATTTATTTATTTTTTTTTACCAGTATTGTCCATTTTGATGGTTTGCCTAGAGCCTGGAAGCGCCAGTGTGACAATAAACAGGAAAACGAAGGTCTGCCATTTTCAAGTTTGCTCCTGCACAAACAAACTTGAGAAAAGGTGCTTGATAATTTTAATGTGGTCTTTCGTAGATGGAAGTTGTTATATGAGCATCCGTGTACCATGCTGAATATTGAATATTTCTGCAAGAGGTTCGTTCTGATGCCTTTTTCGTGAAATGGTAAATACCATTCATTTTTTTCCGTCTCTGTTTATAGTATTTTTATTTTTTCATAGTTTCGTATCTGTTGGAAAAGGAATTTATGTAAGAATATATCGCCCAGGTATCATCATCACTATTTTTTTTTCTGCTGAAGAATTCTTAACAAGTTAGTTTTTCAGTTACGCACACTTACATACATACATTTACGTAAAAGTATGTTTATACATGCAAAATCACACTGAAGCACAAAAGTTTTCTTGAGAGTTGGTTCAGTTAGGAATTAACCTTCCGGGTCTCAGCAAGTTCTTTGGGATGAACCTGCTGGTTCCATGAAGTTCTGCGCTCTGGTTACACCTTAGTGGACTAATTACTTTTATGCCTAAAACGGTGCTTCTCGCTCGGAAAACTAATCTGAGTTTTTACGTGCCAGGGGAGTTTTTCTGTATACAAATACACACACACACACCATATATACACACCCATATATATATATATATATATATATATATATATATATATATATATATATATATATATATATATATACTATATATATATATATATATATATATATATATATATACACATACATACACACACATACATATACTGTATATATATATATGCACACACACAGACACACACACACACACACACACACACACACACACACACATACATATATATATATATATATATATATATATATATATATATATATATATATATATATATATATATATATATATATACATATAAGTATAAATTCTCCCACACTCATGTGAATGTTCTGTATACACAGACGAGAACAGAGAGAGAGAGAGAGAGAGAGAGAGAGAGAGAGAGAGAGAGAGAGAGAGAGAGAGAGATGCATAACCACATATGATTATGAATTTATATGTATAGTTTGCTCTTAGCACTCATTCGCAATGCTCAGTTACACAGCATAGGAGAGAAGAGCTATGCGAGTAATGCACGAGGCCATCGTCGCAAAAACCGATCAGATTTATGTTAATTTGTGTTTGTCCCGACATTAGCAGGGCCATGAATTACCTCGGCTGCTTTGTCTTGGGAGACTTTTATAGTTCCTCCGGACGATCTTGTCAACCGACGTTAGTGTTTATAGATTAGATTTGAACGTATTTTATCGCTGCTCTGGAACGTCCGGCAAGAATGCCGCCTCTAATTAGTAGGGCTATTAAAGATCTTTGGGTGGGGGAATATTTAGTTAGCTCGGAAGTAATTATTATTATTGTATTTTTTTGTTTCGTTTAGGAATTAATATATAAGGATTAGTCTAAAAGATTTGTCATTGAAGTGATTAAATAAGTGTTGAAGTATTTTGCTTTAATTTTCTTTCATTTTTTTAATAATGGATCTGCCGCAAGTTGAAATTACACACCAGTGCCATAGAAAATATCGGTAAAATGAGATGGCATTTAACTTTTAAATAAAATGTCAAATTGACGAGTTTTCACGGAAAAGCAGCAAATATTTTAGGCTTCAGTAATAGAAAGGTAACTGTGGGCGTATTTTGATTAATGAGCAACACTGCAGACAGTTACCACTACGCTTTGATGTGGCGTCAAGAAGCGTACGAACCAAACTAACGTTCTCTCTCCTCTCCTTCCTTAATGTTACTGATTTGGGGCCACTTGCACAATGGACGGCTCAGACTCATCCACAATAACAGGTATTGTTTATTAGTGGGAACTTTGCTTTCACTGGAGAAAGTTTTTTTTCGCGAAGATTGATATGGTTTTCGTTTAGGATTATGGGCTTTTAATCATTACATTTTGTGAAAATACAGCCAAAGTAAATACAACATAAGTCATGCAACGGATGCAAATCAATGAAAAATTGGGCTAGAATGTCTCTGGTCTGTATCCTAGTGGATCTCGATTGACGTTTCGTTCAAAGATTGAAGCTGCAAATCGAAGAGCACAATCCGTTCAATGTAGGGTACATGTTTAGACCTAATAGTGTATGGTATTGAGACTTAAATTTTTTCGTAATTGGCCAAATGGTTATTACTTAAGGATCTGTATTCAGGAAATGTTATAATATTGTATTAATATCTCCATTTTTACCCTTTTTTAATATCACAACAAAAACTACAATAAAATTAACCTTTAGCTCTCTGTTTATAGTAAGTTAGAGGGCTGTAAAACTTGACATGTAGTTTAGATTACTATTTTTATCGTCTCCCAACAACAGCTAAAGAATACAGAACATATCTCTGGTAGCGATGAATCGCTTAATTTTTTTACCGATTGAGAGATTTCGATGGCGTACGTATGGTTAAATTTTTCCATCAAGAGTTTGCATTTGTTATGTGAAAAGGCACATCTTCATTTTAACGAGGTAAAGAAGTCTGATATTCGCATACGCGATCGGGCTATTTAAAACTTACAGTCTTCCTTTGTTCATAGCTGCCGCCACACTCAGTTTGATTGAAATTCACTTATACAGGCAAATGATGAAAAGTCGAATAAACTCAAGGTTATACATACAGTAGACCTTGCTGTATATGTGGAAGTAAATTAAGGCACTTATCAACATCACGCGCCACTACAGTAACCCATTCGTTTCTGTCATTTCCATGTACCGCCCGCATAAAGATGTATACTTTTGAGGCTGAGCACATACGTAACGTTCACTCCCTGGAAAATGATGGTCTCAGGGCGGTTTTGTTGGTTTTACTGCGTCTGCTATACTAGGCAACGCAAAGGAATTGTAAGAGTTGGCAACCTTTGCACATTGCGTAACTGAAACAGCTGTTATGTTTCCCAGCATTCATTTGTTTAGTTGTGTCTGTGTATAATTACAGGGTTTAATTCAGAAGTTCTTGATGGAATATGTATGACAATTACGTCACGTATGGTTTTCCAGTGTTCATGTTTGGTGCTATTGTTTTTAGCTCGCCTGAGGTGACAGAGGGTGAGCTTTTCTGACTGAAGTATGTACTGTCGATATGCCAAAATCTTTTTGCATTTTCGTATTCTTGATTAGTTTAATCAAACTTAGCACGACACACACTAAGTTATTGGGTATTCAAGTTTGTTCAAATTGGAGACTACTCCCCTTCGAGGGAAATGATTAAGAAACAACGAAAATAAGATGGGGTTATTTAAAAATATTCTTCCTTAGAACTATTATTAGATGAATAATAACACAATTAGTTGAAAGCTACCTAATATAGCATAGATTCATGTTGATTCAGGTCATGGCCTCCGAGGCCAGGATGGGTCCACAAATCAAGCCCATACGTATATATATTGGAGTACTCAGGAAAATGTATTTAAGAACGTTCGCAAGGACAGCAGGGCAACCATCCTCATGTAGTGTAAATTCAAGCTTTTTTCAGGCCATTGTTCCAGAGGCTAGGGTGTACTGTACTCATAATTGTGTTCTGAAGCTTTACAAGGCAACATACAGGAAAAATCTCCATCTCATACGTGCAAGTGCAGCGAGGTTACTCTCATGATCGCTGTAACCCATAACATCTTTTTGCATGTCACAAGGTTCTGTGATAACAGCAAAATTCAAATAAACACACTAATTTAATACAGAATACAGCTGGTTTTGTAATTTTATGCCCTTGTATCTAGGACGTTATCGAATGTTTATATGTATATACTGTATATGTATTAGATAGATAAATATATACTGTATATGTATTAGATAGATAAATATATGAGTCATGCGAAACAGGTATTTAGGATTATTTTTGGATATAATTGAGATTCTGTAGCATACGTTGCCGATACAATTGCCAGAAAGTCGCAGGTGGGTGCTGGTATGCTCGTCACTGCACATGCAACAGATCCTGATAAGTACGTTTCAGGGTTTTTAAAGGGTTTGACGAACAGTATATAAAGACTGACGTAGTTAGTGTCCCTTTATTATATAATGTTTCCAACTCCTTTAAGCCTAAATATCAAAATATAGTAGATAACACTAAAATTTATTTTAAAAAAATTCATAAAACCCACATAACTAGCTGGTTATTTCTACTACCTAATTAGGCCAAAATTTCTGAAGCATATAGTTACGTATTCAGTGGGTGGGGTGATATATTCAGGCCTCACTCGACTTAGCGATGAGAAAGGAAATGCATCTAACAAGCCTGGACATACAGTAATAGTTTATACATATATATATATATATATATATATATATATATATATATATATATATGTGTGTGTGTGTGTGTGTGTGTGTGTGTGTGTGTGTGTGTGTGTGATCATTAGTCTTTTTAGATACTTATAAAGAGACCCAGACATTTTTAATTCTTCAGATCAGACTAAATCACTTCACGATATGGAAGTTTCAAGTTAAACTTACCTGTAGGCATCAAGGAGAATTAATCGTTTGTATATGTGTGGGTGTATATATGTATGTGTGTATATGCGTTATATATGTGTATATAATGTCTTACAAAAGAGAAAGTATCTTTTAATTGCAGTAAAACTTAAATTGAAATTGAATGTTACCTTTCCACGTAACGTCAGTGTTGCTGATCGAATCAGACAGTAGCATTGGTGACCTTGCTTCAGCTGGAGGTGACCCTTTATGTCTAGGGGAGAGAGAGGGAGCGAGAGAGAGACAGACAGAGTAGGTTTGTGGGAGTGAGCAAGGACATAAGGTCATGCATTCTTTTTCTTCCTCTCTTTCATTATGGAATTTCCTTCTCCCAAAACAACCATCTGTGTTCAATCTCTCTCTCTCTCTCTCTCTCTCTCTCTCTCTCTCTCTCTCTCTCTCTCTCTCTCTCTCTCTCTCTCTCTCTCTCTCTGTGTGTGTGTTAATAACATCTCTGTTTTGGGAAGTTTGAAATGCCAATTTGCTACTTACATTTTACTGTTTTCTTTATCATAATTCTCCTCTTTTGTTCCTCAGCATTTTGTATTAGGTTTCGAGCATCAGTGAGCCACTGTAAAAGTTTGTATTTGGATACTTTATAGATGATGATATTATAAAGTAATAGATTATATGATAATCAAAATTTCTGCATTTTTACTAACTATTCAGGCAACGAAGCAGATTACTAAGAAATGTGAGAATTCATCTGCAAGTTTGTCCCTTCGTCCTTTTATTTCTGAATAAAGGGTAACACCAGTTTTTGGACAAGCTTCCTTGGCTTTTAAGATTGTTCGCAACCCTACAGAGAATCTTTTAGCATCCTTATACAGTAGTCATTCACTTCCTGTTTTAATCACACTGGTATTCTTTCACAAAATTTTTGACCACGTTATTCCAGAATTTTTTTGTTACTGCCTTCGTTTTGACAAAACATCAGCCATTTTAGTCTGTTTTAGTTGACGGCACTATACCTACCTTTTCTCCTCTGCGTTGTGCCATTCCTTGGATTCTTTTCATCAGTGACCCTCTTCAAAGGCAGTTTCTCAGCCCCTTTCATGGGGTGTTACGACTCTGCAGAAATCGACCTCGTTTTCTTCTTGCCCGTTTTCAAAAGCTTGTTCGCAATCTAGATTTGTTTTAGATGATACTAATCCTTTTAATACATCCAATAACCTTTTCCTTGGAATGTTTGCCCTCACCCACTTTCTGCCTGCACGTTAATGTTTAGGAAGCTTCACAGTATCACGATTGCCGCGTGGAAGTCACGAACGTGAGCGTCAGTTGCTTTGGTTAGTCCTTCTTATCGTTGTCTTCCTTAATGCGAAATTTCCAGTGGTCGGGATTTTCTGACTAATTTGATATCTTGCTTTTTTTAGAGGCGGCTTGTCATCACTTCAGTGCCATCAACACATTTTCTCAGCTTGGAGAAAAGTGACCCTCGACTATCTATTTTCTCAAAAGCATGGCCATGCACTCTACACTTTGTCATTTGTGCCAGCGTTTTCACTACGCTTTTGTATCGTATTTCACATCCGTTACTGCACGAGGGACTCATTGTAACTGATTAAACTTTGTCTTCAATCCAGTCAACAGCCGCATTTCCCAGTAAGGGTTTAGTGCCGTCAGTGCACCTCACATGTTGCATTGTAGGCATTACTGAAGGTTGTTTGCAGCGTCCCTTCGGCCCTTAGCTGTACCCACTTTTTAGCATTTTACTTCACCTGCGTTTCCAATTCCTTTCGTCCACCTTGCTGTCTATCCACTCCAACTCCCTCTTTTTGCTGTCTTAGGCGCCTAATGGCTGAAATTACCCGTGTTTGGCTTCATAGCCAACTTATAAATCGTAACAACCGCACATGAGTTTCATCTCAAAAACTTTCCTTAATCTCTCAGTAAATTCCATTTTTAAGACTTCTTGTCATTGGTTACTAAATACTTAAGCAATTCCACAAGTCTGTTCTTGGGGAATTCATGAGGAAAACAGTTATACCCAGCGATTATTCTGATAATATCCCAATGTGATCTTTCTAATATATCGGTCATTGTAAGTTACAAGTCAGTTACTATCACCCGTATATATGTTTATCGGCATAAATTTACACGCACACCAATCTCATAGGCTTATTGGCTTTTTCTGAGACAAAACATACGTTTGCCGTTGATACCTTTAGTTACCAAAGAAGACAAAAATCAAAGTGCGATCATACATATACAGTAGGTACTTCAGTTTTATCTTATAAAATTCTTTGGGTAACCGGTAGTTAGTTAATTGTGCGGGGGCTTGTTGAAGGGAGAAGGGTCAAGACCCTGATGTACCTATACACACACGCACTCACACACACACACACATATATATATATATATATATATATATATATATATATATATATATATATATATATATATATATATATATATATATATATATATATATATATATATATATATATATATATATATATGATATATATATATATATATATATATATATATATATAGCTGAGAGGGTAGGTGGCTGCTATCAACCGAGGCAAACAGGACCAAGGGCAGGGGAAGACGTCCATAATAACTGCATACCTTTATTTGTGCTTACGTTTCAAGACATCTGTCTCATTATCAAAGCTGGAATAAGTAAAATATAAATATAAAATCAGACTCATACTTAAAATTCGTTTGATGGCCCTTCTTCACCTTCGGTATGGCGTTTCTTCATGTGCTTCTGGCTGTCTTGTTCCTGTTCAAGGTCCTTGCTCGCCGTTATCGAAGTTTTCATCATTTCATCCGCGACCGTTACTCTCCTGCCGTATTGAACTCCTGCAGAACCCTTGAAAGGAGCTGTCGTCGTCTGAAGAAAGCCGAGCTGGATCTTGACTTTCTACTGTTTTGTAAAATGAACTATGTCATTCCAAAGTTTATAAAATTTAAATTGTATAAAGCTTTGCTGTACCATACTCCGTTTTACCACGGAGCCACTAACAGACTCTTAGACATGGAAATCAATCACAAAAACAATGTAATTAAGAAATTATCCACTAATTATCAAACTTTACTTACTGACGTTACCTCAAAAGTAACATTTTTAGATTGTTTTGTTTTTAAGATTTTATTCAATAAAAGTATTTCTGCCTTTGTTTCAACAGTCCAGGGTACTCACAAAAGAAAATTGTATAATCTTGGTATTAGTATTCCCAAACTTCAAAACGATATAACAATACTATTTTTTAACTTCTCCGACTACAAATTGTCTCCACGTGAAAATTTCTTGTTGTCGTTTGGTCTTGACTTCTGTTTACCTTGCTTTAAACCTTCGTACTGTAAGTTTTTCGGTTCTTTGGAATTGTTGTTCTCTAGACTTGTAAGTTCTCAACTGGTTTCCAAAACGGAAGAATTTCGTTCTCACTTATCACAACTAGCGCACAAAACGTTTAATAACCTTACCACAAGATGGACTCCATTCTTTAAGAAAGAGGATTTACAAATCCTGAAAACCTAGGGAAGAATGAAAATATAATTATAACAAAACCGGATAAAGGTTAAGGTGTGGTGTTGATGAACAGAACCGAGTACATACAAAAAGTTGAAACTATTCTAAGTGATGAATCTAAATTCAAGAAATTAGAAATGACCCTAATTTCTCCACAATCTTTCGAAATGAGGACAGGGTTAATAGATTCTTAAAACAATTAGCGGATCCGAAGGTTATTGATAATGATACTTACCAATCTTTACTTAGTACTGGTTCGTCATATGGAACTTTGTATGGTTTACCTAAAGTACATAAAGCTGGCTTACCCATACGACCTATTCTGACTTCTTACGATACTCCAAATTATAAATTAGCAAAATTTGTTGTCCCTCTTTTATCTAGTCTAACTAATAAAGATTACTCTGTACAGAACTCAGAGCAATTCAAGAACAGAATTTTAATACAAGACTCAGATTTGTACATGGTTAGTCTGGATGTGGAATCATTGTTCACTAATGTCCCTGTGGAAGAGACAATTAAGATAATTCTTAACAAAATTTATATTGAAACTAACACTATGTTTAAGGGTTTTAACCGAGACAATTTTAAGAAACTTTTACAACTAGCAGTGCAGGACATTGCCTTCATTTTTAATGGAGTTTCATACTGTCAAGTAGAAGGAATGGCGATGGGGTCTCCACTCGGCCCGACATTTGCCAATATTTTTATGTGTTCACTAGAGGAGCAATTGCTGGACAATTGCCCTCTGGCCTTCCTTCCCCTTTTCTATTGTAGATATGTAGATGACACTTTTGTACTTTTTAGAGACAAAAAAAGGGCTGAAATGTTTCTACAGTATGCTAACACAGCACATCCAAATATTAGGTTTACGATTGAGCATGAAAATGATAATAAATTACCCTTTCTGGATGTTTTAGTTACTCGAGAAAACGATTGTTTTAATTCATCGGTATTTAGGAAAAAGACTTTTTCCGGTCTAGGTTTGAATTTTTATAGCCATTGCTGTTTTAACTTTAAATTAAACTCCTTGGTTACCGTCTTCCACAGAGCTTTAAATATAACTTCCAGCTGGTTTGGTTTTAATAATGAAATAACTTTTTTATACAAATACTTTCTAGACAATTGTTACCCTTCCAGACTTTTTTATACCTATTTAAATAAATTTCTGAATGATAAATATATACCTAAATTACAAATAACTACAGTTCCTAAGATGACATTTTTCGCCAGTCTCCCTATGATCCACGATAAGTCTTTTTACAACGCTTTGAATAACCTAATTCAACAGTATGCACCTGCCATTAATTGTAAATTGATTCCGGTCAATCCTCTTAATATCAAATCATTATTCCAGTACAAAGACAAAATTAGCCCTCTTATGACATCAAACATCGTCTATTTATTTGCTTGCCCCCGATGTAGTCAGGGAAATACGTGGGCGCCTCACGCCGCCTACTGAAAGTGCGAATTGATTGTCATAGGGGGGTCAGTTATAGAACTGGAGTCAAACTATCTAATCCAGAGTTCTCAAATATTCGAGAACACGCCAAAAGATGTAAAACAGAAATTGATTATAGAAATTTTAAAATACTTTCCAAAGTCCCCAGTTCTTCGCTTCCTATCTTTGAATCTCTTTTATTAAACTACTAGTACCAAGATTGAACAACCAAACTACCTCAACAACTCTGTACCTGACGTGAGTTTACCCCGGCCTGAATTCTTTGTTTATGTCACTCTACTTTTATACTCCGTACAAACGGTAACGGTCTTCTTAATTTTGTCTTTCTTTGTATAATTTTTTTCTTTTTTTATATTTTGATTGTAATTTTAAGTATGAGTCTGATTTTATATTTATATTTTACTTATTCCAGCTTTGATAATGAGACAGATGTCTTGAAACGTAAGCACAAATAAAGGTATGCCGTTATTATGGACGTCTTCCTCTGCCCTTGGTCCTATATATATATATATATATATATATATATATATATATATATATATATATATATATATATATATATATATATATATATATATATATATATATATATATATATATATGTATATATTATATATATATATACATGTATGTATGTATATATATATATATCTTCTCTGTCTCTCTGTATGTATCTCTCTCTCTCTCTCTCTCTCTCTCTCTCTCTCTCTCTCTCTCTCTCTCTCTCTATATATCTATATATATATATATATATATATATATATATATATTATATATATATATATATATATATATAAATTATATATATATATATATATATATATATATATATATATATATATATATATATATATATATATATATATAATTTCGCTGTAAATTGAGCACTTATCCATTTGAAATTTTCATGTACACGAAATACACATTTTGTATTCGTTTAAATATGTATATAATTGGGATATTAGTGCGGATGAGCGATCGTTTTCCCAGAAAGCGATTTTAAATATTGTGAATTTAAATTTAATAAAGTAATAAAGTATTTCCCCCGTATTTTGGATTGGCTGTAAGAGTTCAAAGAAAAATCTCTATAGTTCATTTCTCTCTCTCTGTTTCTCTCTCTAGAAAAGGAATGGTCCATGGCTAATGACCAACAGCAAATTAAAAGATAGGTCCAACAGTCGAGAACAATTCTAATTCAAGTTTGAAGGCCCCTCAAAGACAGAAATTAGGTCAAATCTTAGTATCCTTGTTTTAAATAGCATTCTCCGAAGAAAACTTCTCTGTTATTCCGATGATCGCACTGGGAATAAGACGAATAAATGACGGAGGCTAACAAATGGCTGGAATGGAATGTATGACGTCGGGATCATTGACAGATCTCTTGATTACAGCCTTCGGTGACTTACTTTCCTTCTACAGTCCAGCTGTGGAAGTCTTTGTTCATAATCTTAGAATCGTACAATCTTAATTGCAAGGTCTGCGTGTTCGTTCAGGGCTAAGCCTCACTGTATAGCTTCTACTGTAGTTGCTTTCTTCGGGTCTTGGCTCTACAGGTGCAAGTAGCATGGCTTCTTACCTCTTTATACAGTTAAATGCCGTATGTAATATTATTTTGTGTGTAGCTTCATATAACAACGATAATCTGTTTGTAATAAACTCCCCATGTAGACTTGATGCCGACGTGCCTCGAGACCAGCCTTTCTCATCACTAGCAGTCTCGGCCCTCTCTTATATTACAGTACTGGAATTTATGACGTATGGGTAAACAAGCTAAAAGTATTAGACGGAATTGTAATGAAGATGTTTCTCTTCTTTTCTAGATGGACTTATAATACTAGTTGAATGGGACGTAATCCTCAAGTTCAGTTGGGATTAATAGTAAATATTTTGGGAATATGACACACTGTAAAGTAAGGAAGTTTTTGACGCATGAAGGCACTCTTTATAAAGGAGTTTTTCTTTTTAAGAAAAAAAGTTATATTGTAAAGGAAGTACAGCAAAATACGTAAAGTCTAAAGAGTTAGACACCCTTGTATATCATATTTGTCTCAGTATAACAAGAAGAGTGTGAAGGTTAGTGTGACGCCAGTTGCTGTTGTAAAAGTCGGCTTGTAACATCATTGGTACGTGAAAAAATGAAGTGTCGATTCAAAGTTTGCAGTCATGATGGACCTATCGCATGCAAGGAAAAAGACGTTGACCTTTTGAGGACGATTGGGTTATTCGAGGAAAAATATACTCCACGTAGATTTATTTATTTTTTTATATATTTATTTTTGAGAGAGTACGTGTGTGTTTCTTCAAGTCTAGAGTTGTTACTAGTTGCAATGTTTTGACTTAATGGTAAGAAAATAATGTATCCTGCTGGAAAATTGCTTGAAAAAGATAACACACCCAGTTTTAAGAGATGCAGAGCTTTGCCAGAAACATAATTCACCGCTGAAATACTGTTAATAGGACATAACTCAGCAGGATCAAAGCAGACTTAACGTGTAAGACGTACGGAAATCTAATTAAAACTTAAAGCAAAAGAAAACAACGATAAAATGTGCAAAAGAAAGCAGACGTCGGCGTTGGGCGACGGTTAGGCTAATGTACACGTTGTTGTTGGCTAACCGTCCTCGACCACAAGGAATTAAGCCTATTAAAAGTTAAGTGGAAGAAAGAACAAGGATGGACCTGAGCTCAGTCGGCGGCTACCGGGTGAATAGTGCCTTAAAATGATGAGTCTGGCTCCAACAAGAATAAATGATAACTGAAGTAGCTGTAGAATTGCAGTAGTGTATTGTATACCTGCAGCACTATTTGTCTTCTCGGGATTGCGCTATGTGATATACACAGTCATTAAGTAGCCTTGTTAAAAAATCTTGAGCAGTTCTCTACTAGTGAAATTTTACGTGTAAACCTCTTAGACTTTCAGGTGGCTATTTCTCTGCGGCCACCAAAATATTGCTAAAGGGATGTTATTACATAACCCCTTCTGGAGGGTGTTTCACAGGCCTTTGCGTATATTTGTAGAAGTAGATCTTTACCACCATGTACTATTTTGTTATTTTTTGTATAGGCCTTTGATGATGTTCCGAGAACATCTGTGTAGTTTTCAAAGTTTCTTTCTTACTTAAAAGCAGTCCTGTGGTGTTAATCACCTTGTTCAATCTTTCCACAAAGTTTAGTGAAAATGCATCCACGTTTCAATCTGTGTGTTTGTTTGTGTAAATTAACTTGGATACACTAGTTTTCAAATGGAAAATTTATTTCAACGTTGTTATTGATTGCTGAGAAAGAAATTATGAACATATGGTACAATATTTTTTGTGTCGTAACTTACCATGTGAGGTATTACATTCTAGTTGTAGACATCAAATTTAATGTTGGGCTCTGTGTTTGATTTTATCGTTTAAATTGGTTTTACTTTAATTATTGACGTTTTGGCTTGTTGGGATAGGGTCCGTTGCCTAGCTAAGTGTATGGAGGTGATGCGGGGACACTAATTTAGCAATATGTGAAATAGAGATAGAAAATGAACTTGTTAATACTTTTTTTCTCTTTTTACGGTTATTGCTTACTTTTCTCTATATGGCTTTGTAAAAAAATATCTTCCTTATTTTGCAAGTGGTGCAACTTGTCGTTCCCGCTTATAGCACCTTCGTATTACAACCTAAGTAAATGAATTATGTCAGTGAACTTGGCGACCAGTCAGTGAAGGGATACGCTAATTAGCATTCAGGAAGATCCGTAGAGGCAAATGTATTGGCAAAAGGTTGGATATTTAGGTCATTGAAATAAAAAAATAGTTTCTACGCGTGTTCTTATGAACATCTGAGACCACCTTTACAAATGAAAAATGAAATTCACAGCAATACAAGATTTTGTCAATTCAGTAGCCTTCAGTCCAATATCTTCTCTGTAGATGATCATGTTGCACAAGGTTGTTGTTATTATTATTCATAAAAATCTCATAATCGCATGAATCACTAAAATGGTGAAGAAAGCTACAATGGTGTGAGTGTAAATATATATTGAAAACATAATCAAAATGAGAGCTTTCGAGATCCTGCTCGATTCTCCTTTTTAAGCTGACTAAACCACTGAAGTACCCATCAAAGTAAAAAGTTGTGAAAAATGAATAAATACAAGTTTAAAACTTGCTGTTCACAGGAGAAAACGGTCGAAATATGACAATAGCCAGTGCCATAGTTCAGCTAATACCATCGTACTCCCTAGATAAGCAGCTAACCTCCTCGAGCATCTGAGTGGTGGTTTATTTATTCAGTGGGTCACTGAGTCAGCGAGCGTATAGTTTACATGCCGCAAGCAATTCCCTTGTCAACCATAGCTGGAAGCATGACCATCACGTAAATTAGATTGGCTCGAAAGTCATTTTTAACAGCAAAGATAAAGGCATTAGGAGACTGGTCGAGGGAGTTGCATAAACAGTGGTTGCTCTATGGCGGGTAACAAATCTTTCACGCAAGAGGACAAATGTGGGAATGACCTGATATGTAGACAGTGTATCAGATGTTTTAAGAATAGTTTGTGTAATACAGGTGACAGTCATTCAGCCACATTTGATGCTGATGCTGCTGCCGCTCTTCCTTTCGTTCAGGTAACACAGTTGCACTCAGCAGCCCAAGTTGCAGGCGACGAAGCTGCTTCGGACGATAATCGGAGTAACCCATTGGATGAACCACCACTTGGACGTTCTAGATCGATTAGCTGGTTTATCTGCGGAGAACGATGGTACTGTATTACCTGAACTACGGAATTGGCTATCTTCAAATTACGACCAGGTTTCTGCTGTCAAGAACACGTTTTAAACTTAAATTTATTTATTTTTCAAAACCTTTTGCCTCGATGGTTACTTTAGAAAAAGCTAAGTATACCTTAGTTTTACCAGACCACTGAGCTGATTAACAGCTCTCCTAGGGCTGGCCCGAAGGATTAGACTTATTTTACGTGGCTAAGAACCAATTGGTTGCCTTAGCAACGGGACCTACAACTTATTGTGGAATCCGAACCACATTATAGCGAGAAATGAATTTCTATCACCAGAAATAAATTCCTCTAACTCTTCATCAGCCGGCGGCGGGAATTGAACTCCGGCCCATCGAATGACGGTCCGAAGCTCAACCGACTCGGCCAACAAAGGGCTGGGCTACTTTAGAGTGTTATTCAGTTTGAGGAGAATCTAGCAGGTTCTCGACAGCTGTCGTTTTGTTCATAATTTTAATAAAACTTTACATTTACACCATTGTGGATTTCTTCACTATTATTATTATTATTATTATTATTATTATTATTATTATTATTATTATTATTATTATTATTATTACTGATTTGGGGGCAGATGTAGAAGAAAAACGGGTGGATGAAATTTAGATGAAATCACTTAGTTCCTGCATCTCTGACTTTTGTGACAGGGCTGCTTTATATATATATTGAATTTTTCTCAAAACGAAAGCGGCCACAACGGCTAATGGAATATTCTTTATATCTTTTTTTCAATTTTTAGTGTGTCCTGTTGTATGGAAATTCAGCATGTGGGCTTCCGTTGGAGAGTCAAAGCGGATTATGTCGAAAAATAAATGTGCATATGTCACGTGGCCAAGTCACGTACCTTGTTAACCCCTTGGATATATATTCTCTGAAGCCAAGTATGGCTACGTAGCATAATGCATTTTGCAAGTAGTTGTGGTATCCTTTTGCTTGCGGATTAGACCGGTGACCATATTAGTTTGGTTACATGACTCACCAATAGTGAAAACTTTGCGTGATTTAGGGTAATATTCTGATTTCATTTATATTTGGTATAGAGGCTCCTACCGTAGCTGATGGGTCATGTAGAGAAATTAACTCATTTGTTTATATTACTTAAGCTGATCATGAACACACACACACATACAGTACACCATGCATAATACTGGTAAACGCAGACCATTGTTGTTTTTGAGCATGCGAAGTATATTTTCCTCCAGGAAGCCGTAAGGAAAATTACTGCATACATTTGCGTGCAGTGTATCTTATAAAGGCAAGTGGTGGTTGTTAATTAAGTATTGTTAGCCATGTTCATGATGTATGTACACACACACACACACACACACACACACACACACACACACACACACACACACACACACACACCCTAATATCCTTCGTATGATCAACCAGTAAACGGGTGCTGAATTTTCTTAGATCGTGGCCATGTTGAATCTGAAGTATGCATCGAGGCCGGGTACCATTGCTGTACAAATAATAATGATGATGATCTGTGGTGCACCAATATATTGTGACCGGAAATAATGAGTAAAAAGCCAGAATAATGCAAATGAGGGACTGTATTTTTCCAAAATACAAAAAAGGTTAAAAAAAAAGGGGGCTGGGGGAGCTTTCGACCGTTTGCACAACGGTCTTCTTCAGCCAAATACAGCACAGTCTCTCATTTGTATTATTGTGGCTTTTTACTCATTAATGATGATGATGATGACTATTATTTGTTTACCTTCGTACGGAACAATCCATAAGGCTATGTAATTTATTAGTAAAGTCACACGGACTAAAACGAAGATTGAAGTAAAGAACAAGATTAAAAATCATAAATAAACAAGCAATTAGTGGGTAAGGTAGTAATAACATGAAGCAAAATATTAGAAAAATAAAAAATCAAGAATTTGGTAGCGTTCAAAGATTATATCACAGGCCGAAGACAGAGAACATCCGTCCCTTAATCTAATCACCATTCGACGCACAGCAACCAATTGTTGCCCTCAGAGGTTACCTAGGTACCATTATACACCGCTTAATTTCGCGAAGCGTATTTCAAAGGTGAGAACAGTGTGCCCTTACTCATATAAGGACCCCCTGGAGGAGTGTGATGCTTACTGGAGCCCATCGCATTTCCGGTTTTACACAGCAGAAGTCTTAAATGGTCAGAAAATGGCGAAAGAGTTTACCCCAATATTTTCTCAATAACTCTTTCTTCTTTCTCCCCTGCTTCGATGCGTCAGAATAGCTAAAGAGATATATTTACCCGTGAGATATATATATATATATATATGTGTGTATGTATACTCTGTATACACATAGATACACACCTCCTAATATTCCTCGTACGATAAACCAGTAAACGGTTGCTGAATTTTTGAACACACATGCACAGACACATCCATATGTGTGTATGTGTGTATATATGTATGTATGTATATAATATATGTGTATGTGTATATATATATGTGTGTATATATAAAATTACATACATACTTACGCACACAACTGTTTACTAGGATAATAAGCATTAAACCACACCCAACTCAAATGTAAGGGATTTTTTCTTATAACCAACAATGTGGTTGCACTCCTTTGTGACATATCTTTCAGATCTTCGGAGCAGGTGGGTGGTCTATTCTTCCAGCGCCAGCTTTAGAAGACCTGAATAGGAGCAGTTGACAGCCGAGTTAGAATGGAACGTTGGTTGCAAATAAAATAAAACTTTAAAAAAGCGTAGACTTTTAATTTGTTATCAACAGAGGCCTTTTTGAACGCTGCTCTGGCTGGTTTTACCAATGTCATTGTTCAAGGTTAGTAGCGCAGATCATGCCCAAATTTTCCAATATTGGCCTTCTTTGTTTCCCCCTTTGAGGTATATTTTTTATGTTTACCGCTGATAATAAGAAGAAGTTTAGTTAACTGACAATGTCACCTCATACGAAGCATTTCGAAGAGCTGGGTGATATATAAAAAGTCTTTTGATATTAAGAAAAGTCAAAGGTCAGTAGACCTTTAGAGACGAATGTCACGATAGAAAACCTAGCAGCTTGATAACTTAAAATCTTGGAATTTAAGCACATGAAATCACAAGGGGTGAGATTGGATGAGTAAAATCCATCATACGAACGTGGATGTGTTTTTATATCCCTCATACGAACGCAGACACTGCCCTAGAAATCCACTCTCGGGTTTCTCTTATCTGTTGTTGGAAGAATTCGCCTGAAAAATTTAGGAGGTTCACGTCATGTCAAAAGGTACAACAGTTTTTATCAGGAGACGCGGTCAAATCTCGTGATAATTTTCATTTGTTATCTCTAGTTTCCCAGACATTGTCAGTAGGGCTATCTTAATACCTCTGGTTAGTGACGTCAGTCTCCGTAAAATTATGTGGTAACTCGTTTATTGTAGAAGTTGACAAATGACCATATTTTTGATGTCTGTGATATGAATGTAGAGGTAAAGATTTCTTTTTGTACCGTTTTTGGGAAATTTTCTTAACTGGCACCCGGTATTCTTTTTATTCCACATTTAACCCTCCACTACTGCTGATGGCAAAAAGTGTTCTTTTATGGCTGTTTCGTACTTTTTTGGGGGTGCCTTGTGAAATGATTTAAGATTTAAATTCCTTCGGTTGTCTGTAGTTTTGAGAAAAGCTACAGTGTAAATAGTTATCGTCCGGATGAATCGATTTGCAAACTTAAGAGAGTAAGGAGAGGGCCATTTGTAAAAAGCCAACTGATATATTACACCTCGGAAGAAAATTAACACTAATTCATTATTCCTTCGAATAGGTTTCGGTCAGTGTATGGTGAACATCTCCGAACCAGCTGAGATTCCATCTTAAACCATCAGCTCACAACCTTTCTCTGTTTGGGATAAGAGTGCTAACCACAATAGATTAGCCTCGGGTGCAGAGGTTAGGGGATTCCGTAGTCTGAAGATCTCAGGTGAATTACCACGTCCTTACCTTCGAGATTATAAATATTTTATTTCAATGAATGTGTCATTTTTATGCCGTTATTGCATTTCATTTAAAGGTTAATTGCATACTGTGGTAATTGACTTTCGTATTTTACAATACTGAAACAGACATGAATGGCTCAAAATAAGACTCGGTGATCTGGGTTGACAGAATCAAATTAGGTCACCTTTAGTCATTTGGTAAATCCATGGACTTACTGCAGTAATTTTATTTGTAGAGATGATGATGTCATTGTTAAGGGCAGTCCAGGTAGTAGACTTGAAAATTATATATATATATATATATATATATATATATATATATATATATATATATATATATATATATATATATATATATATACATACATACATACATACATACATACATACATATATTAACCCTTGCTCCTAAAATGGCCGACCCCATGCAAACGAAGTGCAGATGGCTGCCCATATAGAATACTCCTCTCATTTTTTGTCCTCCCTGTATTATTCCTCTGCTACTGCCAACCTCTCGTTTGTTATAGGTTGCCTCGAGAGAGAGCCGCTACAAGGATTGCAGTTTCAGCCATATTGGACCCTAAGGCACTCTGGTCTTGCCGTGAGTCAGGTGAGCCCAGCCTGAGTTCGTTTTCGTTGTGTTTTGGCTCTGATAGCAAGTGGACGTCCTTTGTTCTCACTCGCCCATTCCACAGGTCCACCAACCTGTGCCCTATGTGTGACAGGCCTTAGTTCAGGATACCCATATACTGCATTGTTCCTCTGGACTCCTATGGTAAGCCTGAGACTACTCGAGTATTTTGGCTGCCTGTTTTTCCTCCTACTGAAATATTTCTCGACTTTTTAACAAACCCCTCCATGTAAATATTGTGCTCCAACACATGTATTTCTCTCTCTCCAGTCATTTCGGTAGACGATCCTTTTGTTCCCTAATCCATCCTTTTCTCAGCCACGGCCACCCATCGTTTGCATGCTAGTTAAATTGCAGTTTGTGAACAGTGCGATATAAGTGAGTTTCGATTGGCTGTGCCATTTGTGGGCACATTGTTAATTAGTGAATCCTTATTATTTCAGTTGTATGGTATTAGGTCTTCAATTTTTGCCAGTCCTATACTTAATTCGACACCTTTCTCTTTCAGAGGTATTCCTTCATCGTGAGTTACCGAGGACTCTCTCAGCTCGCCCATTCATTTGTCGCCTGGACCCATCCACTAGACGAAGATATTTCATCTTTTGCGGTAATGTTAATTACGTATCGTTATGATTTCTTATTATTCACGGGTGCCCCATTATAATTAATTTATAAACTATTGACTACAAAAAGTTATTAATGTTAGTAATCATCATCTTTCCATTTTTCTCAGTTGTTTTTGTTATACTGTCAGCCATTTCATAGCATTCTCTTGCCAAGGCCAAGACTGGCAAGTAACACTGGTAACTTTGCATAAGATTGATAATTGTAGAAAATTCCTAAGAGAAACATGCACTTAAATTAAAACGTAAAATACGAGCTGAGAATCCAGTCACGAGAGATAAACACTCATAAAATCTGTGCCGTTCTGGCTAGCAAACCTTAGCGCGTCATAGCAATAGGAATTTTAAAGATCTCACGCTTATTTACAGTGTCTTATGGCGTTCTTTTGTGTTACTAACACAGTACACCCTTATGGTGCTTATTGTTGCACTGATTGTGCCTTTGATTAATTTTACTCTGTTCTAATTGAACCACCTCTGCTCCTGTTACCACTATGTCCGTGGGCAGGTTAAGCAAATTCACATAATTATACCTTTGCATTTGTAGGTTTCAACCCATGCTTTGTGTTGGAGTTTCCTTGCATTGTAGACTTTGACCTGTGCCTTGAGTCCAAATAATCATACCTTTGCATTTGTAGTCTTTGACCCTTGCATCGTGTTACAGTCACACCCTTGCATTCATAGGCTTTGACCCATGTAGCTTGTTACAGTACTCATACCTTTGCATTTGTAGGCTTTGACCCTTGCATTATGTGATAATCATACCCTTGCATTTGTAGGCTTTGACCCGTGCAGCTTGTTACAATACTTATACCTTGGCATTTATAGGCTTTGACCCAAGCATTGTGTTCCAAATACTCACATTTCTGCATTGTAGGCTGTGACTTGTGCATTGTGTTAATCCTTAAATTTTATTAGTGTCTTCCTTACCATGGGAAGACTCCTATTGTAGTTGGAGCCTTATACTGGCCCACGTTATTATTATGTTTTCATTACACTCTGCCTAGCTCAGAGTGCCATTTCCATTCCGTGCAATTGTTTGCACAGCCACTCATTATTCATGTACATGTGCCTATGATGCACAGCCTAAAGGCAATGCCTTTCAATACAGTGGTACTTTTGCATTGCTAGCTCATCCATAACAAGTTATCTAGAGTAGTTGCAATATTCAACCTCCAGTAACTCAACCAAAATGGCCACCTATGAGAAGGCAATCTCTCTCTACACGCAGATAGAACAGAGGACAGGCCATACTGGAGTGCCATTATGAGTCCGTGTAAAAGAGTGGCTGGAAGGTTGGCTTGCCAGGCGCCCCTGGCACCCATCCAAAGGGGGAGCCCTTCCTCTAGGACCTCCAGTTGGGAGGCCCATCATTGTGGCATCTCCCAGAGGTTATGATAGAGGTTGATGGGTCCTCTCTTGCCAGGACTCCCACAACATGATATCCCTCATACAGAAAGATCAGGCACTGACTCAGGCCTGCATCCACCCTAATAAAACATAATTTTTGAAAATGTAGACAGGCTTAGGACAAAACTCCTGGCTGTAAGCTTGAGGGTGGCTACACCCCAACACAGTAGAATTAGTACCTTTGGGGTAGTGGATTTCCTTCCTGAAGACTATGAGATACTCAGAGGACAGGCCCTTAAGTCTCGCCTCTCTCCTGAGCCTGACTTGGGTCCTCCTCCTGACCCAGTGCCACTGCCTGCACCTGCCCCAAACCCACAGCCCAAGGGCTGGGCTTCTTCCAAGAGATGGATGTGGAAGTTCTGCACTTTGTGTAGCGTGCGAAGGCATTCCAAGAATTCCACCCAGTGTCCCACTGGGTCCGT
Source organism: Macrobrachium rosenbergii (assembly GCF_040412425.1). Taxonomy (NCBI): domain Eukaryota; kingdom Metazoa; phylum Arthropoda; class Malacostraca; order Decapoda; family Palaemonidae; genus Macrobrachium; species Macrobrachium rosenbergii. The sequence continues at coordinate 54,729,096 of NC_089761.1, read as the reverse complement.
TACATCTCCTCGCAAATCTGTAAATGATTGTATCATGGACTCCCTACAGACCAACCTAGAGGAGGCCAAAAGCTGGGTCACTATCCCGGAAGACTACTCCCCAGATGCATATTGATGGGTAAATCCCCTGGCTGATATAGAGGCCAAAGTTTCTAAAATTGCACGGCAAGCACTATCCGAGGATGGCCAAGTTAGAGAAGATGAAGGAATGACCTTCAAGTGGGTGATTGGCACCATAAGGACTATTCCCACAGCCCTCCTATGGGTGAAAATGTCCCAAGTAACGTAGTGCTGCCTAGGAGTGGTGGAGAACATTCTTTGTATTACTACATGAACAGGGCCACCACCACTGCTGGATGACCTAGATTGCAGCTGGAGCGATATGCTCTGGCCTGGTAAAAAGCTGGAGCCAACACCTGCACTGCTTTCACCTCCAACAAATGAGCTAGTGCCTAGCCTAGGGTCTACGCCTGCACCTAATTCAGATTTGGCACAGCCTTCAAATCCAGATCGGCATGCTCTGGCCTGACAAAGAGCCAGTGCCAAGACCTGGGCCTACTACAGAGCCAGAGCCTGAACCCTCTTCCAGTCATCCATCAGGAGATCCAATTTCCTCCTAGCCTCTGTCAGGAGTGGATGATTCTTCCTGCCCTGCTGTTGAGACATTGCCAGTGCTAATTGAACGCACTGATTACGGCAGTACTCCATCCTTCACAAACATTGAGTCGTTCCCTACCTCAACTCTTGTGCCTGAGCCTGCCTTAGTGCCAGTGCCAGAGCATGCCCTCGATCTCCCTTCAGGAGGTGTTACAACACGTGAGCCTCTTGCACCCAAAACAAACAATTCCTCTACTTCCAAGTCCTCAGAAGATAAGACTCTGGTGAACAATGGACTAATCGCAGAGGTGACAGAACTGCGATGGCAGGTGACAGAGATTGTTGGTACCACCCTTGCTCTGGTCGTCGCAGCAGCCAAAGTGGATGGCACTACTTTAGACCCCATTGTTGGCACTACTGCTGTTGAGGTTGATGCAGCAGCCAAGGCAGTGGGTAGCATAGTGCCTGCTCTGTCTGATAATTTAGTCTCCAGTTTCACCCCCTGCGTAGACTCCGAAGGTCCTCCTGGGCCTTCTCGGGAATTGGCCCCACTGGTTTCCCCTGAGATATCCAAGCCTTAGGGCAATTTAGAATAGGTAGAGCCATCAGTAGATCCAGGAATTATTCCCACAGTTGATCCTGAGGAAAAAATAAGAGGCGAAACACACCGTTCCCTTGAAGAAACGTTGTTGGCTCCAGTCATCAACTACAGTTCCAGTGCTTCCCAGGAGAAGCAACTGTATGGCTACCTGCATCAAGGGGTTAAGCCTCCAGTGCTACAGCTGGAAGATTAAGCACCTGAAACATGAATAATGACAGAGCATAGGTGCTCTTTTTGGCCTGGTGCCTTGACACAGTGCCATGTATATATTACACATAGCCTTAGGATCCCATTCCTTGTATTTATCATAGCTACTGAGCTCTCGTGGCACCTGCATTCTACACTTACGATGCCTTAGCTTAATAGAACAATCCTAGCCCTTGATCCAGAAAGGATGTCTAGGGTTGTCTCCTACTTTTAATCAGTACTGTTGTAGTGAAAGAATTTATTTTGTACTTTGCTGAGTCTGTTCCTTAGCCCAACAAGCTGAAGAACATGACCTAGCTATATATATGTTTTGTTGTATTCCAGCATGCCTATGTTGAGGTATTTTATGTGCTTGTCGAACATTCAATTGAGATACCCAGTTGTATCATATTTGACCTTATTTTAATAATTTTAATAAAGTTTGGGGTGTAGCGCAACATTCCCACTTATATTTAACATGTTCCTTTATTGTAGGGATATATCATTCACCTGTGAGCTACTTTATCACTTGGATAGTGCTGCATTAGCTAGGTTCTGTGGGGCATTCCTTTAGTGATAGATTAATTCGATTTAGTCAACCCCACAGACAGTACATTCCTTAAACAAGTGTAGGCACATTATTCTTAGCATTAAGAATGGGTATTTTTATGTAAATTGTGCAATACCTATTACATGGTTTATGCTGCAATTAATTCGCAGCCTATCGTTAACGTTATATCGCTGTGCTGGCTTAAGTCTTTGTGGAATTCAACTAGCTCAACTTTGTGACCTAATTGTCGAGTTACCTTAATATTCAAGCACATGTTCTTAGCATTAGCAGTGCATTGTTATTCTATGAACGAGAGAGTATGCTTAGATGGTCAGCCAACCAAAACCACCCCTTAATTTAGAGTAATTTACATTAGCTCAGGTTAATCCTGTTCTTGTAGACCTTTCGTCCTTATGTGCAGGGTTAACCCTCACTCATAAAATGGCCACCACCATGCAAACAAAGTGCAAATGGCTGCCCATATATTATACTCCTCTCATTTTTGTCCTCCCTGTATTATTCCTCCACTGCCGCCAATATCTTGTTTGTTATAGGTTGCTGCGAGAGAGAGCTGCTACAAGGATTGCAGTCACTACCATAACGGCGGCCATATTGGACCCTGAGGCACTCTGGTCTTGTCATGAGCGTGGTCTGAGTTAATTTACATTGTGTTTTTGCTCTGATAGCGAGCAGATGTCCATTGTTCTCGCTCGCCCATTCCACAGGTGTGCCAACCCGAGCCCCATAAACTGGATCGTTCCTTTGGACTTTTACGGTAAGCCTCAGACAACTCAATTGTTTTGGCTGGTGGCCTGTTTTTCCTCCTACTGAAATATTTCTTGACTTTTCAATGAACCCCTCCAAGTAAATCCTGCACTCCACCACGTGTATTTCTCTCTCTTCAGTCATCTCAGTAAACCCACCTTTTGTTCCCTATTCCATCCATTTCCCAGCCACAACCACCCATCATTTGCATGCTAGTTAAATTGCAATTTGTGAACAGTGCAATATAAGTGAGTTTCGATTGGCTGTGCCATTTGTGGGCACTTTGTTAATTAGTGAGTCCTTATTACTTCAATTGCATGGTATTAGGTCTTCAATTCTCGACAATCCTTTAGTTAATCGACACCTTTCTCTTTCAGAGGGATGCCTTTATCGTGAGTGTCTGAAGACACTCTCAGCTCACCCTTTCATTCGTTGCCTGGACTCATCCATGTTTGACTAGACAAAGGAATTTCATCTTTTGCAACACCATTAATTACGTATCTTTATGAGTTCTTATTATTCACGTGTGCCCCTAGTATAATTAATTTGTAAACTATTGTTCTTAATTAAGTAAATGTAATTAATCATTAATTGAGTGTATTACTCCTTGCAGTAACTTGACTAAAAAGAGTTCCTAAGGATAGTGATCTTCTTTCCATTTTTCCCAGTTGTTTTTGTTTTACTGTAGACATTTCATATATTTATATATATATATATATATATATATATATATATATATATATATATATATATATATATATATATATATATATAATATATGTATATATATATATTATATGTATATATTATGTATATATTAAGTGATAATAAGTATTGTACATACACCGTTGGATAATGTTGGCTTATAAATGATAGACAAGCGTAGGTTAAATCAGGAATGGTTTCTCATGTATTCCACTAAAACATTTTCAGACTATCCTCATAATTGTAAACGGCTTTCATTGTTTGTTTGACTGATGTGGTCGTTAAAATGGATCACTATATTGGACGGAAATGTAAAGAAGACATTGAGGATTCATCCTAAGTCACGTCCAGATTATTGCATTCTGGAGAATAGCGCAGTACATCGACTAAATATTCCAAATTTCACTGAGTAGTTCGGTGGTATGTTCTAGTGTATTTAGTTCTTGTGTCGCGTCGCTTATCTGCAGTGTATAAGTACAACGTCACTGATCAGCATTGAAATGGCAAATTTAAAGTGATTAGCTGTTTTGTCGCTGATTTACGTGATTGTCTGTTGTGTTATTTATGTAGCGTGATTAAGTGTGACTTGTTTTGCTGTGTGAATGTAGGAATTAATGACCTGAAGGGATTAGGTATGAAATCACATTAATAGTAAGTCGCTGTAGCAGCACGAATATACATACTGATGAGTTGTGATATATATAACTGATATACAGCTTGATGATTGAGTGTGGCGTCACTGACCTACAATGTGATTTGTTGTGATGTCACATGTTTGCAGTCGTAAGGTATTACGTCGCAAATTTACAGAGTAAATATGTTGTCAGAAATGGGTAGTTTGATAGTGATCCTCTTCCCCATTTTTATTCTTGGTTGTAGCATCGTTTTTTTCCTCCATTGAGCGGTGATAAATCCCAGGTTAAAAACTGGTTTGCCTTGATAACCTTTCTCACAAGCACTCCTTTTGTTCTCTCCTTTTAAAACTGGTTTGGGAGTGTTTATCTGAAGTACAAGCAAAAATGATTGTTTGTCGACGTCGACCATGGAGTTCTTAATCTGTCGGACTGACTGTTGTTGTTCGTGCTTTCATGCAGGCTTTTATGTTTCTTTGTTGTTTCTTATCAGCCAGCATCCTGATTGGGCTTGTTTTCATTTGTTAAGCGAAGGCCGATCGCAGGGGCAAAACTGTTCCATAATGTAACTCAGATTCCAAAGATAAAAAGGAAAATTAGGATGAAAAATGGGTTCTAGGATACCAGATGTGAAGGTAGCACCTTCTCACTTCCTAAAAGGCAACATAAGAATTTTTCCTTCTAAAGGAGGAAAATGAGAACCAGGATATTTAAAGGTGGGAGGTACAAGAATTCTTGGCATCCCTAACGGTTATTACTAGCTTTTTTTTTTTATTCATTAGCTGTTAACTTGAGTTTTTTATTTGTATGTTTGAATAAGTGCCCATACCCGTATCAGGGAAAAATAAAAATCGTAGGAAGAGGAGAAGGGTGTAACTCAGGAGAAACTCCTAAATATTTCAGTCGTGAAAAATTGATGGTTACAGGCTGTAAAGGACAACAGGGATCGACAGAGAAGTTCTGGCCCAACTGTTATTACTTGCTTGTTGTTTCTGTAATTATAAGTCACTGACCTCAGTTGTTACGAGATTAGATACTTTTGTCTCCGTTTGGTACCTGAATGTGATGCAATGGCCCCAAAACGCGCGCGCACATATACAGTATATACACATACATACATGCATATATGTTCATACATATACATACACACAGAACAAGAATTATTTCATCATTCAGACAGAACTTTCAGTGACCATTAGAAGAACTTTTTTTACAATTCATGTTGACGTACTTTCATTTTTATTCTTCTAGAAATATGCTGACATCTCGGAAAAAATATATAATTGTTTTAACAGTATAGAGAGCCTTTAGAATGATTAACCTCCTAAATTGGGAATCCTTGGTGATGTTCTCTCTCTCTCTCTCTCTCTCTCTCTCTCTCTCTCTCTCTCTCTCTCTCTCTCTCTCTCTCTCTCTCTCTCTCTCTCTCTCTCTCTCTCATAAGAGTATAGTTTGCCTCAAAATTGTCTGCCATCCGTTATTTTGCCTTTTGAACACAATTGACAGATGCTTGTCCTTTCCTCCCCCGATATAAATTTGTCATATATCAACCTGGGTTTTCCCTTTCGTACATAATTATTTAATGCTATTTCTTCGTTTTTAACCATTTCTTGTTAGTACTTTCTTATTCTTATGTAGGTATGGAACAGCGATGATAGCTGTGTCTGTTTACAGTAATCAGAGTTACTGCTTTTTATTTTTCCATGCTCCCTTTAAGAAATTTGCGTGACTGCGGCATAATTGATAGTTGCAATATTTCAGTATTTTTAATAATAGTGTTGTACTGTTTTTATTGCAGATCAAAAGACAAATAATTGGCTTGAAATCAGTTTTACTCTGTAATCCTTGTTCTCATGTAACTACTATGCTAGTATCGACAACTTCAGCAGATATCCAGGTACATGAAAACAAATCATGCCATGATTAGTTACTTAATGAAAGGTATGATCATTCTGTTGAGTGATTTTTTTTCACTTGTGTGCGGAAGGAGTCATAAGTTTATACATGGAAGCATTTATGTGGAAAGAACATGCTTTTGATATGAATGTAAATCGTACATAAGATAATTAATAACATTCGAGCTTATTAGGATAGATTGTTTTTTTTTATTATAATCAAAATATGCGGTAATATGAAATTTACTTTAGAATAGTGTAAGATATAGTAAGTGAGTTACAAATTACTTTTATAGAGCGAATGTTGAGTCCATACCCAAGTTCATTTAGATTTTCATGATCTTTCACTCTCTGTTCCCAATTTTTTAATTCTAACTTATCTTGACGAGAATTCTTGATAACGTTTCTTGCGGGGGAGTGCTTTAGAAATCATGAGTCTCGGATGTTGTTGACACAGGGCACGATCCTGTCAGTGGCCTTTGCATTCATGATAGATAAAATGTAACAAATCAGCCAGGATCTGTCGGTGGTTGGCGGCCTTAAACATATGAAGAAATACAATGCACACATTCCTTCGTTATCTCGCATTGATTAGAACCGGATTATTTTATTGTGACTTTTATCATGCTCTTCAGAAAGAGGGATTTATGATGTCGATTCCTTATCTCTGTCAATAGAATGGCAATTCGAGTTCACTGACTGCCTATCTCGCCAAAGGATTTTGTTGTATCTTTCCGCTTCTCTTTTCACTCTTACTTTCGACCTCACGTTTTGGATAACTTATCATTTTCTTATCAGTCCCGCCTTCCCTTGTCGGTTTTATCTCAATGAATTGCTCTGTAGTTTTTCTTACTAATTGATCGAATTTCAGTATTTTTATCTTTTCCTCTTTTTAAATGAACTAATTTTCCTTCTTTTGAACTTGTTCATTGTCGTCTTTTAACAGTTTAAATGTATTTAGTATTTTTATCTCATCCCCTTTTTGAATTCACTAATTTTTCTTCTTTTGAACTTGTTCATTGTCGTCTTTTAAGAATTTAGATGTATTCAGTATTTTTATCTTGTCTCCTTTTTGAATTCACTCATTTTCCTTCTTTTGAACTTATTAAATGCCGTCTTTTAAGAATTTGAATGTATTCATTATTTTTATTTTATCCTCTTTTTGAATTCACTAATTTCCTTTTTTTGCACGTGTTCAACGTCGTCTGTTAACAATTAAAATTTATGATTTTTCTTATTTGGGAAAATAATTGATATATCCTTTATGAGTAACGTTACAGCTTTGTAAATTTTGTTCAAAGGTTAAGACAGGGAGCACTGCAGAGAATTGATTTGACTTCATGTGAATTTTCTAACTCATAAAAAGGTGGATAATAATGCGTGTTGGAGTTTTCCAAACTTTTTGATCCTTTCCAGTTCCAGTTATGTCGCATTTATTACTTAGGAAAGTGGATGTGAGGTATGACACTTAGAAGACTGTTTCGGGGCGTTTTATAAGAGGAGGAGGATCATATATTTCAGATATGAACAGGTTATTAAATCTTTCTGATGAAATTAGTACACCTTAGTTTAACCAGGCCACTGAACTGATTAACAGCTCTCCTAGGGCTGGCCCGAAGGATTAGACTTATTTAACGTGGCTAAGAACCAATTGGTTACTTAGCAACGGGACCTACAGCTTATTGTGGAATCCGAATCACATTATAGCGAGAAATGAATTTCTATCACCAGAAATAAATTCCTCTAACTCTTCATTAGCCGGCCGGAGACTCGAACTCAGGCTTAGCGAGTGCTAGCCAACAACTCTACCTACTCTCCCAACGAAGAGCTTTCTGCTGAAATAGTCTGTTAAAAATGAAATGGATCATATAGCCAGTAATGGAGAGGGAGCAAAAGAACACTGAGGAATATCAAGACCTAAAGAGGGGCAGATGTCGGCAGTGATCATCAAAACCGCCATTACCACACTAAGGTTGAAATGAAAAAAGCTACAACAAAAAAGTAGACAGTAGGTTTGATAAAGTAAAGCGTCTTGAAGGTGAACATTAAGAGGATTTTGCAGTTGAATGTCGAAGTAGATTTGAAATTCCAGAAACCGTATCTGCTAAATAAGCATTATTATCCACCTTTTCATGAGTCAGAAAATTCACATAAAATCTAATCAAATCTCTGCAGTGCTTTCTGTTTTAACTTTCTCTGCTTCCCGATATCTGTGAGATATCGAGGAGCAGAGAATGAATGAGGACTGGTTTGATATCAAGAATGTATATCACCTGCTAGGAAATGCGGTAGCAAGACGGAAGCCTTGTGATATCGGATGAGACCAGGGTTGCAATAAAGGATACACGTAGAAAAATAAAGGCATGAGATAAAAAACGCAAAATAGAACAGGTGAAGTACGCAAGTGAAATTAAAGGAACATCTAGAAGCGATAAGAGAATACTTGGATAAAGGCTGATGATGCTGACAAAGCCATTTAGGAACTGGCATTGATGTTACTGTACCCAACAGAATTGATAATGAAATGTCCGTGGGTGGAAAGAAAAATGGGAGAAATACGTGTCAAAAGGATGGACGGGTCAGTAATAACATTAGAAGAAGAAGGGCAACGTTAGGCGGAAAATTTTTGTGAGGTAATGGATAAGAGATACGAGGGGATAACTTGACTGATATACCAGAACCTGACAAATACCTGAATGTACTTAAAAATGAATTAAGTTTTTGCCGTGGAATTAGGGATGAACTTTAATGAAAAACACCAGGTTACGATGGAATCACTGCAGAGATGATTTCAGAATACGTTGAAATGACACCTCGTTTACTAACTAGACTTTTGTCGAATATGAAATGAGGAAACAAAGCTTGGTGATTGGGAATTTGAAGTCAAAGCACGTGTACCTTAAAAAGGTGACCTGACTGAATGTGGTAACTATTGAGGCATTGCACGTATGTAGAGGTCCAATATTTGTATTAAGACATTGCGCAATTATGTATGGAATCATAGAATTCCCTTCTGATAGCATGTGTTGATTATGAGAAGGCATTGAGAACGTCCACAGACATATAATAAGTAAGGTCTTGTCTTACGCTGGCTTTCAAGTTAAATATGTAAAGCTAATTGAAATTATTCATGAATGAAGTAGATGGGAAGTTAATGTTGCTGGGGCATTGCCAAATGAATTTGCAGTATGAAAAGGGCGCTAAAAGAGAATGTTATTTCACCAGTCTTGCCTGCCCTTCTCATAGATTTCCTAATGCAAAAAGTGGTTGAAGATGGAAGAGGAAGTTGTAGTTGGCATAACGAAAGAACTTTTGCGGACTTAGAATATGCAGATGATTCCGTTGTGATCAGCATACACCACAAAATTTTCAGTGCTTGTTTGATGGACTGCATCTGATATTTAGAGAGATGATATTCAAAATAAATCTAAGAAGAACATTATTGAGGACAAGGGATGAAATAACATAAGATGAAGACGGGATTAGTAATATTGAATCTTTCAGATATTTGTAACGATGATATCCAATACAGTTGATAAATTGAATGAGAATTGGAAATCAAGTAGGTTGAAGTTGCATACAAAAGTAAGATTATACTAAAGTCTAGTACAAAGTGAATGGCTATACGGGCATGGATCATGGTGTGACATTATGTCTGAAAGGTTCTGTCGATTTAAAAATATAGTCTTAAGAAGAATAGTAGGAATCGGATGGCAGGGTAGACCTAGAAGTGATACTATAAGGGAAAGTATGGAAGTTTCGTGTGTCGACGAGACAATGATGAAAGAGAGATGGAAATGGCTTGGACATTTCCTTCGCACAACCCCTGGGAGAATACCACGTGATAGGTGGAGATAAGTGGAAGACAAAGCACAGCAAAGATATGCGTGGAGGGATTTCACAGAAGCCCCTTTGTGTCACACGGCGTTGGAAGCGATAATGATAACGATTCTAATCTTTAGCCTTATTAATAGGAAAGTTTTGCATTGTTTCCATTTATTATTAAAGCTATGCGTGTGTGATCCCATTACCATATATTGCACTTGATATGGCCAATTCCTTTAACATTTATTTATAACCCTAAAATTCCCCCTCCCCCCCTCATGGTGATGTGGGTATTGCTGTTACTATGACTAATACTCTTTTATTTCGCATTGCTGAAAAATAGAAGCTCTCAAACAAGAAATGAAATGAAAACTTTGAAATGGCCTTTGACGCTTAGCTGAGATCTGCCTTTCATTTATCTTCTAAAATTGTTGACGCATTAGGTAAAACATACAATTTGCTCTCTCTCTCTCTCTCTCTCTCTCTCTCTCTCTCTCTCTCTCTCTCTCTCTCTCTCTCTCTTGCCGACAGGCAAGATGACCAACAAGCTGTAGATATTTTATCTCTTGGGTACGTTCTGATAACTTAACAGGGGCTGCAAACAAATGGGGAAATAGCAATGCGTTCGAATTGCAGAACGCTAGATTGTTTACAAAGTAATTCATAACAGTTACATGGGTAAATAAATACAGATTGTCCAGCTTTAAAGTGGTCATTGTTAATTAATTTTTTTGTTTTTATTTGGAAACGTTTGCGAATGTGAAGCTAATGGATACGAAGCATTAGGGGTTGTTAAGTGTTTCATCATGAAACTTCCCAATTACGAAACGGTGTGAACAGTTGCATCTTTACCATTGTGAACTGTGCGATTATAAAACAACTTACTGTAGAAACGCACGAAATTCAGATAATGTTTTAGGTATATTGTTTTTAGTTTGCCATGTCTTTTTTACGTTAGAATTTCTTACAAAGTTATATTAACAACTGATTATTGGAAGTTTTCTCTCCGTCCTAAAAGACTTTCAGATCAAATTTATAAAGCACTCAGCTTTTGAGGGAGTGATTGGTGCACTAATAGTAAAACTCTCTCTATGAATTTAGGTTTCGCCTTTTTTGTGTTTTAGCCAAATTACCCCAAAATTCTCTCTCTCTCTTTCTTGAAAGTCGTGCAAACCAGCGTGGCTACTTCTAGCTGTTTATTTTTTTAATTTTTTTTTTTTTTATTGAACCTTTAAAGTAAATGAAGGCACGCAGCCTTCCCGCTTAAGAAGCTGGTATCTCATTTGTTGTTTCGTTCTTTTATGTCGTAGGAATTTTCTGTCGGGAGAGACTTTCACGATTCAGCAGTTTAAACATGAATGCGGCAGTGATCATTTTTCTCTCTGGGGAATGATCCCCCGTTAGGAGAAACCGCTTAATATTGGAAAAAAATATTTGTTTTAGAGAGAGAGAGAGAGATAGGAATGTAATAACTATTGCTATCATGAAGTGATTCAAAACTCACAATTGTTCCTTATACGTCAGACGTTATCAGTCCTTTGCACATACTTGGCGAAGGGTAAATGTTGTCTCATTCAGTTTATTGTTGCTTTTGGACAAGTTCGTAACTGTTCGGGCTACAAGGGAGTTATTGCCAAGGAAGATCACGTCCCCATGGATATTACTTTTTATTATGCCTTTTATTGTTCTCCCGGAATGTAAAAATTCAACGATTAATTTGTGACTGAGATAAAGACTATGAGTATTACTAAATTTTGTATGTTTCATTTTGATTAAGTGCAGATTTACCAGCTCGCTAGTCATTCCATGCCATCTTACGTATGGATGATACAATATGGATTCGTATTGCGAATAAATACTTTGTAAAGAGATATTTTAGCAAAATTTTGAGCATTTTTTATCTTTTTAATTTTATGGTACTGTAGCGCTCTGTTGTAAACGTAAAAAAAAATACCATCCCAGCAAACACCAACGGTATGCTTCTCCACACTATTTCGCTGCCCAAGTCTGTCAGTCTTCTGAAGTCTTTGAAGATGGGGAAAACCGCATGAGCCGGATGGAGTGTGCAGATAAAGCTTGCCTTGTATTTTGTTATCGTTTTTGTCCTATCTGAAACGCAGCTATTAGCTTTAATTTTGGAAGCACTCCCTTGTACCTTTTCTTAAGGAGGGTTAACCGCTCTGCCGCCCCTTAAAGAAAATGGCCTTTGTGTGGCACACAAGGATCTAGAAAAGTTTATGATGGAACTGACAGAGTTGATGAGGATGGTGATGAAAATATTTGGTACAGAAGTTAAGATCTTGGATGTATGGTTGAGATTACGTTGTTGAGAGTTATTAAAAGTTTTTTCTTTATATAGAGGTGAGGCATGTAAGGGAATAATTAGATGGGAGATTGACTGGTTCGGTAGAAAAGTTGTTACACCATGGATTGGTGATTGTGAAGAGAAACTGCAGAAACTAGTTAAGGAAAAGGAAAGTTAGTTGGGATGTAAATGTGAGCGAGAGTAATGTAAGGCAAATGATTGTAGGATAAAAGAAGATTTAAATCCACTTGAATTTGAATATGACCTGTCCCTTTGTCTCTAGATGTGGATGGAATGTTAATTTTCTGTTTTCATTAGCTTTTATTGTTTGACATGGTTTTCCTGGTAGAAGTACGTAATCACAAGAATGTTATCTTTTCTTAACACAAGTCTGGTGCAATATATATTCATCTATCATGTAGGATGAACTGCTCACAGCTTTTCAATTGGGGTCAGGTTAACTGATATTGGAGGCCAGTATGTATAACCTGTTTCTAGATGTCCATCGAGCAATTCTTTTATGATACCAGCCTCATCATTATAGTACTATGACTAGATAAAGTAGGCTGATGTTCCAGCATTTATTTCACATATGTCAACATATTGCACCCATTTAGTTTTTCGTTCATAATGTAAACTTTAAGTGTAAAATTGGAAAAAACACATTACTGTTTATCTTATGTGAAATGCTGTCTTTTACATGACTAACTGGCTTGGTATTTGGTTCGATCATCTAGACAGTAGGCCCAAATTTCGTGACCAGACCTAACGTCAGTAAATAAGAAATATTATATTAGCAATGTGCAATTTCCCCATCATAAGAGAAAACAGCTCTTAAAGTATTATCACGATATTTTCATGTTTTCGTTATTATCTCGAGCTCCACTTGCACCTCTTTATTGTGCAACACAGGTCAGTTGAGGAACGCTCCAATAATTTGGCCTCTGGTGTTTCAAAATGATTTATTTTCTCAGCTGAGTTCTACATTTTTTCCTCTTAAGAATTTTATACTTAGTGTTGAGTGTAATTTTTATTTTGTATTTAAAGCCCATAATGGTTCAGCCTTAAAATTAACAAAATTAAAAATACTTACCGCAAAAGTGGGTAAAAATGAACGAAATTCACTGGAATCTGCTGTCAGCATTTTGTTGTTCGTTTGTATAATAGGTTTCGTGAATATCGGCACGCATCTTGGCAGGCTGAGCAGACATCTAAAAACTCCACAGTGTTGTTACTTGATATCGCTACGTAATTACATTATTTGTGAAATGTGACTTTTGGGACGTGTTGACATGTTTAGTGAATTGACGCCTGTGGATTGCCAGACGTTTCTTTATTTTGCCGTGATGAGCACCAAAATTCATGAAGCCAATTGTACCAGTTTGGACAGTACGGGGAATTTCATATTTTTCCTATCTTTGTCATCAGTCTCTCTCTCTCTCTCTCTCTCTCTCTCTCTCTCTCTCTCTCTCTCTCTCTCTCTCTCTCTTTGTGAAAAACTAGGGACTACGGTATTAATAAGCAATATTCAGCCTTAACCTGACAACTTCACGGGTGATATTAAAATGGACGTTCTTAATATCATATATTTCCTTCTGTAAACAATACTAAATCTAGTTTTTTTAACATTAATCAGAAGGAGAGAGAGATAGCTCATGAAGTTCAGAAGATTATGATATCGGGAGTGTGGGAGATGTTTTTGGCTTTAGTAACGCAAAGAATACGAAAGGCTTATTTCTTCAAAGAGGAACGCAACTAAGATAAACCAAGAGGTTATAGGTATCAGTGATAAATATGGCTGGTCTGTTCTTTATTATTTGTTCGTAAAGTTATTGGATTCCTCTGTTTCCTTGCAGATCTGAATTTATCCAATTTCTGTATTGTCTTACTTCTTGTTTTTTTCTAATTTTTTCCTTTTCATTCTTATTTTCTCCTTTTTACTTGACTTCTTTTTAAATTGTCACTTGATTCCCCACGGGCTCATGCATAATTGTAACTATGAGTACGATTCGATTATTACTACTCTTGTGATATTGCTTTTCCTTCTTGATAGCTGGTTTCTTTTTCTTTACTTTGCAATGTTTCTCTTGCCGATACTATATTAGAAAAAAAATTGATAAGAAGTTTGTTTCAAATAGGTATTTATGGCAGTTTATTAGAAAAGAGCCTTGTAGTATTAAATTTTTAAGTCATATTTTACGCTGAAATTAAGTAATTATATCTAAGTCTCATGGGAGTTCGATATCCAAATACCATGAAACACTGAACAGTGTAGAATTGTCGTATATATATATATACATATATATATGAATATATATTATAAATATATTTTATATATATGCATATGTATTATAAATATAAGTATATATTTAATGTTTATATATATGTATACATATGTATATACAATATTATATATACAGGTATAGGCATATATGTATGTAGTGTATGATAAAAATATACAGGTAAGTTTTATGTGTTGATTGTTTGTTTTATTAAATCAAAATTGCTGTATTAATTGTGGTTAAACTCAAATTACGGGCACGGAAGTTAGCCAGTACGCAAACTTTTCATTATTGCAACTATTAAAATTAAGTCAGGTGATTATTTCACAAATGTTTTTGACATTTTTGTGAAATGAAACAGTTTGTGTGCTCCAATTGTTTTGAGTAATTTGTAGCAAAAATATTTTTAGAGGCTGAAGGAAGAAACCAAAGGTGACGTTCCTTGGGCCATGTTCTTCGCTCATTGCGGATTCGTTAGTGTTAGTAAGTGAATTTTAGGTAAGGGTGTGTATTTCATGTCGATGATATTTGTAACGCCGGTTTGATGGTTCAAATCATTCAATCATTGGGGGGCATTCAGAGCTCTTTGGCGAAAAAGGGATGGAAAGATGAATCCTTCGAGGCCGATTAGAAATGCTAATCGATTTGAAGTGACTCAAAGTCGCCAGTTCGTCTCAACCACTAATATTCATCTTCCCGGAAATGGAGGTAACACTTGCCCACACTGCCTCCCCCAACATCTCTCTTCCAACGTTTTCTTTCCCCCTTCCCCTTCACCCCCAGTTGCTCATGTTTTCTTCATTTTGCTGTAGCCATTGAGCAAGAACAGATTGGTCGCTCAGCTGAGTGAAAGGCGGAAGGTGTTGGAATACTTTGAAGAATGAAAGAGGGAAATATAATACTGTTGACATAGGAAAGAGTTGGGGAGACCTATTTGCCAGTGATGTGGAGTCGAAATAACTTTGGTTTGTAACTAAGGATCTAATCAGAAGGTGACGAACTTAATTTTCTCTTGTGAAGTAAAATTGATCTGGAAAGAAAACTTTGCACCCTTAGAAATACTGGCTATTTTTATCTCATTTTTTATTTGGTTTAATGAACTCTTAGACTATTTTCATGATATGCTAAAAATATCCTTGACGAGTAGCTCGATCAATTTATCTAGATAAAACTTAATACAGTATGTAGATTTTATTCTTGTAATTACTGGCTTCTCCAAAATGGGAAATGAAGCTAATACTATCCTTAAGTGAATCTTTATAACACATGATTAGTCGATCCTGTACCGTACTGCTGCTTCTGGATTTGCTCTGTGGACTTTGTGGTCCTGAATTTTGGTCGATACTTCGACTCGAAACTTTTTCTTTTTGCTGCGCTCCGAAATATATTATCAAATAATTTATAAAAAACGAGGCAGTTTGCTTTAGATTTCTTGTTTGCGGAATTCTGCCATTGTTGGAGTATTGTTCTTAAGCTTGGATGTCAGCAGTCTCCCGGGATTTTTCAGACTAGATTTCTTAAGTTATGCCATAAACTGGATTACGTGCTTCTAACTTTGCAGTCTGTTATCATCGAGAACAGTCTTTTTGTTAGTGTTATCAGTGTCGATTCTTAAAAGTTTATAGGAGGTTGAAATAATAAAAAGTGCCATTTTTCTTGATTTTATTGTTCATGTATACCGACAGTATTTTTGCCGCTTTACCTGTTTTACTATGTTATTTTCTTCTCTTTGTTTTAACATACGGGCTTTCTAAATTGTGGAAGCTTGTTGCGCTGGGAAGTGGCTTTCAACCCTGTTCCATATGAATGTGTGCTAATGTGAGATAATAGTGGTGACTGTTCTATTTTAAATTGTAATACTAATTATTACTTTAATTCTCTCTCTCTCTCTCTCTCTCTCTCTCTCTCTCTCTCTCTCTCTCTCTCTCTCTCTCTCTCTCTCTCTCTCTCAGCTTTGTATGAGTTCTCTTCTCTGGTTCAATAAGTTTTCCACGAAAAGAATTTATATTTAGAGCTAATTATTAGCCAGTCATCAGTTTATGGAAATCCTTATTGGTTCGGGTATAACGTACGTGTTTAAAGTCTGTTGATAAACGTGATGAAATATCTTACCCATCAACATTCCCGATGGTATCCATTTTTAAGATAATTTTGAGGGTGGTTTGATGTTAGAGAGGAAACGGTTGAGGGTGTTTTGATATTAGAGAGCGAAACGGCTTTTTATGAGGTGGTATAGTAGACTCTCTCTTTACCAGCAAGAAAATGTGGTGGGGAGCTATATAATACCAAATCTCTTGGCTGTTTTGCAGTGGTGTTTGCTGCCTATTCATAAGAGTAACGAACCCCAATTCTTATGGCTACTGCCAGTTTGTTAAAACGAGTGAAAACGGTACCATGAGTATTATTGTTAAACAGATATATGCTTTTTCTTATATAATTACTATTATATACCATTATCCAGTTTGAACCTATTTGGAATCTGACCCAGGAGCTTCAAGAAGAAACCTCTGGTTGTCAAGTTTTACCTTGTTTTATTTTTTTATTTTTTTATTTTCGACAAGACAGTTCGTGTGTGCCCGCTGCCCAGACACCTATATACTACAATGTGTTTCTCCCTTTCCGCTGCAGTGTATTCTCATCTTGGCTAGTTGTTCACTAGCTAACGCAGATAAACGTAGATCGCAGTGGTATACCTGCCCCTTCCCGTATCTGTAATGCATCCGTAGTGTTATTACCTTTACCTCTGTGTTTTCTATTATATCTGTGGTTTTTTCTAGGTACCTTTTGTTCGCGCTGCTCCCATGTTGATGATTGCATTTTTACAAATTTTTTCCCTCCTTATGATATTGTAGGGATTTTCAGTGCAGGCCTTCAGACTGCGCTGTGTGTGTGAGGAATGGTATCTCAAGCAACTCCCCGCTTGTTTACGATTCATGATTGTCTCTAGTCCACAGTAATGCTTCAGCATTAACAGAATCCCATTTTGCTGTTGTTAATAGCTTGGAAGGAAACCCCAGGCGCTGTAGAGCCTCCTGGCCTTTGTGTCTGGGCTCCGGTCTTAAATGCCATCGTTCATCTAATTTACCATCTGTAAGTTTTGCTCCTTTGCCCGAATCATCACCTATGGATCACCTGCCTAGTGTGCGTGAGGCTTTTCTATTCCGTGGTTGTTGGTTGTAAAATGTGGAATCAACCGTTTCGGTAATTGTATCTTTAACACTTGAAACCTACAATCCATGGTCGATATATGCGCATGCTTTTGTCAGTGTGACGTAATATATACTTAAAAGTCAGTCAACCATTGCTTTGTGAGCATAGGCTTGTAGTTTGTTTAGTAAACTTAGCATTTACAGTGAACAGAGCAGATTTAGGGCTTGTCTTATAATTAATAAATGATACAGCAAATGTCACACTGATGGAAAAACCATCTTGGACGATCTTTGGAGTCTTGTGAACCATGCTTTCCTTTAAGTAAGTTGAAAGTAAGCCCTCACTAGTTTAACCATAGGCAGGTGACATCCTCCTCCCTTTCTTTCTCTGGTGAGCATCATTAAATGTTCATGAGATTTTGACTTAATTAGCTGCAAAAAATCACCGTCACTCTTGTTAATACTTGTTTTCCTTGTTTTTTAGGTTCATATATCTTGAAAATGTTTTTAGCTCTCTCTCTCTCTCTCTCTCTCTCTCTCTCTCTCTCTCTCTCTCTCTCTCTCTCTCTCTCTCTCTCTCTCTCTCTCTATATATATATATATATATATATATATATATATATATATATATATATATATATATTCCATGGGCACTGTACAGTACATTATAAAATTAAAACTTTATGTTCGTCTGTTACTGCGAATAAAATATATTTTTCTATATGTGCGTATGAGAGAGAGAGAGAGAGGTTCAATTTTTGCGGTCTCACTCTCCCTATTAAACTTGTGTACTCTCAGGAAAAAATCAGTATCAGTCACGGATCTTTGAGAGTAATTATGCTCAGTCTTTTGAACTTCCTGTCAACATTTAAAGGACGTAGTCTCAATCATAAGTTCCTTTATACTGAGAGAAACGTTCCGGAAAGTTTTTCTTAACAGCAGTGATTGTGTTTTTGATTGTGTTTTTAAGGTGTTTTTTTATTGATTTATTCCTTATTCGAAAGGTAATTTTTAGCTAAGATATTTTATGATAATATAAACGCATTCTGTGTTATTTTCTCGGAACTAATTTGTTGTAACTAATTGTTATTTAAGGAGAGCATTATGCAACGTTAATCTGTTCGTTTAATGTTAATCATTATCAGGTTATCTTCACTTTAATATCGTTATTTTTAGATCGAAGATTTGCCCCACTTGTTTTGATGACATTCGTGTTCGCTGAGGTCTGTATGTTTGTTCGTCGTTGGCGTTGATTAACTGGTAATTTCATGTGTGAAGACTGGATAACGTTCGTCATTTTACTCTTTAGGTGTTGCCAGATCGCTCTCTTGTTGATTTGTGTATAATTTGCAATTTATTTTATCATCTAAATGTATTCCAAAACTTTGTTTAATGACACAAAAAATGATCTTATTAGGGATAGGAGAATTTTGTTGGTCCTATACGTTTCGTGAGGCAAAGTGAAACTGATCATTGTTCAGAGAAGTCAGCGATTCGTTATCCATCGTCGTGGATCAGTCAGTCTCTCTCTCTCTCTCTCTCTCTCTCTCTCTCTCTCTCTCTCTCTCTCTCATGTCTTAGCTTCTTGACCTCCTGTTCAAGGCCGATCGGTTTGGATGTGGTTTGTCACCATGTCTAGTTCTCAAGGACGTTGTATAGTTTAAACTTAGTTGAGAGTGTGGTTCCTTCACCTCTCTCTCTCTCTCTCTCTCTCTCTCTCTCTCTCTCTCTTACATGCATTTATTTTATATACAAACATGCATACATAAACATATAGTGTATATATATATATGATTATTATATATATATATATATATATATATATATATATATATATATATATATAATTTATATAATTGTCTCCTTACATATTACGTAGTTATATATTCATGAATGTAGCTTACTGTACTTCCTGTCATTGTTTGTCTTTACAAAAAAATTCGGGTATGTTATGTGAGCTTTGACTGGCATATAAGTTTTCACCTTAGCCCGAAAAATAGCACTGAAGCGTAAAATTTTGCCGCCACGGAAGCAACGAGATTCAAAAGTGGTGTGTGTGTGTTTTTTTTAACTAAAGGAGGGTCAAATTGTATCTTTGGGCCGACTAACAGAGTTGAGTTTTATCTGTCAGGAGGTGGCCATTAACCAGAAAGGATGCCTGCACTGGTGAATTTACAGCACTTTAGATAACAGATCTTTGTCAGTGAGAAAGGTTTCTTATCTTTCGAACATCGGCTAAAGGTTGTGGGGAGTGCTCGGTTCTTTAGAGAGTCTCCCTTACTAGACTAGAATTGTAAAGCAAACTGATAAGATGTAGTTACAGTTACTTATTAAAAATGTGAATACATTCGTACGGAAAGAGCCAAAAGGCCATTTCCTTGCGAAGCCAACTTACAATCACTATGAAAGTGTAGTAAAATTTATAGGAAATGACGTTAGTGGCAAGTTACAGAATGTCTATATTGATAAGGAGTCGTTGAGAAGTGTCAGAAAATTTAAGGCAAAGGAGCATAGGGATTTATGTTGTCAACATAGAGTGTAAATTGGTCAAGCAAGTTTTGATATTTTTTTCTTTTGGAGTGTATTGAGACTTACAACTGTTTTTCCTAAGAAAAAGTATCTTAGGAAAAAAATCGACGAAAAGCCCTCCTCCTAAGGATGTGATAAACACGCTTTTTTCATTTTGCATTACAATAAATTTACTGGCCGACGTATGTAAGAGTGTATTCTTAGTGGAACACTTAGTTTATTTGCTAATTTCGATTTTTTTTTTTTTTATCGAAGTTCAGCGATATTATGTTTGGTGTTGGTATTTGCTGAGCCAGTTTCATAGGATTCAGAAAAATGTATTGCCAGTTATTAAGCATTCAAGAACTCTAGGAAGAAAAACTGTATGATATTGTAGTAAGGCACCTCATTTTTAAGAGCAAGAGAGTTTGAAGTAATGGAAACAACCAAAGCGCTGGTGTATGAGTGAGTTATTTCGTTATCATCAAACGGGATGGAAGAATTGGAGCGGAGATTACGCCCAGAAGTACATGGAAATCCTGTCTCGGAGGCATTAAGCTCTTAAGATCAGAACCGATGGATAACAAAAAAGATGTTGTAGAACGTATGTGAATAACAGATGATAGCTGGGAGGCGGAGTTAGAAAAACTGCGAAGTGTCGGCTCATCTGCGAAAACGTGTGTAGAAGAGATAAACTGAAATTCATTGGGAAAGTGGAAGAAGTGTAGAGAGGAATACAAAATCCTTTAGAGTACCACTAGAAATGGGCCAGGGACTTAATTTTGCTGTTCTTCTGTATGAACAGATGTTGTAGTTGAAGTAAGGAAGTTGAATACCTCAGATATTCTTCAGAGATGTAAGAACAAATTTTACTTATTATTATTATTATTATTATTATTATTATTATTATTATTATTATTATTATTATTATTATTATTCAAAATGAACAACCGGCCTCTGTGAACTCTTCCACTCATGTCTTTCCTGTGGTTTTTCTTCAACGTCATGTGCAGCCTTCCTTTTAACCATTCTTAAAGAACGAAGCCTAAAAGGCCCTGGACTTTCAAGCAAGCTTATACTGACCAGAATGCCCTAACGTGAAAAAGAGAAATGTGAAAGTAGGACATAAGTAGTTGAAGGTAAATTATCAATTATCACGCAAAACCAGCAATGCAAACCATAAAAATTCAGGCAGTGGCTTATGGTGCTTTGAAGCTACAGTACTGCTCCTTTATACTCGCGAGCATTGGCGTGAATAATACTGCCAGGAAGACCATTCCCCACTTATATAATAAAAGGAATGGAAGACTTCTGGTAATGGAACAGTGTAGCGACTCGCACCTTAACTGAATGTGGGTGTTGATATTCTGTAGGCCCGGTAACGTATGCTAGTTCCGTGGCCGCAGAGTAAAGGTACCGGTACTAATGGAAGTCTTTTGCTCCGAGTGAAAAAGGTAAACGTTGAAATTTTATGAACCTTTATGTTACATGTATACTATCGTGTGCGGTACTTGGCTTAAGATACTTTATGGAAATTTGTATATGCAATATACCCATGTTATTATCAACTTCGAAAGTATGAAGGTTTTGCCAGATAGTTATGTTTTAGATTAGCTTCTACATGACTTAAATTTTCCAGAAGGGAAAATCTAGAAACCATATTATCCTGCTTAAAAGGTAATTGCTACATTTACTTTTCTTTTGTATGCAAGTTTAATTATCAAATTAAATTGAAAAAGTAAATTAATTAGGTCACAGTGAAATGTCGTAACTGATGTAGGTAGCATTGCGAAGAAGGTAATAGTTGTGTGTTTCATTTAAGTGTTATAAAATTGACAGAGTTTGGGAATGTAGTTTATATTTCTTTCGTTTTTTTATGATGGGATCAAGAAATGTTTAAAGTAATTGACTGGAAAAATTGTAGCCAAGTTGCATTTATTATTAACGATGATAGGAAATTGTCTTGAAGCAGTTGCATATGTATATATACATATATATATACAGTATATATATATATATATATATATATATATATATATATATATATATAATATATATATATATATATATAGTCTATTATATATGCATATAAATATATATTTATAAGAATATAAAGATTGCTTTAAGGAAGTTTCGTTGTCATGAAATAATATATAAGTATTTTATAATATTTACAAAATAATATATAATTATTTTATAATATATATATATATATATATATATATAATTTAATTTGTTTCCAGTATATAACTTGACAGATTTTCTTGTTATTTTCATGCTATGGTAGGTTTGTTGTAGACTACATTGATGTTATCGTGTATAGCCTTTTGTTTTGGTTGTCGTTTTAGTGGTTCATTGCAAGCTGAAGTTGGTCCAAGATGAGTCACAGCTGAAGGGAATGTTTTCAGGAAGTTGGCATGAGGAGTATTATCAGTTTGGCATGGAATGTTGACTTTAACAGATGACTTGTTGTACTGATACATTTTCATCTTCTATCCTGGTAGGGTATCCAGATGTAATTATTGCATCCAGTGTTTCATAGGTCGATCTTATCACATTGCAACCAATTGTTTTTCATCGGATTGATTTTCCCCCACATCCACTCTTTTAAATGTGTTTTCTACTGTATATCATGATTATTGCTTCCCAGTATTGTTTTTCCCATTCTTATTTGTATCTGAATCCCATCCGTTCGTCCTTGTCATGGGGATGAAGACTAGAATGTGTATCACAAAGAGGGGACAAAGAGGGGAAACTGAATCGAAGAATGTTAGCAGAGTCAGATTTTTGCACCGTTATCATCTCCCCCTCCGTATAGAACTGACGAAATTAGTTTTTCTTATTTTTTTTACTCTATCTTTGTTCAGATACGTGTGTTTATACGAGTATTGCTGATACATTGTCATCGGTATTCTAAAAATTGATGTTCCTCTTATATTGCCAAGCTTTTGATTTTTTTTCCTTGTGAGAGGCAGATCTATAGCTTCCTTGACGTTCAAGCCCCACCCCTCTTCCTCTCTTTTTCTTATTTTCTTTGGGCTTGGGTTAGAAAAGAGTATTTTGTAGCCAATCTGTTTGGCCGTTTCCTCTTTATTCGCTAGGTAACGTTCAGTCAATCAGGATCAAACATCTGAGTACATTTTCACGATTATCTGTGCTTACTCAGTCATTTGGATTTTTGCTTGAATACCAAGAAAAGTTATGGGTCAACAGTTCCACTGTTAACACGGAGTGTTTTCATTTCAGATGTTATCCTTCTTTATGAAACTTTTGAAGTATTTTTCAGTAACTGTTATCCTGATAAGTGTGAGTGTGTAGCATTAAAACGACGCTAATCTATGTTTCACGAAGTAGTATTGATTGGTTTAATTCATTCAACTTTGCTTAGAGTAATTGCAGAACAACTGTTTCTGAAGATAAAGAAATGTGCTAGTTCACTTACTACTGTGCAAAAAATTAAGTATACCTTAGTTTAACCTGACCACTGAGCTGATTAACAGCTCTCCCAGGGCTGGCCCGAAGGATTAGATTTATTTTACGTGGCTAAGAACCAATTGGTTACCTAGCAACGGGACCTACAGGTTATTGTGGAATCCGAACCACATTATACCGAGAAATGAGTTTCTGTCACTAGAAATAAATTCCTCTTATTCTTCATTGGCTGGTCGGAGATTCGAACTCGCGGCCAGCAGAGTGCTAGCTGAGAACGGAACCCACCCTACCAATGAGGAACTTTACTACTGTACATTAATACGTAATGTGTAGTGATGTGATTTCTTTCTTTACATTTTAAATTGTTTTTATCGAGAGGTACCTACAGTGACATCCGCGGAAAAAGGACATAATTACGGCAGGTTCATTTTCTTTATACGCATTGTTTTTTTCTGAAATTTCTCCTTTTGGTTTAGGTTATACATTGTATACCTTATCAGAGAGTAAGAATACTTGAAAAGATGGAGCCCATGAAGACTGTGTTTCCTTCTCTATATTCTTGTACCGGCAACAATGATTTATTTTTCCCCTCTTCCTAATACTTTCGGTTATTTTAAAATAGCTCTTATTCGTATTAACTTTAGGCTCCTCATTTTTCCTGAATCACATTCCGGGAATTACCCTTAGGCTTGACTTGGCCATATGCTGTTTTGTTAATTTATAGGCATATGAGTTTATGTAGAGTGTATTGCTCACAAAATTATCATATTACTTACAAAGAAACTGTAAGCTGTTGATTGAAAGGTCAGTGGTAATGAAAGGAATAGATAATAATTTTAGTATTATTCTCTTTCTGTTCTCTTCATTCCTGGCACGACTCTCTCTCTCTCTCTCTCTCTCTCTCTCTCTCTCTCTCTCTCTCTCTCTCTCTCTCTCTCTCTCTCTCAACAAAAATTAATCTTGGATGGGGCAAGGTTGCACCTCATTATTACAACTCCGCCAATAACGTTCGTTTATTGCAATTTTTTTTGTTAGTCATTTAGGGATAGATTGCTGTTTACAATTCCAAATTAGGCAGTAAATTAGACACTTCTCTCTGTACATCCTGGATGGGGTGTCAGTGAAGTAATTTTCTTAAGAGATACGATTTTAATTCAGTAATATATATAAAATATTGGATAACTGAATCATCGACTTGTGTGTGAATGTTTGTGTTCGACAAAATGTCGAGGACATTCCGTAACTTACCAAGATTGCTTGAATTAAATTTGGTGGATAAGAACATGTCTCTCTCTCTCTCTCTCTCTCTCTCTCTCTCTCTCTCTCTCTCTCTCTCTCTCTCTCTCTCTCTCTCTCTCTCTCTCTCCAAACAGCATGACCTCTTAATAAAACCTCAAGTGGAATCTCTCTTTGTTCTTTAGTCAGCCCAGAAGTTAGTGATGTCTATTTGTTTGCTAACAAAAAGGTGTTCCGTTTAAGGCTTATTGAATTAATTGATAGTGCTGTTTATTACTTGGCTACGTAAGCACGATTATAGATATGTTAGGTATTAAATCTCTGGTTGTTTTCGAAATTGAGGAAAGATTTGCATTGGATATTGTTTTTATACATATGAATCATGTATTTGCTATTCTGTAATAGGAAATTAAGACTTTAATTGTAAAGAATATATATAATTTAGATCATCTCCCTGATCATCTGCGAGCATTGCAGAGGGAAAATCCCCTTCCCCACTCACCTTCCAGATTAAACGGGGGAGATCATTTCCGCCCTTGAAGTAGACTCTGTCAGATGAAAATGAGATTGGGCTGCCCGGATGACAGATCATCTCCCTTTGTGATTGATGAGTCACGATTATGTTGTTCAGCGCCTCGGAATCGTTTGCAGTGAGGGGTAGTCGCGAAGCTGTTTCCGTTTTCCCATCCACTGGTTTGGAGCTGCTTGCAGAGGTCACCTCTCTCTCTCTCTCTCTCTCTCTCTCTCTCTCTCTCTCTCTCTCTCTCTCTCTCTCTCTCTCTCTCGTTGTTAAGGTTTTTGAGAGAATCTCTAGTAAAAATTTCACTCTTAGGGAATAATCTTTTATTAAAACCCTGTGGGAGTTTCCTCTCTTTAGCTCTTTCTTGTTCCCTTCTGGGGATGGCTCATGAGAAATTTTTTTTAATATCTTCTCTCTCCCTATTTACAGTACACTAGCTCATATATCTTATTAGATAATATGTGGAAGTTGACAGTCTCTCTCTCTCTCTCTCTCTCTCTCTCTCTCTCTCTCTCTCTCTGATGGAAGGATTGTGGAATTTTCCATGGGTCTCTCTCTCTCTCTCTCTCTCTCTCTCTGGAAGGATTGTGGAATTTTCTCTCTCTCTCTCTCTCTCTCTCTCTCTCTCTCTCTCTCTCTCTCTCTCTTAGAAACAAAGGCTTCTGACGATGCAATGTGGAAATTTCCATTCTCTGACCACCTCTCGAAGTGGTGAAAACTCTGGAGAAAGAAAAGTCCTCTTTTGGAAATTTCCCAGTCATTCTTTCGTGTGTTATGTATCCTTTCCTTGTTGCAAGTTATGCTTTTGATTTGGTCGTTGAGTTTTTATTCACTGTATTTTCCTTTTATTTACGTCGATGTTACTGCTTCAAGTACAGGACAACAAAGTCTGACACCTGCTGCACTTTCATTTTCATTAATTTTTTGTTTATCATTTAGTGTTTGTTTTGTGGTGTCTGTTTGTTTGTCTCTTTGATTTTATCTTGGCGGTGTGTGTGTGTGTTCGATTTATTAAGTGCCTGTCTATTTGTTGCTAAATGGTCAACTGTAGTTATTTTAAGAATTTCCCTTTCCCGAAAACATCCTCTTCAAGCGGTGATGATTTTTTGTTCATTCATAATGGAGTTTTTTGTGCTTCCGCAGGAATGGAAATTCTTTTATTCTTCAGAAACAAACTTTTTTCATTATGTAGGTTTTTTCTTTCATAGGGATACATATGGCTTGCTTCCACAAAATTGAAGATTCTACGCCCATTCATGAGCGCCAAGTTCTGCTCGTAGTACCTGGATTAGGGCCCCGAGCTCAGTGGAAAGTCATTGTATCCTTCATAAGAGACTCGTGTTTTCATTACAAATATTTTCGTCTTTTGCTGCCTCAGGAATTAACTTGTTCTCTATAAATTTAGAGTTATATTTTCTTTGAATGGATTGTTTTTACTCCATAGCATGAAGATATTTCTTACTTTAGGATGGAGAGTCATTGCTTTCTCAATAATTGAGAATTTGACTTCATTCAAGGTTGGAATTGGTTCTTTAGAAAAATACTTTTCTTGTACATCTTTTGGTCATGTTGAAGACATTTTCTTTCATGAGCATCACGACTCTTGACTCCCCGGCTGCGAGAGAGAGAAAGAGAGAGAGTTTCGATGTTGGAGGTTGAGTTGTTCTAGGTTTCACTGCTGCTTATTCATTTGAAGTAATATGCAAATTTCTTTGATAAATGACACCATGCTTCTTCTAATTTGGCTTTTCAGACAGTGTTACGATGCCTTATACGAAGTTAATAAAATATGTTCTCTTTATGCCCATGTTTTCTTTTTGTTACTCTTCTAACTCGTGGGGTGAATTTAGGTTTGAAAGATGACAGAAGCATTGCTGTGTAGATATGTAGATTTATAATAATAATAATAATAATAATAATAATAATAATAATAATAATAATAATAATAATAATAATAATAATATTTTTTTGTCTGTCACAATGCTCCTATTCGACTGGGTGCTTTTTATAGTGTTGGATTCCGGGTTGCATCCTGCGACCTTAGGAGTCCACTTTTCTCACTATGTGTGCTGTTTCTAGTAGCACACTCTTCTGCATGAGTCCTGGAGCTACTTCGGCATCTAGTTTTTCCAGATTCTTTTTCAGGGATCTTGGGATCGTGCTTAATGTTCCTATGATTAGGGGTACAATTTCCACTGGGATATCCCTTATCCTTCTTATTTCAAATTTCAGGTCTTGATACTTATCAATTTTTTCTCTTTCTCTCTCATCTACTCTGCTCTGGTGTCCCATGGTACTGCGACATCAGTGAGTGATACTCTATTCTTGATTTTGTCTATCAACGTCACGTCTGGTATATTGGCACGTATCACCCTATCTGTTCTGACACCATAGTCCCAGAGAATCTGCCTGATCGTTTTCTGTCACTCCCTCAGGTTGGTGTTCGTGCCACTTATTACTGCAGTCTAGCTGGTGTTTCTTGCACAGGCTTCATTGGAGGTCTTTTGCTACTGAATCATGCCTCTTTTTGTACTGGTTCTGCGCAAGCGCTGGACATTCGCTTGCTATGTGGTTTATGGTCTAGTCTTTGATATTGCACTTCCTGCATATGGGTGAGATGTTATTTCCATCCATTGTTCTTTGGACATACTGGTTCTTAGGGCCTGATCTTGTGCCGCTGTTAGCATTCCTTCTGTTTCCTTCTTGAGTTCTCCCCTCTGTAGCCATTGCCATGTTTCATCGCTGGCCAGTTCTTTAGTCTGTCTCATGTACTTCCGTGCATTGGTTTTTTGTGCCATTCATCTGTTGTGTTTTTCATTCTCCTGTCTCTGTACATTACTGGGTCTTCGTCTACTTTTATCAGTCCCTCTTCCCATGCACTCCTTAGCCACACGTCTTCACTGGTTTTCAGATATTGCCCCAGTGCTCTGCTCTCGATGTTGACGCAGTCTTGTATGCTTAGTAGACCTCCCCCTCCTTCCTTTCGTGTTATGTATAGTATGTCTGTATTTGCTCTTGGGTGTAGTGCTTTGTTTATTGTTGTGTGTTAATTAGTTTTCTGGTCTATGCTGCGGAGTTCAGCCTTCGTCCACTCCACTACTCCTGCTTTGTATCTGATTACTGGTACTGTCCATGTGTTATGGCTTGCGTCATGTTTCCGGCATTGAGTTTTGACTTGAGTATCGCCTTAAGTCTCTGCATATATTCTTTCCTGATCGCGTCCTGTATCTCTTGGTATTTTATATCCTCTCCTTCTATTATTCCCAGGTATTTTTATTCTGTCTCATCTGTGTTTGATGCTATTCCCGTATGGTAGTTTTATCCCTTCAGTCCTAGTCACTTGGCCTTTTTATATGTTGACCAAGGCGCATTTTTCTATTCCAAGCTCCATCTTTATGTCCCCAGATTATTATGAGATAATAAATATTATTATTATTATTGTTGTTGTTGTTGTTGTTGTTGTTGTTAAAATGAGCATGGTGATGTAAACAAAGAAATACGCTGATAGTTACTCGTATGAACAATTGTGCATGGTATGTGAAGGATCAACTTGACGCACATAAACATTTGCGAAAGGGAAGCTTATGTTTCAGCAACGCCCTGTTTACCATTCGCCACGGGTATTGATTGCCACTAATAAGAATAGGAAAACTATTATTCCCTAAGATGGTCACCTTAGACAGGTTCAGTATGCCATCTCCAGTAGTTTTACGAAATATGTGATTTTCCGGGGGAATATAAACATGTTTGTATGAATATTCGCGCTGCAAGAGCCCAAGAAGCCATGCGAGTGAGTGACTAAGCATTTACATGCAGTAAAAAAGGTACGTATAGTTTTGTGTGTAATTACGTGTGTATGTGTGTATCTGTGTGCATGTATGAGATAGCGCAAATATATATATTTATATATGTTCATATACTGTATATTATATGCATATGTAAGTTCCTCATTAGACGGGTCGATATCGTTCTCGGGTAGCACTGCGCTTGGCCCGCGTTCGTTTCTCCGGCCGGCCAATGAAGAATTAGAGGAATTTATTTCTGGTGACAGAAATTCATTTCTCGGTATAATGTGGTTCGGATTCCACAAAAAGCTGTAGGTCCCGTTGCTAGGTAACCTAATTGTTTCTTAGCCACGTAAAATAAGTCTAATCCTTCAGGGCCAGCCCTAGGAGAGCTGTTAATCAGCTCAGTGGTTTAGTAAAACTAAGGTATACTTGACTTTATATGCATATATATATATATATATATATATATATATATATATATATATATATATACTGTATATACTGTATATATGTATGTATGTATGTATATATAATAATATATATATAGATAACATAGTTAATGGTTTTTAGGTAAAAACGCATAGCTATTTGGTAGAGATGACGAAAGGCTTTCAAAAAGAAACAAAATCTAAAATGCCTAGTGCGATGTCTGCTTCTCGTGGTCCTCTTTAGTGCTATCGGAAATTAAGATTACCGACGGACATTGTGTTGTCAAGGGAGAATCGTCTGATGTGTTCTTTGTCATCTCGCTGAAGCTGTGGATTTTAGGGGCCATAAAAGGAGCAGGCTTTCCCTTTTCTAATGCAATTCTCTCTCTCTCTCTCTCTCTCTCTCTCTCTCTCTCTCTCTCTCTCTCTCTCTCTCTCTCTGGTTGTTTGTGCCCTCTATCTGTATCTTCTCGTTATATTGTGATGCTGTTTTATATATTATAAAATATGTATATATATATATATATATATATATATATATATATATATATATATATATATATATATATACACACACATACACACACACACATTCATACATACACTTTATATATGTGTTTGTAAATTAATAATATTTATATATATTTAGTATTATATATATGTATATTTATATATACACATACATATACGTACACATACAAAAATACGTGCATGCATACATACATACTCAGTACCAGATAACGGAGGAGGGTA
Source organism: Macrobrachium rosenbergii (assembly GCF_040412425.1). NCBI lineage: Eukaryota > Metazoa > Arthropoda > Malacostraca > Decapoda > Palaemonidae > Macrobrachium > Macrobrachium rosenbergii. Next base: position 54,698,939 of record NC_089761.1, on the reverse strand, counting down.
GAACCTTTCAGTTATCAACAAGTTTCTGGAAATGAGTTTACTAGCCCTTACCCTTTCTTGATGAAATCTGATTCTGACGCCCATCAACAGCTGGGTCGACTGGTGAGCTGCAAACTGGCAGCGAACCTTGAACCGAGCTACAGCACATATATATTGACTGTGTATCAGGTGAAAGGTGTTTACTGCTTGTAATATTAGGAAGAATCCGAGGACTTATGAAAGAGTACCAATGTGCTCGTCTGAGGATTGCACAGGTAAGATTGAATGTGGCAAGAGCAAATGTGTCTGTGGTCCAGGAATAGAAGAAAAGGAGAGTTGAAGTAAATGTTTTTAGAGGAACCTGAATCTGTGGTAGCTGGGGAATCAAAAAGGATGTTCCTGCAAGGTGATTTGAATACAATGATAGATGACAGAAAAAGATAAGTGGTTTTGAAGCATGGAGTTTCATGCGTAGCTCAGGAGAGTCTTGTTAAAAAGTGTTTGAAAAGGTTCTTGTTGGTGGAGATACAAGGTATTTCCAAGAAGAATATTCAAAAGCAGGCACAACAAAAATTAACGTTGAGGAAAACCGTACCTAACTGTCTGCTAACGAAGAGTACATGGAAGAGCAAGTTGGTGAATGCTATGATGAGGAGAGAAGTGGTTTGGGCTATATCTGAACTTTATTTGCTTGAAGCAAAAAGTGAAGAAGTAGATGGATGAAGAGTATGTATGATTTCATTTTGTGATCATAGTGACAGTGAGGACTTTTGTTTAAATAGCAGGGTGGGAGAAGAATTGCTCCGTGGCAGTGGTTACATGGTTATACTTATGCTTTAGCTTTTATAGTGTGAGTGTACCCCCAATACAGACAACGTCCACAGCGTTACCAAGGTTGTCAGATTCTTACAATGCCAAAAACATTGTCTTTCACTCATTTTTTTCCACATTCCAGCACCTTATACTCAGAGTTAACCGTGCAACTCTTAACATTTACACTGTCATCTGTCTTTTTACACTGTCACGTGTGTCAAAAGTCCTCCCGACAATAAATGCAATATGCCTTTCTATCTTTATACATATCTGGCTCAGAAATGTGACTCCTTTTGTCTGCCATTGATGCGAACGCTGCTCTTTCAGGGTCGCTTTCCTTAATCGGATCAACTTTCACCTGGAACTTTCATCTCCAAACACACTCAAAACCCTAGATTTAGTATTTTATTCTTTCTCTGCTTTTTCACATCATTACTGGCTATGGTGCTACAAACTCCATCATTTGGTAACTTTCACAATGCAAAAAGCAGTGAGAATGATACTCTGTTTTTTCATACAATTAGCCACACACACACACACACACAATATATATATATATTTATATATATATATATATATGAAATTTTTTTATCACACCGTGATTTATATACAATCATGAAGCTACAAATGTCAATTAATATCAAAATTCACACCTCAAAAAATTGTCAGTGAGAATATAAGTGATAAATGAATGGAATCGTGGGGACTCTGTTTTATTCAGCGACTCCAGTTGACGTAAACCATTGAGCCATCAAGATGGCCATCTCTTGATGGCTCAATGGTTTACGTCAACTGGACACACACACCCCACAAATATTATATATATATCGGCGACAATATAACGGAGATATACCGAGGTATTTCGATATATATTCTTATTCATATATATATATATATATATATATATATATATATATATATATATATATATATATATATATATATATATATATATATATATATATATATATATATATATTCAATTACTCGTGTTAGGCTTCAGTATGACGGAATGGTTTACATTCCAGATTCTTGAATTTACAATGTACAAGCTTTCGAAGACATACACTCTTCTTGTTTATGTACCAGAAGAAGAAAACTGTCCGTCTTCGAAAGCCTGTACTTTGTAATTAAAGAATTTGGAATATAAACCACTCCGTCATTTTGAAGCCTAATACGAGTAGTATATATATATATATATATATATATATATATATATATATATATATATATATATATATATATATATATATATATATATATATATATATAATGTATAATTAGAGAGAGAGAGAGAGAGAGAGAGAGAGGAGAAAGGAGGGAAAATCGCAGATTAAGAGGTGGTTACAGCTAATACAAATGCTAATATATCTAGTAACATTGATTGATCAGTACTCTCTCTCTCTCTCTCTCTCTCTCTCTCTCTCTCTCTCTCTCTCTCTCTCTCTCTCTCTCTCTCTCTCTCATAATATATATATATATATATATATATATATATATATATATATATATATATATAGAGAGAGAGAGAGAGAGAGAGAAGAGAAAGATATATGTGTATATATATTACTATATATGTATAAATTATATATATTTATATATAAATGTATAAAAGTATGTGTATATATATATATATATATATATATATATATATATATATATATATATATATATATATATATATATATATATATGAGAAAAAATGTACTGGTCGCCTTTACTAAATATATATGTATTTATGCTCCTCTTACGTGGTGTACGTTTATCAATAACAAAGCGTTAAATACAGAATGAAAATCAAACGGGTTTTCTTTAATTTCATCTTCCTTTTGGATAAGTGTATCCATAAAGTGTCAAGAAATCTCAGAGTTAAGAGGTTATTGTGGCTGTTATTAATAAACATTTGTGTAGTAAAAGTGGCCAGTAGATTGTAATTATACTGCATATTACGGGAGAATGACGGGTTTGGTGTGATATTTGGTCTTGGCTAACGGTTGTAGTATTTCCATGGCTATTTAAGATATTTCATCAGTGGAGTGATATGTCAGAGAAGGGAAATTTCATCAGTGGAGTGATATGTCAGAGAAGGGAACGAAGGAGTAAATTTATGAGTTGATAGGAGTGGTGGTAATGGAGTGTGGAGTTGCTCTTGTTTTGCAGAAGATAATGTTGACAGGAGAAAGTCGAATGTAAATTTGTAAATTTGGCGGTAGTAAGATTCTGAGAAAAATGGAAACCAGTAAATTGTGCAATTAATTATTGTGTGAATGGTGGTAAATGAAAGTTTTAGAGTCTCGCAAGTATTTGGGGAGTAAATGTCACAGAATATGCCAGGACTAGGAAAAGTGGGGTTAAAAAAAAGTGGTAGGATAGTTGCAAAAGGTTTGAAAAATAAACGAACAGTCTTTGGAAACTAATATTGGAATATGTAAGGGGATTTGTGAGCTAACTGTGCTGTTTAAAAATGAATTGCGAATGCAAAATGCATTTGTGAGAAAATGATTGAATTAGTTGAAGTGAACCGTTTACATAGTGTACTAAGATTTAAATAGTTGATAGAGTGAGTCATCCAGGGATAGAAGAAGGAAGTGTTAAAAAGCTCATCAAATGTATAGAGGAGGATCAGAGTGCTATAACGTGGTTTGGTTGTGGGGAGGGATAGGAGAATAATAGGTTGATGAAAGACTAAAATTCGGAAGTGTTTGTAGGAAAGAGGAGATTAGGAGATCGCGAAGTGTTGGGATTGTGGGTCCCTTTCACCCATAAAGGAAGCGCTTGTGAAACAGTTTCTTAGTTGTTTGATGCGCTACTACAGATTTATCACCGGTGTAACTCGACGTGGCTAATTCCATGGAAGTTTTCTGTATAGGTTATTCAACCATGTTTCAGTTAGTATCCTTGGCTGATGGTGATCTGCAGACCTCACACTCCTTGTAAGTATACCTAAGTGCAGGATAATTGACTCAGATCTTCTGCAACTCATCGGGCTAAAAGAAACTCTATCAGGTTAGGGGGAAGAAGCAGATATTAAACTCGTGATTGGATGTTGATATTAACTGTTTACAGGCCATTCTTTCACCTAAGGGTTAAAGTACAGAAATTCATATGTTACTTTTAACCTTCACACTTACAGACACACACGCACACTAACATATATATACTCATACATATATATTGTTAGTCTTTTACTTCAGTTGTATATTTCCTGAACCCTTGACACTGGATTTACAACCCCGTTATTCATATAAAATAGAATTTCAGTTATCTCATGAGGCCTCCACTGTACCAAAAAAAAAAAAAAAAAAAGTTTAATTTGATTTTCATGATCAAATTCTTATCTGTTTAAGCGTACATTGCTATCTTCGTTAAGCAGGCGGTTAAGTCGCCATGTTCCTTTTGATATGCGATAAGAGAAACATGTTGTAATTGCGTGTTGCAAGGGTTACGAGCAAAAACTCGTCTAAGCTCTCGATGCCCCTGAAGGATACCGAACGTGGAACGATAAGACAGAATTTGCGATACGTAAATGGTCGAGATAGTTTGAGATACGGAAAAGGAAATTAAGCCTAGGTTCTTGGCGTTGTGAATTTAGGCGATTACTTGTATTTACCAGTGACTGGTAGACTGGAAGCTCATGCATGTTATGTGCACCGACTAACTGCTTCGGAGCATTATGCTCATTTGCTTGGAACGTTTTCAGACCTTGTGATATTTGGTTTTTAGGCCGTGGTGTATAGGCAGGTTTAGTTTCCCGGAAATTTATGTGCAGTAGTTTCGTGAAGTGTATTTTCTCAATGTATTTTATGGAATCGTAAGTTTCGTTCATTTGAAGTTGCCCCTGTTTTACAGAAGTAAATATATTTTTCTTGCTGTTTGACAGGTGTATCACCTTATTTTTCTTGACTAATAAATTTTTCTTTTTAATATGATAGAACCTTTAGGTTAATACTGACGTAGACTCAGTTTCTAAATGTTATTTTTACTTTCTGTAATTTGACATCAGAATGTTGCCTGTTTACATTTTTTTCTTTTATTATTCAAACGGTGTCTTGATGGCCAGTCTTCTTTAGCTGTTTTCTAATGGCTGCATGCCCACCTTAACTTTGAAGTATCTAAGTTAGTTGAGTGCTTCTGTAATGTGATCTCAAAAAAATTCCTTATATATTAACCAGGCTTGTGATGGTAGATATCCTCTTCCCTGTGTGGATGGAATTTTATATCTTGTTTGAAATATGTGAATGTGGTTGTTCGTAAATGAATTCTGATGAAAACTTGAAGGTCTCATCGAAGTAACATATTTAAAAAATTATTTTATATAAAAACGGGAGCTGTTGACTAATGAAAACATCAACCAACGATACTGCATTTTACTATCGTGAATTTAGTTTCAGGTCATTTGATTGTTTTTATAATCTTCGAACGATTGAACCGACCCATTTCTTTCAGGCAATCACACCGGCAATTGCGCAAATTAAGAAGCAACTTGGAAACAGGTATGTTGGTATGTTTGCTCTTATTATTTTGACCCACCTAATTTCCCCACTGAAGGGCTGATGCCAGAGGGCGTTACCATTGCGGTTTTCACCAAGGGGGTTTCAGTGCCAATGGTCCCTGGCTTTTCAGGGGTGTCACTCATCCAAGTATTGACCCCGTGTTGCTTAATTCGCTGATTGAACGAACGGCTGTAGAATGAATATATTACTACCGTGCGCGGGCGAGTGTAATCTGTTTGCCCTGGTACAAAAGGCCAGGGGAATAAACTTTTGTATTTTCGGTTTTCAGTACATACATTATATATATATGCACATACATATACATATATGTATTTATGCACATAAATATATATATGCTTGAAATCCGAAATCCTTGAAATCCAAATGGCTTAAGTGATAAGACTTCTCATACTCAAGATTAGAATTGTGGTTAGCGATAGACGGATCTACACTGCAACCACCGAGCTACCATGTGTTTGAAACAGTATTATTTATTATTGTATATATATGTGTGTGTTTGTGTATGTATATGTAATAAAATATATATATATATATATACATATATGTATATATAAGCCTTATTTAAATATACTGGGAATATATATATATTAATATATCATTATATTGGCCGTTGTATTTAAATTAATTTCAGGTTCAATGACCAGTTTATATATATATATATATATATATATATATATATAATATTATATAAATATATATTATGTATATATATAATGTCTACTTTAATTAGGCTTCATATATATACATACACATTATATATATATATATATATATATATATATATATATATATATATATATATATATATATATATATATATATATATATATATATATATGTATGTATGTATGTACACGAATGTATTGCTGCTTTCATATTTGTGCTCACTGATCGAATCTTTATTGTCGGTATATTCTCTGCCTTTCTTGAGTGGTTTCAGTGCAGATGATGCTTCGTGAAATTAATTAAGTTGTGAGAGCAAGAGTCATATATCATTGTAATTCATTTCCCTCATTTTTCTTTCTGAGGGAAGGATATGTTGCTCGCAATGAAGGTCATCCATCCTACAAGGAACATTCATTTCTGCTGCGAGCTTTCGCTGGGTTCTCGAAAGGAATTTATCATCTTGCGAGTCTCCTTTGTTTGTCTGTTTTGTTCTGTTTTGAGAATATTTTAAAGCCTTAACTATGTCATGGTTACATCCTTGTCACTGTGATCAAATTTGCGTACCATGACCATTTATAACTTGTGAAGAAAAATGTTTTCTTATCCCTTAACATCACATGATATTTTCTGTATTAAAATAATTTTTAGAATTGAAGATAGTTAATTCTGGTTAGCAGGTGTCAGTCCGTTGAACCTTTTCACCGAAATCTCGCAGTTGTGGTGCATCACACACCGGTCTCTCATTTACGTACAGAAGCGTGAAAGCATTCGGATGACGTTGGATGATGTACATGTGTTTATTTGTAAAATATACTCATGTTTGTGTGCACTTGTGCGCTTGAGAATGATGCGCAAATATTCTGTGCAAAAAACTGAGGATATTTACAGGCTATGTCATAAGTTAATAACAAATGTTATTTCATGTATTTTCTGATTTTATATGTGAAGTAATTCAAAGAATCACAGAACCCATTTTTACCTTTCCTATATTGGATAGCTTATGGTAATACCGGATGTACGTGTGTATAAGATATACGGTATTTATTCACTTACGGCTTGTATTTTGTACATGTGAGCATTTGCGTCAAGAAGTATTTCTGCAACCCCCACTCGCTGAAAAATTGTGTCATTGCAGGAGAGTAGTAAGGTAGTGATTGCCCTCTCATTACGTTAATTGCTGTTTTGAAAGTAAACCTCGTGGCATAAATATGTCTGCAGAGTCGAAGCTGTTGTTATATGAATTTCAAGGAGGCTCGCCATTCAGACTCACCCATGCGCAAATAACGTCCCATTCATTCCTGTTTAGCTCATAGGTCCTTAATTCCTGGCCATTAAGGATCATACGGTCTAACCCTCCTGCTACTAAGTTGTTTGGGTTTTTGCCTTCTTTTCCTTTCACCGAGGATATAACTGCATCACCTTTTGCTCAAACCTTGTCAACACACACACACACACACACACACACACACACACACACACACACACACACACACACACACACCGAAACTTTTTCATTATATCACCATTCTCATTCGACTATGTCTTTTTGTCCTCCTGTTCAACGTCCATTTTACCAAGGCTAAATTTTTTCATGTATTTTTCAATATCAGCAATCTGTTGTTTTACATCATGGGCCCACATTTCTCCCAAGATTTTCTTCTTTTTTCTTCTTTTCATTAAAAAGATTTTTTTTACCTTTAAACTTTTGTAAGTAAAGTGGCTTATTGTCCCAGTAGTGTCATGACAAACTGCTCATTATTTTGTGAAAAATATTGCTAACTTTACCATACCGTATATGTCACATATGCTCTTCATTTTGGGTATGATTCTGTCAGCGATGAGCCGTGCTTTTGTCACGCCAGTTCACAAACACAATACAGAAATAAATTCCTTCATTCAAATCAGTATCCTTCGTGTTCCCATACTGACTTTGCTCTTTGGTGAACATCATTCTTGGATGCAATCTTTTTCAGCTTCTCTAAAGATGTTAACAAAGCCTTCACTCATCTCTTTTGCTTACCATCATTACCACGTTATATTGTATTTTGTTTGCATGTTTTTTGCTGATACCTCCACTTGTCCCAGCATTACACTTTTCGCGTTCTGAAACTAGCTACTCTGCCAGTGTTCATTTTAGGATTATTCATATTTGTCCCTGTCGGTTCATGCACAAACGCTTTGGTTTTTATGTATATACATGATTTGTACTTATATACACGAGAGAGAGAGAGAGAGAGAGAGAGAGAGAGAGAGAGAGAGAGAGAGAGAGAGAGAGAGAGAGAGATTCCTTCAGCATACATCACTCTGTAGAAGTTCTTAGGATTTGAAATCTGTGGTTTCCAACAAAGGAAGGATTAACTAGGACAGTGTGTTTTCGTAGTCAACATAAAGTGTCACCATGTCCATTTATGTTAAGTCTTTTTTTTTTTATTTGATGTAGTTGTTGTCAAGTGGTAGAGGAATGGTTTATGGTGCCGAGCATATGATAATATACTGGGTTTTTCAGAAGAAATCTGGTACCGGCCGTGCTTCCATTAAGCATTGGCAACTCTGCAGGTCTAGTGGGCGTGGCTTACGTCTAAAATTCAAACTAAACCATTATGTTGACATCAGTGTAAGGAATTGTTTAATAAGGTGTTATCAAGTATAGGAAATGTAGAGACATGTTTTATTCTTAGGCTTCTGTCCACTAATATTTAATTTATTTTTATTTCGGAAATAATAAATTAAACTGTAAAGTAGTTCGTCAATTTTTTTAGAAGCAAGTCTATTTATTGGCCCCTTGAATGAAGGACGTCCTCGACATGACAAGCAGTTCTGTTTCTATTGTTTTGGCCTTTCGTTCCAGAGATAACGTATGAAGAAGCACTCGTTCAAGAACCCAACTACACCTGATAAAAAGCATTAATGCACCTAGTTATTCTCAACTTGTTTTTCCATGGCCTTTATAAGAACATTTTGATATTCAAGATGAAGTTGTCTGTGATAAGGGTTGCTTTTCTTTTTATGGACGCTGTGTATCTGTTTTGCAATGTTAAGGTGATGTAAATTTCACCTAAATTAAGTCGCCGTCTTGCACCATTCGTGCAAGAATACAAGTTTCCTTTTTCAGTCTCATGTTCCTCAATAACACAATCACGTCCTCCTCCATGCTGTGTCTTCGTCTTCTGTTGGGTTTTATGTCACCCAATTTTTTCATGTAAATACGTTTGAAGCCCGTCTCTTTTAAAGAACGAAGTCATTGTAAATCATGAAAGTCTTCCCATTTGCCCTGATGCCGTGTTCAACGACTCTTTTGTCTAGGAAAATTCGCAAATTTTTTTGGGGAGAGTAAACTTCATGTTTTTCAACGAAAATTGCAATTATACTTAATTTTTAAACTCGGACAAAAACAGAGGACAGTGTCCTGAGCTTTTCATTGCTGGAAAAGAGGGTGTGGAGAGCAGGAGTTTTATTGTTGGGAGTTTCTTTTCAGCTCTTAAGAGTGAATTCGGACTGTGAAAAGGAAGAATGAAGACTTTGGAATTTGCAGTCCTTTGTTACTGAGTCTCTCTCTCTCTCTCTCTCTCTCTCTCTCTCTCTCTCTCTCTCTCTCTCTCTCTCTCTCTCTCATTTCATCAGTTTCTTGAGAAATGTTTTGCTCAGTCCCATGCTAATTTATGAATAATTATCGATAACTAGGTGAATAATTCTCAGATAAGGAAAGAACTCTACACGGAAGTGATTTTGGATTAAATATATAAATAAACTTCGCGTTAGTTATCACTATGCCATTTTTATTTAAGTATTCATGCATTTTGGCAAAGTGTCTATGGTCCTTTTTTTACATAAATAGTTCAAGATTTTTATTGATTTTTCAAAGGAAACTGTAAGCTGATATCTGTGGTACAAACTGTAGAAGAAAATGTTAGGAGAATCTGAATCTATGCTTGGCCGAGTTTGGATAATATGAAAAGGTAGTTGTGCTGGGTTATTTAGATGCAAAGGTAGGTGACCAAAGAGGTGGTTTTATTGGTTTTAAGGGAGTTTGTGCAATAAATGCGAATATTAAAAAGTCTTATGGAAGTTTGCTTGATTGTTGGAAATACTTAATTTCCAAAGGAGAATAATCAGAAGGTAAAATGGTGACTAAGAGTTTGCAAGATTACATTAGGACAGAATGTTGATAGATGAGAAAGTTAATGGATTTGAAGGTGAGAAGAGTGCTGAAATGGGGCTATAATGTAATTAACACTGCTAAATTTGTTTAGAAAGAAGTTAGAATAGCATATAAGGTGGAAATGTAATTGTAGGCTGACTCTTGAGACGTGAAATGAGTAAATTTCCGTATGGAGACAGAGGGACAAAGGGGAGTGCTTGTATAGGAGGGTAGAACATAAATATAAAACTGGAGCCAGTAAGACTTAAAGGAGAGTGTCATTATTTAGTTAACCGGGAAATGGTATGGTAAGATTTTTATAAAAAAAATAGAAGACAAGGAAGAAAGCTTGTGGTCAAGTGTTTGTTATGAAAAAGTTATGTGGGAAGTTTAAAAAAGAAATGAAACGTTGTCTGTTGTATATATGGACCTAGCAAACCTACTGATACAACGAAGAAAGAGTCATTATAGAGATTTATGAAAAATAAGAGATGTTTGCAGATGATATAGTCGTCCGTATTTATGGATAATTATGGGAAAGTTTAAAATTGTTTGCTAAAAAGGACTACATGCAAGTAAGATTTAGATTATGAAAGTAAACGGGAGCCAGAATAATAAAGTAAAAAATATGTTAATATTCTTGGAAATGAAAATCAGGAAAACAAAGATATAAATGTTAAAATTGATGGTGGAAGAACTGATGATGTTAGGAAGAGAGAAGAGATGAGTCAGATAATAGCTGAACTTAGGTACTTGCAAAAGATTGGGAGGAGACTTTAACTGTTTGTAAAAGTCATGGTATAAAGCAGTTTTTGAACCAACTTTCCTCTATTGATGTCAAGTGTAGTTACTGAATGCGGATGAAAGGAAAAAAAGTTGAGGCAGTTAAAGTGAATTGCTTGTGCAGTATATGTGACGTAAGAGTTATTGAAAGAATGAGAAATGTGGAGATCTGGAGAAGTGTAAGAACGTAAGTGTTGGTGGAAGTGGAGATTGGAGTTGTTTGGGCTGATATGGCCACATAAAAAGATTGGAGAATGATGAGTTGATAAAAAGTGTTTATACGTTGGAAATATTAGGAGTAAGGAGGAAAGGAAGACCTAGAGAACGTTGGATAGATGGTCTGGAAGAGGTATTAACAAGAAAGGGGCGTAATATCCAGTAAGCAAGAGATTGCATGCAAGACTGAGTTAATTTTGTATTGGGTGTTTTGTGTAGGAATATGAAATGGCTGAGGTTGTGTAAATTTTCTGCATGTGGGGTTCATCAGCGATTCATGTTTTACTATGAATGAGATATATAGTGACTGTTATGCTGTTTTACTGTGGAACTACTCCTCTGCAGAGAATTATATATATATTATATATATATATATTATATATATTATATATATATATATATATATTATATATATATATATATATATATATATATATATATATATATATATATATATAATGTGTGTGTGTCTTTTTCACTATCCGCTTTTTCCCCATTTGAGAGTGAGTGGCCCCAGAAAGGTAGGTCCTTCCGGTTTTCCCTGTCTTTAGGGATGGGGTTGGTAGTCCCATGTCTTGACAACTACAACAGTGGCTAGCCGGCGGGAAATCTTTCCACTTACTGCCTTAGTGCGAGGCTAGCGTTCTGCAACAGAGGTACGGCACCCAATTTTGTGTAACTGCTTCAGTAATCCTGGTATTTGTGAAGCCAGATATCTTACAATCTGTCAGACTACCTACTCGTGTGGGTATTACTTTATTCGCCATGTGCATTGTCTCCTTTTAGGGATGAGATTGCCAACACCCTGGGTGGGATCCATGACAACTAACCGCTAAATACCCAGTTTATTGGTTAGGTCTAAAGTAACACGGAATTTTTCACAAACTGATGATTTAAATTCGCTGTTATCATTGCTACTATTCACGGTATTGACAGAGATTAATATGAATGGCTGTGTTTCGTTAACATTTAAGAATATGAGAATACTGACTTGGTGGCACTGGAAAACTGAGTCCAAAAGTATTACATCTACCTTGGTTCCATTGCTTTTGTTGTATTGCGGATTTGTTATATTACAATGCAAATATTGTGATTGACGATGTAACCTCAAAAGAAAACATGATTATATACTTTGCCAATGACCTTTGTATAGACATGCCTTAAAGAACTTATGTCTGTTAGCCTTTGCTGAAACTTTTAGTTGCGAGTTCAAATGATATTTGGCTTAAATCTTGAAGTCTTGCATATTTTCACAAACAAACCTTAAGGGATAGTAAATGGACAGAGGACACCAAAACGAATGTTTCAATTTGTAACACAACTGTCATGTCTGCTTAAAGACGTTATACTGCAATCTTTATATATATTTTTTATTTTTTTGAAGTCTGTCATATGAGAAGGCTCACATTTGTTTCATTTTGCGTCTCTCAAACTATATTATTATTATTATTATTATTATTATTATTATTATTATTATTATTATTATTATTATTATTATTATTATTATTATTATTATTATTATTCCTCGTTTGCAACTTTATGAAAGAAATGATCTGTATACTCATGTCGGGTCACGAGTGTGGCCTCCGCTAGGTCAGACATTTTAGTAACCTTTTACGGTCTTATGTTTGGTCATCGCGTCTTGATATGGGAAAAAATTTTGTAGTTACTCCTAACATCTTTACATCATTTGGCAGAAATAATTCAAAGATGTTACATCTTTACATCATTTGGCACAGTGGAAGTTCCTCGTTGGACAGGTCGGTATAGTTCTCGGATAGCGCACTGCTGGGCCCGCGTGCGAATCTCCGCCCGTCCAATGAAGAATTAGAATTTATTTCTGGTGATAGAAGTTCATTTCTCCGTATAATGTCGTTCGGGTTCCACAATAAGCTGTAGGTCCCGTTGCTAGGTAACCAGTTGGTTCTTAGCCACGTAAAGTAAGTCTAATCCTTCGGGTCAGCCCTAGGAGAGCTGTTAATCAGCTCAGTGGTCTGGTTAAACTAAGGTATACTTAGCTTTTATGGCACAGTGGAATGACACAACTGCTTTACTTCATGTGCATGGCTTTACACCTGTCTGTACGCTTATTTCCTGTAATATTAACCCTTTCCTTATGGTATATTTATGTGTAGCTTGATATTTCAACTGTTCTCCACCCAATTATTTATACCTTCATATTTCTTTTACTGTCACTTGACCCTCTGTTGTTCATGCTTAGTCGTGAATAGCTAGTTTTTCATCTATTAACTCTTTTTATGTCGTTAAATCTGAATGAGATCCTGTAACTTTGTGAAATTTAATTCCTTCAAAACAGCTGCTGCCTATTTATCAGTCTTCTTCCCATTAAAGTCGTTTGATGAGTTGAAATGTCATTACACGTTTCCTTCCTCCTGTAATTGTGTTCATGTTATGTCGAACTTTATATTGCAAAAATAATCACATTAGGCGATATTTCTTTGGGGGTCAGTGCTGTCCGGCCTCTCCGTAACTACTATTTCTAGTGCAGCTATAGGGTATTCTCCCAGTTACACCTTAGGTCTTTTGTATGTCATCTCATTCATTTGATGGCTCTCTTTAATTTGCTTTCCAGTCACTGGAGCTTCCTTATGTCACTGTCTTGAGCGCTGAATGGTTGAAGCGCGCCATTGCGTGACGCTTAACATAAATTTCATGATTCTTTTATTCATGCTTTCAAATTAGTCGTTTTGTCTGCACCCTTCATCCTGGCTGTAAAGGTTTCGTATTGGCCTTATCCACCTGCGTGAATATTGCTTTCTTGTCGATGGGGTTGCCTGCCTCCCCCCCCCCCCCACCGCCGCCGCCACCACCAACACCACTCCGTGCCTCTTTTTTTATGGTAGTGTTACTGTAAATGAAATTCATCTGATTAGTGATCATGACATTAGATTTTATATTGTTTACCATTTTTCTCGGGAAATATTAGTTATCAACCAAATAGTTTAAGAACATATTAATCTAATTAGGAAGCTGAATTCATGAAAATGTCAGTGAACATTAGTACTACAACTTGAAGCACACAGGTAACTATATTGAATTTTATTTAACAGTTGATAATAATGATATAGATAATGAAAGCATAAAATCCTACAGCACACACAGTATGCAGTAGAAAATAATGAACGACCTTTTTCAGAAGAAGAATACCTAATTTTGGGTTATAAGTTTTGTCACAGAAATGCGATATGTGAAGATTATTTGATGTTTGTTCATCTTTTGTATGGCAGCATTTGCAACACTGCCAGCAAAAGAATATGACTTTAACGTTTAATGGCAACACTTTATCTCCATTAACTCTCTTTCAAAGCAGTAACTACAACAGCCCCCTTGATATGCTTTAGTTACACACCCCTTTATGAAGAATATTGGGAAGCAAGGGAAAGAACGCAGTGTTCAAAAGACGAGCCTTTTGTACAAAGGTATTGATAGATGGGTTATTGCATCGTTATGGGCGAGGCGCGAGAAGATAATAAATAGAAGTGTCGCGACACATAGAAGTGTCTGGGGGTGTTAATTGAAAGATGCACCTGAAGGGTAGAAGGGCAATATATCACACGGAAAAAATTTCGGCGGATGTTTCAAAACTCGCTGAAGAGAACTCTTAATGCACAAGAGGAAAGGCGAGAAACGGTGTCGTTATGAAAGAGTTCTCCGAATTGGAAGGTCAAATTCAATGGATATTGAGCAACGTTGCAGTTTCGTTTCAGGGTTTGGTAATGGATCTCGCTCGCTCCCTCCAGAAGTTCATTAGGTTTCGTCTCATAAAATCATCAGACATTAATCTCTCTCTCTCTCTCTCTCTCTCTCTCTCTCTCTCTCTCTCTCTCTCTCTCTCTCTCTCTCTCTCTCTCCGTAAAGCCTTAAGTTTTTCAGATATTCATCTTCGTCTAGGTGATCTTGCTCATGAATGAATCACCAGGTGATCTCATTGCCGACATAGGAAGTTATTTACGTATGTAAAGTCGTTTCTTGGGAGATTACTTTCCTTTGTCGGGAAAATATGGTTTTGAATACTGATCTAGAGATTACAAGAGGAAGCGAATGAGGAAAAATGACTTGGTAATTTTGTTGTTATCCTTTCCAGCCTTGGTATTTTCTTTTGTATGCACATTCAGTAATGTGATCTTGATTTCTTTCTTTCATATGCATTTAAAACGACGCAGGGGTCGGAAATTATCAAGTGTGATAGATTCTCCCTTCTTTTGGACGAATGAAAATCATTAATGAATGATAGAACTTCATGAGTGTTTAATTTATTTTGACAGTATTGGCAAGCATTGAGCGTTTCGTTTCTCGTCCGAATTCTTAAATCACGAGTCGCAGATCAGCCATCGTGGCAGTAATTTAAAGAGAGATACTGTTTAACTTATTTCAGATTCATCTGGCATGTCAGTAGCTTGAAGAAGACTTTCGAAAGGTTTTTTTTTTTTGTGAAAATGTATCACTTGAAGGCTCTTTTAATTTTGATCTCTTTAAGCTCTAGGAAAGGTAACATTCTTCTGTTGACAAAAGTAATCGCGGGGACGAAAGAAGTGAAAACCGTCAGCAGGCAAAATTAAATCATATAAAAGCGGAATGAAAATATGCATATTAATGGCAAAAGTGATTCAACAGTATTATATCTTCTATATCTATGAAAACGTTTTAGTACCATGAGGGATAACTGAGTTTTGAGACAGCTCTAGCTGCGACTCAGATTAGACTAAATGTTGATTGTTTCCAGTACCCTGGAATAGATGTCTTACACAGTAGTTCTTCAAGATTGGAAATTGCAAGATTCTTTTAACTTAACAGGCTGTGGCTTACACCAAGGCTGTACAAGGAACTGAGAACTGGACGAGCCGTGGTGACCTAAGTGAAACAGGTAATTCGACAATTGTGGGTCGTATCTAGGGTAGCGTGGTAAGAGAAAAAGCGAAAATTAGAGATAAAACACCGGAAGAGAGTTCGTTGCTCCGTCAGAAATGCAAATCATTAAAACGGGAGAGCGTCAACGAGGTAATCCTCACCCCACTTGTGTGAAGCCATTAATAAAATTCTCTCTCTCTCTCTCTCTCTCTCTCTCTCTCTCTCTCTCTCTCTCTCTCTCTCATACACACACACACACACACAGTAAACATCCTTCTTAGAGTTCCGGCCTTGTGGGCAAAAACTGACCTGTTTACTTATGTTTGTAGACAGTCACTGTCTGGAATCATGACCTTGTGACGCGAACGACGCCCTCTTTCATAACTCCCAGCGCTAATTGCGCTCATCGAATGCTCATCGCTAATTGCATCATTGGACACCCTCTGCCTGAAGCATCACGTCACAGCCCTTTCAGGTGTGAATTTAATACCGAGAATTAAACTGTTTGAACCGTTTATTGTCTGTTTTGTAATAACGATCAAAGAGAGCAAAATTCATGGGTGATGGGGTAAATTAAGCTCCTTTTTCGATTCATAGTGTTTTAATTGTCGAATTAAGAGGGAAATATGACCGTTTGCAAATGGAACGGTTTCAACTTCTTTTGTATAGAGGTAAAGATGGTCTTTTGTAAATGAAAGCAAAATATTTTTTTTGCCCTCAGAAACTAATTGATCTTCTGCGAATATCTTTCGAAAGTTAATAGGACCTTTTCCCGTGAAAAATATCCCAATCGTAATTTTAGAGATGGGTATCTTATGTATTCGAAAATTTCGTAATTCATGTCTTTGGCCGTGAATGTTGTCCTTTTTATTGAACCAAAGGCAATCAAAGTCAGCATCTGTAGAGGTTAATATGGCCTTTTGCAATCGAAAGATAACCCTAATCCTTGTCTTTAAAGGTTAATAACATCTCTCCTTTATGAGAGGTATCCCAATTCCTGTCATTAGAGGTTAATACTATCTTTTGCGTATGTAGAAATACGGAACTCGTCTTTCTAGGTGAATGCTGTCTTTTGCTATTGAGGGAGTGCAGTCCATGCCTCTAGAAATGTCAGTGACCCACAACGCTCTTGCGTTGACTTTAATCTGAGTGTCAGGGCTCAAATTACAGGAGAAGGAAAAAGGCTGTTATTAACGGTCCCTAATTAGCTGATTGGTCCGGCTCCGATGCTCTTTGACACTTCAAGGGATAAGCAATTATGGCAAATGATGGGCAGTGCAAGTACTTTTGGGTATGTGATAACCTAATCACGCAACTGACTCTCACTCTCTCAGTATACCATTTTAGAGTACATAGCGAAAAGCTTCTCTCTCTCTCTCTGTCTGTTTCTGTTATTCTATTTTCGTTCAGCTATGACATTTTAAGCACGTCACAAGAATTGTTATCCTCTGCATGAATATCAGGTATTCAGACAAACATGGAAAGAGGAAATATTTTCATAATGAGCTGCTAAATCGTGGATGAACCTTTGTACACAAAATTTCGACTTTAGCCACCTCCTACAAGTATTTCATGCAAGGGCTCTTGCGCTTCTTGGGTTTTAAAGGTCCATGCTGTATCCAATACCTCTCGTACAACCTGTCCAGTTCTTCCTAAGTCATCATTTCTTCTCTCTACTCTTTTCACTAACCTGTTGTTGTTCATTCTTTTCACATGACCAAACCATCTCAAAACATACTGATCTTCCTTTCATCTATGCTGTCTTTGTATTTCTCACCCTTTCAGTTTTTTAAAATGCCATAGACATGATCCACGCAAGCTGTTCATCTCAATGGCTTTAACCTATTTTTTTCCTTTTCACGATATCCACACGTCATTTCCACAGAGATGTTACTGAGCTGTTCCTTCATCCATTCGCACGTTACCTTCACCTGATTAGTTATTGATCCTTTGTCATTCAGTCATCGTTCGTATAGTTACACGAAAATACCTAAACGAATCCAAAGCTTAAAATTTACCCTCAAGACCCTATTCTTGTTCAGTTTTTTCAAAATTTTTCCCTTCCACATAATTTCACATTCATTTAGTAGCTTCTGCAGTTTCTCATCAGTACCCACAGTCTGTAAAGTATCATCTGCAAACATCATTCATTCCACATACAATTTTACACCTACATTTCCTGCCATATTTCCTAAATTTCAGCACCTACATTTGGTGCCCTTTCTCCTTCAGTTTTACACTTACATTTATTGCCATTTCTCCTACTTTAATGAATTTTACAGATACATTTGTTGCCATTTCTCCTACTTTAATGAATTTTACATCTACATCTGCTGCATTTTCTCCTACAGTTTTATACCTACATCTGCTGCCCTCTCTCACATCGTTCCATCCTTAAAGATTTTGAAAAGCCACAGACACTTACACACCCTTGTCTCAGACCTGCTTTTGCGCAAACCACTCACTTTTCCGTCTGTAATGCAAGATTTTCTTTCACCATAAAAATTTGATTGCTCTCAACAAGCAAGGGGTCTTATCCTCTGTAGCGTACATTCTCACTACACATCACATTGCCTTTTTATCAGTTCGATCTTAAAATGTTTTTGGGCTTATTCACACTAAGCAATGTTTTGTCTATAATTTATAAAGTTGCCTCGAACACTTTTACCTGTATACTACGAATCAGTTATTCCTCTCATTCCCCCGGCATCAATAAACTAGGTGTTGTGACGCCAGTTTTAGTAGCTATAATCAATCAGTCAATCCTCTCATTCCCTCGGAACCTTTCCCTCATTCAGGCATACTTTAAAAATCTTGGTGAGCTATTTAACCATGCTATCAACACCACATTGCTTCAGCTTTCTGGTAATTCCATCAACTGGTATTTCAGCACGTCAGCCTCTCGATTTCCGTCCGCATGTCTTCGACAGGCGCCTTACATGGCATCCTCAGTTTTACAATGACCCTTTCCACTCCTGCGTCATGCACACTTTATATATATATATATATATATATATATATATATATATATATATATATATATATATATATCCTTGTGCCAAGAAATCTTCGAAATGTTCACCTCACTAATCCAGATCGTATTCATTTCAGTCAGCATCTCTATTTGTACCTCTATTTTGAGATCTATTTGTTCATGAATCTTTTTCTACTCATTTACATTCTTCTTTTCAAGGTCTAGTTCAGATTATAGATATACAGTACACACACACACACACACACACACACACACACATATATATATATATATATATATATATATATATATATATATATATATATATAAATGCAGTATATACAGTACATATAGCACTCAAAACCACGACGAAATAAGATACTGAGAGTAGGTCCTGACCGGTTTCGAAGTCATTTTTAAGCCATGGCTATAAATCACGTGTGAGAGTTAATATACTTATATATATATATACGATATATATATATATATATATATATATATATTTATATATATATATATATATATATATATATATATATATATTTATATATATATATATATATATTTATATATATATATATATATATATATATATATATATATATATATATATATATATATATATATGAAATTTTTATCACACCGTGATTTATATACGATCATGAAGCCACAAATATCGCTTAATATCAAATCCACGCTACCTCGGGAATATCCCCGATGGGGAATTATCACCGAAGGGGAATTTATAAGTGATAAATGGACGGGCACTGCCGAGTCTCGATCCCACGACACAGACGCGCATCCAGCGAATCCAGTCGACGCTAACCACTGAGCTGTCAAGAGAGGTATAAGTTAACGCCGAGTCTGGTGTACTTTGTTTACCCGTCGAGAGCGGGGAAATTGTACTTAGCTTCGGCATTAACCCACCTCGATCATGATAGTTCTTTGTTACATTTGGAACACACAACTCTTTTTATGACATTTTTTTATCACACCGTGATTTATATACGATCATGAAGCTACAAATATTGCTTAATATCAAATCCACGCTACCTCGGGAATATCCCGATGGGGAATTATCACCGAAGGAATTTATAAGTGATAAATGGACGGGCACTGCCGAGTCTCGATCCCACGACACAGATGCGCATCCAGCGAATCCAGTCGACACTAACCACTGAGCTATCAAGAGGGTATAAGTTAACGCCGAGTCTGGTGTACTTTATTTACCCGTCGAGAGCGGGGAAATTGTACTTAGCATCGGCATTAACCCACCTCGACCATGATAGTTCTTTGGTACGTTGGAACACGCAGCTCTTTTCATGACATTTTTATCACACTGTGATTTATATACGATCATGAAGCTACAAATATCGCTTAATATCAAATCCACGCTACCTCGGGAATATCCCCGATGAGGAATTATCACCGAAGGGGAATTTATAAGTGATAAATGGACGGGCACTGCCGAGTCTCTTCACGACACAGACGAGCATCCAGACTCGGCGTTAACTTATACCTCTCTTGATAGCTCAGTGGTTAGCGTCGACTGGATTCGCTGGATGCGCGTCTGTATTGTGGGATCGAGACTAGGCAGTGCCCGTCCATTTATCACTTATAAATTCCCCATCGGTGATAATTCCCATCGGGATATTCCCGAGGTAGCGTGATTTGATATTAAGCGATATTTGTAGCTTCATGATCATATATATATATATATATATATATATATATATATATATATATATATATATATATATATATATATATATATATATATATATATATATATATATATTGTTATGAACCAAATCTCGGTTCATCAGGTTCTATCATCAGTTGCAGAGAAATGGACTGGAAAGACTGGCTGAAGCTGAGACAACAACGGGGAAAGGGGAACAACGAAACAAGCAAAATTAACCTTAATACTAGTTTATTACAATAAGTTATATACATATTTACAAGTGAGTCAAGTGTGGCGTAAATCAATAAATATACATCACACAATCAAAGAGTCAGTCATAAATAAATGTGGCAAGATTAGTTACTTGAAAATAAAACATTACCACCCAAGCAAAACTATCAAAACTTCAAATCAAAGTAAACACTCATGCTACATCAAGTAAACAAACATTACAGACAGCATAATTATTACAAGTAACATCAGTTAACAAATAATGGTATAACCAAAAATACCCAAATATCTAAGAATTCAATAAAGCAGCATAAATAATAATCCAATGTATCAAATACCAATTCACTCACAACAACAATCAATTCATAAATATCTGTAATAATTCACAATCCTCCTACAGTACAAAACTGAACATCTACCCAGAGATGTCATGACCACTAACAAGGGTCCCAGAGGCTGACCATCAAAGGTCATCGAGGATGACCACCAAACCACTGCCGTGAAGTCATCAAAACTGCCCCATGACGGCAAACAGGAACATCTCCACGAAACACAGAAGTTCACAGCAGAGTCGATGCGACAGCCAAACTGCTGTCCCAGAGGAATGCCTCCTCTTCACTGATGACTAGGGTTAGCCATCAACTCATCCTTGAACTCGAACGAAGTTCACATCCTCAAATACTGTAGGGGCCAACAGGTAACAACTACCTGCTGTTAAACACCACCATGCTGCTGTGCTGTCTGGATCCTAACTCATGATTACCCAAACTTGACTGTCGCTACCAAAGCGAAGACAACAGACGTAAACTCTATATACAAAAAAATAATTACCACCGGGAAAATGAGTGCACTCTCAACCAGGGAACAATCGTTCCATAGACAAAACAGGCACTAAGCCTCACGCCTCTTCACCTGGCGAAAAAAAAATTTACAACAAATTTTTTTTCTTCACTCCCCCCACCGAGGCTGCCACAACCCCGCCAGCCAAAAGATACCAAATCCTGGCAAGGTCGCCAAATGTTATGAACCAAATCTCGGTTCATCAGGTTCTATCATCAATTACAGAGAAATGGACTGGAAAGACTGGCAGAAGCCGAGACAAAAACGGGGAAAGGGGAACAACGAAACGAGCAAAAATAACCTTAATACTAGCTTATTACAATAAGTTATATACATATTTACAAGTGAGTCAAGTCTGGCATAAATCAATAAATATACATTACACAATCAAAGAGTCAGTCATAAATAAATGTAGCAAAATTAGTTACTTGAAAATAAAACATTACCACCCAAGCAAAACTATCAAAACTTCAAATCAAAGTAAACACTCATGCTACACCAAGTAAGCAAACATTACTGACAGCATAATTATTACAAGGAACATTAATTAACAAATAATGGTATAACCAAAAATACCCAAATATCTAAGAATTCAATAAAGCAGCATAAATAATAATCCAAACTATCAAAAACCAATTCACTCACAGCAACAGTCAGTTCATAAATATCTGTAATAATTCACAATCCTCCTACAGTACAAAACTGAACATCTACCCAGAGATATCATGACCACTGACAAGGGTCACAGAGGCTGACCATCAAAGGTCATCGAGGATTACCACCAAACTACTGCCGTGAAGTCATCAAAACTGCCCCATGACGGCAAACAGGAACATCTCCACGAAACACAGACGTTCACAGCAGAGTCGATGCGACAGCCAAACTGCTGTCCCAGAGGAATGCCTCCTCTTCACTGATGACTAGGGTTAGCCATCAACTCATCCTTGAACTCGAACGAAGTTCACATCCTCAAATACTGTAGGGGCCAACAGGTAACAACTACCTGCTGTTAAACACCACCATGCTGCTATGCTGTCTGGACCCTGACTCGATGATTATCCAAACTTGACTGTTGCTACCAAAGCGACGACAACAGACGTAAACTCTGTATACAAAAAATAATCACCACCAGGAAAAGGAGTGCACTCTCAACCAGGGAACAATCGTTCCATAGACAAAACAGGCACTAAGCCTCACAATATATATATATATATATATATATATATATATATATATATATATATATATATATATATATATATATATATATATATATATAATATAATAGGGTATATATATATATTATATATATATATATAACAATAGGTATCATATAGCTACTGGTCACATTAACCAGATCCTTGGAAATACCATGACTTTGCAAAAATCTTAGGCTCTCAGTTTCATAATTTTGGGTATAATTGTAATTGAGCCACTTAGAAAATCAGCGTAAGAAATTAAATTAAGGATATTCCTTTTCTACCTTGATAAGGAGAGATATGTTTAGTGCTTAGATCACTATGCTGTAATGCTCGTATTAGCTAAATTAATTTAGGCTTGCAGTGTGACGGGGAAACACTCACCTCAGCCTTCTGACCAGCGCAAGTTCGAATCCGTTCGGAGTTCGATGCTTTCGTTGAAAAGCATAGCCAAATGTGTTAGTAACTTGGGAAGTTGTAGCGAGTAGACTATACATTGCAGTTTATAGACGGAAAGCACTCAACAGTGGTGAGAGTCGGGTTATTCTGTCTTATTTGTAAAATACACTTGGCTTCAAAACCTCCATATGAGCTGGAATAACTTCTTATCCTTATTGGTAATGGGAAGAAGGCTAAGCACTACCTCGTTCTGTTAACCAGCGAGAGTTCAAATGTTACGTGGAAAGGCACATTCTTCTCTTATTTCCCTTCGGATTTAAAGGTTTTCAGTGGCCAGCGTTTAAAATGTTACTTGGAAGTACAAGAGTAAAAAGCGGTCATTTTGACCGCAACAGCACATACAAGTAATTTTCTTTGTTAAAAATAATTTTTTTTCTAGGAACAGGCATATTGCTTACACCTTTTGTTCTTTGACAACAGATTATAATAATTACTACATCGAAAGACAATTACTATTTTATGTTTTTAACTTGCAGTTAATTTTTTAGCTTGTTCTTTGTAACAGTAATTATTGTTCGTGTGTATCGCTTTTAAAACCCTTTGAAGTGATGATGTGGAAACAGACCAGGTTTTCATGCATATGTAGCATCCTTTGGTGTGCAGATTTCTGTTTTGTTATACATAAAGTAATTGTTCGAATAGTGGTTAATAACTGTTTGCTCCTAATATCCCATATCTATGTGAGTATACAGAGATATGTTTGTGTATATATATATATATATATATATATATATATATATATATATATATATATATATATATATATATATATATATCATATATCATATACATACATATATACAGTATATATATATATATATATATATATATATATATATATATATATATATATATATATATCATATACATAATATATACAGTATATATATATATATATATATATATATATATATATATATATATATATATATATGTTGGTATATATATATATATATATATATTATATGTATATATATATGTGTATATATATAAATATATATTTTTATATTGTATGTGTATATATAAATATATATATATATATATATATATATATATGTATATATACTGTATGTATATATTTGTATATACATAATATATGTATGTATATACTCACATAGATATGGGACATTAGCATCAAGAGAAATAAGAGGAGAAAGTGCTTTTTGTAGAATGCATTTGTATTATCCTGCGAGTTGGGTTTAACTCTAAAGGTGTTAGCCTTCTGGGTCTCAGCAAGCTGTAGAGATGAGTTTACTAGACCCAAGCGCTTTTCTCTCTCTCTCTCTCTCTCTCTCTCTCTCTCTCTCTCTCTCTCTCTCTCTCTCTCTCATTTCGACCCACCATAATCGTCCAACTACCCGGTAAATTATTCACTGCTTAGGACTACAAAGTCACAATGGGTGCCTAAAGTATTGTCTTGCTCGGAAATCGAGCTGTTAACCTTTCTATTATATATACAGTTTGTGTTTGTTTATGTATGTGTGCAATATCATGTGTGTGTCTGTGAGATAGAGGTTGTTCAAATATTGAGCTTTTATTTTGAACTAATTATTATTTTTGTAAATCAAGTTTTTGTAGTATGTTTTTGTAACCTTTCAATGCAAGTTCACATAGATAGGAGAGATGTTCTGCAATTGTTAAAAGTTTTTATTTCTAAACATTTCTTTATATTATTTGAATGGAAGTTTATTTCAGTGTGCGAAAGCTTATCAGAGAAATAACTCTCTCTCTCTCTCTCTCTCTCTCTCTCTCTCTCTCTCTCTCTCTCTCTCTCTCTCTCTCTCTCTCTCTCTCTCTCTGGTATCCTACGTACACAAGAGTTTGTTTGATACGTTTGCTAATTCACTTCGTATGACAGGAACGAATCCTTCCCAAATTCAAATATCGGGCTCAGTTTTTATGAAAATAATGATTTTTATTGATGTTTTATCCACTTTTTACATTTAATCTCGGCAGTTTTACGTTCAAAATGCTCTAGTCTTTCAACATACTTAAATCATATTACAAATTGGATAGCGTGCTGAGAATTTTTTTCCTTTTATTACCAGTATACGTCTGTCAGCTTTATTCGTTTTGACTTCATGTTTTACTTCGTATCCTACAGATCTCCTGATCCAGATGCACTAGAACTCGTCTTGATGTGTAACAACAAAAACTTGATGATTTTCGTTAGACTTGATTTTTTTTATCATGGTTTGTGTGGTGCTTTGGTATTTTCGTTTCTTCACGTAGGACCTATTTTGTTTAAAATGTTCAAGGTCACATATGTTTAGAGAAGAACTAGACAAGCACTAGATTACTGAAATACTTGTTAATAACTGCAGTCTCTTTAACTGATATTTTGCACATCTCCTAAGATGTTGTGGGGAAAAAGTATGCAGAAATATACACAAGGTTTGGTAGATTACTTGCCATTTTCTGTATGAAAGTTATAGTAACTAGAGAGTATTTTAAGATTGCTGAAGTAATTCTGAGAATTCTAAGCTAAGCAAGGTTTTTGAAAATTTTTTGAGAGAATTGTTATTTTTTCAATAAAATATTGGTTAGACCATTTGGACAGATAGAAATATCCTGAAAAAAAAACTCTCCTTCCTTTCAGCGGTTGTGGTGTTCCGGGCTATAAATTTTTCCCGACATGGAAGCCGTTGCAGTGACCAAGGCATTACTTTGAACATAGTTATATCCTGGTTCTATTTTGTTTTCAAGTTCGAAGTTCTGAATTGGAAACAGTTGAAATGGTATAGAATCAAAGTCATGAGTAGAGGTGAACTTTTCACAAAAATACGCTGTTGGACAGAAGAAATCTCTCTCTCTCTCTCTCTCTCTCTCTCTCTCTCTCTCTCTCTCTCTCTCTCTCTCTCTCTCTCTCTCTCTCTCTCTCTCTCTCTCTCTCTCTCTCTCTCTCTCTCTCTCTCTCCAGTACCCGACCCGTTGCCGTCCTTGGGATCATAGAGAATGGCAGCTGAGAGACAATGCCTACATCAAAGCATTGAAGAAACCTTAAGCCTCAGCTGATCTAATATAATGTAGTCAGTCGTTGTTTTTTCTCTCAATAACAATTTCATTTTTTTACATGCTATCAAAACAAATGAAAAATTATTTGCAATGTGAAAAATTCTGCTCTTGAAACTTTGAAGGAGGATGGAGTTAGACGACATGCCTCTCCGCACTAAAAACGGTGTACCTGACATGGCCGAGCGAGGGGAAACACTAGGTCAGGCATTGCCCTCAATGCTGGGTCCGATTTTGATGGAATGACAACCCTTAGGTTACTGAGGCAAAGGTGTACATTTAGGTGGGCCTCCCAGGGTAGCTGCCTTTTAAAGGTAGCACTATTGCTCCTCTCCTTGTAGGGCCCGCCTGAACTGTGGGAACCCATCCTAAATTCATTTTATATCCTCCGACTAATGAATATTAATCCTCAGCCTTCGACCGAAGGCACACTTTTGAGTCTCACTTTGGATTCTTCTGTTCAAGTGAAAAGTAAGGAATTAGAATAACATTAAGACCCTCTGAGTTAACAAAAACGAAAAATAGATTTAGTCAGGATTCAGTCTTGACCTATTTTGATTCTCTGTCTGTCATCGAGAACTAATCTGGGTTTTTAAATACTAGAAAGTGAAAACTAAATGTCAACGCTAAGATTTGAAAAATATATATTAAATAGACATTCAACAAATGAAGTAACTTTTAGACAAAGAGAAAACAAAAAATAAATCTGAGTGTCTTGCTATATAGTCACAGATAACTCCAAAGTTAGAATAACAAAACGTGACACAATGGAGAGTGTAAAAGGAACAATCATATTTTCCAGTAATTAAGATGAGCCCATTGAAAAAAATATTTTATTCGACTTTTTATAGAAGAGTAGAGTGTAAGATTGCGAAATTATAATAGAAGCAGAAATATAGAAACCTCTTTAGAACTAGCAAAACTAAAATTTAAAAGGCAAATTATTCCATAGATAATTACAATTTTGGGTAAAAATGGAAAAGTAAGACCATATGTACCAAAATACTTACAATGCAGTTATGGACACACAACAGCAGCAATACTACAGCTATTCCAGATGTGCATACTGTAGATCAAATGATCACACAGCAAGGTGGAACTGTGGTAAAGCGACTAGTATAAACAGTGATCACAAAACAAAGTGCTTCAAGCTAGAACTGGAATTCAAAAAAAAAAAAAAAAAAATAATCATGTAACGTTGAACTAGAACAAATGAACAATATACTGTATAAGATGACAAATTTTTTTTAACAAAAATTAGGTAAAGAAAATACAATCCTAAAAGACTAAAAGATTAAAAACCGACATCATGGAAGAATTAGAAGAAAAAACGAAAATAATGTTTCTGAATTTCAAAATATAAGAAAGACCATTAAATTAATTCATTTTGAATAATACTAATTTACAGCTTTCAGCAATCAAATTATGAATAGAGAAAAGTACCTGCGCATTCTGCAACTTGTGCAGTCAGCGAAATAAAATATAAATAAATGACAATAATTAATTAACAATTGACATCCACGGACCCTTTTAGTAGTTGACAGTTTTAATGCCTATAACCGTACTTGGGATTGCAGTTGTATATCGCCAGGTCTTTCAAAACCTGCAGTAAAACAGATAGTGATTTCAATGGGAACGAAACAATTACGTATTTCTCAAAAGCGCACGTTTTTTTTTTTTTTCAGTGGATATCACACTTTGCTAGTGATCATGTTCCAATTTTAATTTCACTTCAGCAAAATGATCTCACTAAGTATATTCCGCATTACAGTGTTCAGAAAGCTGATCGGGAACTGTACCAGGCACTCACAAGACAAATTCCCCCTATCCGCATATCTAATAGGCAACAACAAATCCAATAATTTTATTACAAAATCTATAACAAATACCATAGATAAACCCATACCCATTTTAAACCACGCCCTAACAAACATAAAGAATCTTGGTGGTCTGATACCTTTTCAAAATCAATACAACAAAAACATTCAGTTCGAAGAAGGTTAAATAATCTAAACAAAGGTTTCAATATGATTGATAAATCCCAACCTTTACCAGGAGATTTACTAAAAACAGTCATGGTGATAATGGAAACTGATTTACTAAAACCAATATACAACAAACTCTCTAAAAAGTTTCGATAGGAATTTATACAAAGATGAATGTCACCAAATCATTACGTATCAGACTTCCCAAGCAACAATCTTATGCAAAAAGTATAGAAAAAAATTCAGTAAAATAAATGGGACATTTGTCAAATCGTCAAGAAAAGAGGGAAACAAGACTTTGACCCCAAGAAACAGAATCAAAGCTTCTAAATTCTGAAGCGACAGAAGATATCTGTTACTCTAGAAAATATAGTGTGGAAGAATGAGATTATGCCTCCTCAAATTGTAATAATATATACTCCTGGTAGAAATGACATTTGTTGTGAAACGATCAAACATCTAGTACCATAAGCTAAAGCATACATTATCGAGTTCTGTAATAATTAATGTCTCACAAATTATTCCTTTAAGAACGGCATAACGCCAAAATTATTCACGTCTCCAAACCAGGAAAAAAATCCAGGTTATGTAAACAATTACTAAGCAATTTTGCTAACAAATTTGGTTTTGCAAATGTTAGAGAAAATATTAAATGCATGACTTGTATGGCACATACAAGTCATCGCAGCACCATAAATTGACTCTCCCGTAAAGAAAATCTAATCCATAGAGGATTTGAACGCTAACGGAGAACGATAGCTATTTTATTAGATTTGCAAAACGTCTATGATACCACAGACGGTATTCAGTACTGAAAAAATTATACAAAAACAGTATACTTGGTCACTTGCCAGTTTTCATCGGAACATTCTGACAGGCCTTACCTTTGATGTACAAACTGATTTTTTTATATTCAAAGACTTTCCTACTTGAAAACGGAGCTCGGTAGGTAGTGCTTTTAGCAGTACTGTCTTTACACTAGTTACAAATGACATCATTAGTCAATTACTATTCGGAATCAAAAATAATGTTTACAGAGACACTTGTCCTATGTGCTAGACAGCGTCAGACATGGGACATGCCGAACTTACCGTCAGTAGACACATGGGCCTCATCAGTGCGTTTCCAGTTCACCTGGGAAAAACCACAACAGTTAGCAGTCTTGTTTTATAAAAGTGTAAATTTTATAAAAATGACGATATTGACTTAAATGTACAGATTATCCTATGCCCAAATCCAAATGCAGAAATCCATAAAATTTTTGAGCTTATGGACAAACCTTCATGACACTGGTGTATGAAGCAACTGTTGCCTCTGTTCTAGACTATGGGTGTTAGATCCACAGTTCAGGTTTAGATACAACTTATATTGAGTGATTTAGAATATACGTTGGAACTTTAAAATCTTTGCCCAACTCTTCTATCCAGGTTAAATGTAACCACCACTAAATCTTCATCGTGGCTTAGTCATTTGGTTTGTGCAGTAAAAATACGGGCATCTCATTCACCAACAAAAAACGTTTCTGATCAAGGAGGGTACATAATCACTCACCACCTATCGTGATTCGACTCAGCAGACTGAGTCAACAAATATAAATATAAAATTTCCCCCAATAATAGAAGCGCCTCCCCCTTGGATTAGGCGCACGGTACAGACTTGTACACACTTAAATTATTTATATGAAAACTATACATATACCCCAGACACCGTAAACAAAACGTAGTAGAACACATAAGACATAAAGGTTCATACTGTGCAATATACAGTATTTCCAAATCTTTGCAACAATATCACCCAATATTCCCTGCCTATGAATGCCTGTCTTTCACAGTAGAAATATATGCAGTAGGGTCGACAATAAAGATTATGTAAGATATGCCATCACAGAAATTTGTAATTTTCAGGTACTCGAGAAGAGCTGTGGAAGCCCTTCAAAATTTACAGTGCAAAAAATACCCTTGCGCAACAAGTTAACTCATCACTTCACAGATTATAAAAGTTGATAAAAGTATAGAGATATATTGGATTTTTGCCTGTGTGGGCATTAAAGGAAATGAAAAACCCAAAAATGAGGAACTAAAAGCTGGAATTACTGACAAAATCACATGTACATATTCATATTAATGATTTTGCAACATCTCGAAAACCCATTATAATCAATAAATGGCAGAGTATATGGACTGGTGATCCTTAAAGGAACAAATTAAAACTTATCAAGCCAATTCTTGGAATTTGGAATTTTGATACTTCTTAGAATTTGATGAATAGTCGACATGAACCAGTCTCTTTATGTGCAGACTGCAGAGTAATACTTAACATTTAAATTTTTTTTTTTTGCATAATTGTCTAGAATGTAATGGACTTTGAATGTAAATTTTGGAAACAAAATCAGTTAAAGAAATTTGATCAGAATCTCCATTTTCAGTTAACCCAATCATAAAATTTTGAAAAATAGGTAAATAAAATCTAAACTTTATTATCTGCCCCAGTTTATTAGAGCTGAATAAATTAGCTCAGTGTTGTGGTTTAACTATCTAATGAAAATCTAGACCCTGGTGCTCTGGAACTCGAATCACAGTATACTGAACCAGTCTGGAAATAACCCTGTCATTGGTGTTTGATAGGCTTTAGAATAAGAAATATTTCACTTATTAGTTTAAAGAACACTCTGCATGCAGCAGCTTTTTAGTTTTCTGTAAAAGAAAACTATTGAGATGGCTATTTGTCTGTCCGTTCGCACTTTCTGTTCGCCCTCAGATCTTAAAAACTACTGAGGCTAGAGGGCTGCAAATTGGTATGTTGATCATCCACCTTCCAATCATCAAACTTGCCAGATTGCAGCCCTCTAGCCTTAGTAGTTTTTTTTTTTATTTAAGGTTAAAGGTTAGCCTTGGGCGAAAGTTTCATGGGCCGCGGCTGAGAGTTGCATACAGAAAACTCGGTTGCGACCAAGAACTTCGGAGCGTTTTTTACTTGTTTTCATTTTAATAAGATACCAATGATGACAAAATCTTTTGTTAAAAGACACCGGAAAGATGCGGTTGTAAGTGGCTATAGTCGTCCAGTGAATTCTTATAGGGGTTTGTATATTATAGGCGGAAGACATTTAGCATGCGCTGCGAATATTCATGAGTCAGTTCTTCTTTTGTCGGTATGCTTCACTCATCCAGCTGTGAGGACTCGATGTTAGGTTCAATTAGCTTCATTAATTCACCGAAAGTGTCTGCAATTGTCTATATGAGCAAACTTGCCGGCGCAGGCGATCGCCCAGATCACTAGAGGTATGCGTTGACGTCACGTTTAACCGGTCTCTCTCTCTCTCTCTCTCTCTCTCTCTCTCTCTCTCTCTCTCTCTTTTTGAGTCACTATTTATGTTTTTATTGATTTAGTAATAGAACTTTATTCTTATGGCGAATTTGGCAATGAAAATTTGCCATATTTCAATTTTACAATTACCTGTGTTCGGCCAATCTTCGTTATAAATGAAGTTTTCTTTATATATCTGAGGGACAGAAACAGCAGCAGCAGGCACCATAGATAAATTACCTGTGAAAGAAACGCCCAATAGCAGCAGTAGGAAATCATTCATAAATCATCTTTCGAAGAAAAGCAACAGAAGCATCAGAAATCATTCATAAAACTGTCTTTTAAAGGAAATGAACGCCATTCAAAGCAGCAAATAACAGTTTACATTTTCACAGGAAGATACAACATAAGCACCGGAAATCATTACTCAATTTCTTTTTAAGGGATGTAAACACCTGTAGCATCGATAGATATCATTAATAAATTGCCTTTGAAAATCAGGTACAGCAGCAGAAATCGTTTTAAAATTATCTTCTGCACAAAAAAACCAGCTGTAGGACAGACATCATTAATGGATATGCTTTTAAAGGAAAGACAGCAGCATTAAAAATGGTCGAGCATCTTTTCATTACGTAAATTGGCAGATGGAATTTTGCAGATATCTCTCTTATACACTTGTCAATGTAGGGGATGTTTCTGGCACCTTTAGATTTTTTTTCATATGACTACATATGATTGCTTATTATAGCCGTGATACACCAGTGTTACTTTATATCCCTCTAACTCCTATACATTATGAAAGAGTTTTTCCACAAAGACTCAATTAACTGATACTAACAACATTCGTGCAAACATAGTGTGCTCAACTTTCTGCATTCTTTTATTAGACCATAAGGAATCCACGTAAAAAAGTCACAGGAAACAAATTCACATTAATCTTTCCTAGATAATGACCCCCAAGGATTTTAACCCGGTATATATCCATCTTTGCGGCGTGTTTAGTACAAGTCCGTTGGGGTTTACCGTAAAAACATAAAAGATTTAAAGATAATGACCTCCAAGAAATATACCGTAGTCCTAGGTAACAACCCCCGAAAAACCCTTGGGGGTCACTATCTAGGAAAGATTAAAATTATTTTCTGTTTTATTACTTTAATTGCCACGCCAAATTAATGTGACTTCTTTTCCTGTGGTTTTTTTTCCTAGCCAAAATTGTGACTGTTTTCTTGTGGCTTTATTACCGGCCACCGTCCCCGACCATAAGTGCAGACATACATAACGAGCGTGTGTCGTTATTTTATTTCATTGTTTCAGTGTGGTTTTGTTATATTCAGTATATATAAAATGTGTATATATGTATATATATGTATATATATATATATATATATATATAAATTATATATATATATATATATATATATATATATATATATATATATATATATATATATATATATATATATATATATATATATATATATATTATGTATATAGATATGGTTATAAGATGAAGGCTACTGAAACTTACCTTTGGCAGGTGAAATCTGACTCCAAAAATGGGTTCTGGTAAAACCATATGCAAAAGATTTCGGCTGAGGGCCTTCTTCAAGGGGCGAAAGTTATTAGGTAAATACTTAGGTTTCACTTAATTAACTATATTTACATTAGAAAACACGCATATCAGAAGAATGGAAGCATAAATAAAGACAGATAAACAGAGTCTTGAAGTATAATAAAGTTAATAAACAAATGATTAATTCTCTGAAGAAACTCAAAGGGGGCCCGCTTCAAAGGGCGCCGCAGGGGAGAGGAACAGTGGTTATGCCTCTGCACACACAAGATGATAACAGGTTCATAGCAGGCTAACTCCTATCTGCAGTCGAGAACACACGTGGTCACTTAGCTGCAGTAAGGCGCTTGATCAAGGAATTGAGAAGTTGCATGAAAGGTGCTTAGAAAGGACTCTTTTCAAGTAACTGAGATTTTAAACAATTACGCTACACTTCACTTCACTCGTTCATAAATTAACACAGCACAAATAAAAGCATTACAGGTCTCATTGTAGGTATATCACACTACGAAAAGGAAACGAAAAATAGCAAAAGATTGATATGGACATGACTGACATAAGAACCTTGACTCTGGTACATTACCTTTGTCAGGAGACGGATTCCTCGTCGTCGGGGGTCGCCAGCAATGGAGGGTAGTGTTACAGGGATTCACTACAAAAGTAATTGGGTTCTGGACAGCAAAGGGGGAGCTCAAGGGAACCAGGGAGGCTAGCAGTGTCCTGGATGAGTTTCCAACAAATGAGGTCTAAGCTCTTCTGAGGACGATGTTCCCTTGTGAGGCCCATATATAGTTTCAGGAGATTACGATCCTGCTCCTTGTAGATGGCGCTGTATGGTGGTGGGACCTCATTTCCTGTAAGGGTCTCGCACATGGGGGGTGGGGGCATCTTGGCCCAGGTGTTCAAGATGGCGCCAATCACATGGGTCTGTTGTTAAGCATGGGAGTCACTTTCTCTTTTGACTGAGGCGGGATTAGCATCTCTGACAGAACAGCACCTGAAATCAAGGTCTCTGGGCAGTCACTTGGACTAGGAAAAGGGATTAAGAGCTCACCCAAAAAGGGGTGAAATTAAAACAATGGACATTATTTGGATAGAAAGTGAAATGTTCTTATATTGTATCTTAATTAACTTCTTGGAGGATGAGATGGCGTGTGCGAGATTTACCTCATTACACCTCTCCAACTCAGTTTCATTCACACCCTAGGAGGAGTTGGAATGGCTACAATCACGTTAGCTCTTCTGACAAGCTATCCTCTCTTCACAACCTTTGGGTTACATCATTCTAAATTTTAATTCATCTGCAAAAGATCAAAGCCAAACAACAACAAAGAAAATCACTTATGACATTTGCTCTACTAGCAGAATTAATTATGCTGCTGACAATACTAATAACCTCAGTTGAAAATGGTACCAAGCAGCAGTCAAAGAAAATAAAATGAAGTGAGATTGTTACCTAACTGTTAACAAATCAAAATATAACAATAAGGGGTTGATAAGGTTACTCTGAAAATACTCCATGTGCTTACTAGTAATAGACTACAGTCAAAAGGTCATGCGGTTATTTCGCCTTGGAGAGGCAGTACAATGAAGTAATTGTGGACTTATGTTAGGTGATGCCACAGTACTTAAGGCCACTTTCACACTAAGGTGGCACGTCACATGTGGCAAGTGATGAGTGGCACGGTGATTTTAGACCAAGATAGCACGTTGCCACGCGTTTCAGGGTGGCAGTCCACTTCACAGTGCATAAGATGGCATCATCGGATGAGGAGGTTATTGTTGCTTTGATTGGTGCTATGGTTGCCCGCAGAAGAAGAAAAAGGAAGAGGTACTGGATACATCCGTATCTTAAAGATAAAGTAGAAGCTCACAGTATTTATGTAGTTGCAAAGCAACTAGAGCTCGATGAAGAGAAGTTCCAGCTTCTTTTACCGAATGCCCTGTCTTGTTCATCCTTCGAGATGTGCTGAGGTGATGTTGTGTCAGACAGACATTTGTATTTCTCCACAGCCTCTACAAATTTTATGTTAAATAGTTCGTTGTCTGGAAGAGGCATACTTGTAGTTGTGCACGAGAGCAAGCACAAAAGACAACTGACAACAAAAAAGACAACTGTTTCCTACAAGGCTGCGTGTCCCTCTCATCAGGCAGTGTTGTCACATGTGCTTGTGCAAATCTGTCTAGTCTCTTGAAAACTAATCAACATGTGCTGTACTTCCAAAAGTTTTCATTTTATTATATATTTTGCTATTGAAATAAAAAAAAATGTAGTACTACATCGTCTAATAATAAGCTTGGAAGTGAAAGTTCCATTAAAGTTTGGCATCACAGTCCGGGGTGGCAAGTCGCACACTTAAAAAAAATGGACATATTCAATGTCAGAGGGGCATGCAAGTCGCACTTGGCTCATGTGACGAGTCACGCCACCTCGGTGAGGAAGGTTTCATAGACTTCCTAGCGTTCGTTTTCAAGTGGCGTGCTAAGTGCCATGCCACATGCGATGTGCCACCTTGGTGTGAAAGCA
This sequence comes from Macrobrachium rosenbergii, assembly GCF_040412425.1. NCBI lineage: Eukaryota > Metazoa > Arthropoda > Malacostraca > Decapoda > Palaemonidae > Macrobrachium > Macrobrachium rosenbergii. Next base: position 54,663,174 of record NC_089761.1, on the reverse strand, counting down.
GCCTAAGAGCGACAGTTCTGTACCATTCAGTGCATCATAAATAGAAGTGCCAGCAGGCACTTTTATAAGTACATGATGTATCGGTACGTAGTATCAGTTATGGGGAACCAGAGGTTCATAAATTACAAGGAAAGAGGATAGTAACAAGAGGGAAATATCTTACACTTTGGGAGCCACTAATATCGCAGACTGGTAACATGGCACTGCGCCATATTGGCATTCATATGGGAAGGGCCTAATGGCTCTGTTTTACACAATTTAAAATATACCATGCTCTTATAGGTGTGGAAGGGAAGTCAAAGGACTTATATTACTTGAATGTCTGGCAATTTGCACTCTGCATTGGCAGAGTGGGAGGTAAAGTAAACACGGGGAGCCATTATAAGGCTCCACAAAAGGGATTCATGAATGGGTAATGTTGCCAAAGCAAAATGTTAAATTAAGAGATTTGATAAGGAAACAAAATGATCAAAGAGGTAAAAGAGAATATTACATGAAGTTAAATTACAAAATTATAAGGAAAACAAAATAGAAAGAAACCTGACATGCTCCTCTGGATAGAGGTGCCAAAGATCTACGTAGGATAAATGTGAGGCGCTGTGCCAGACTGACACTAGTGTCAGGGGAGCTCAACAGATCTCTTTAGGCTACCTGGAGCTTCCTATGCCCGTGACCTTTCTTCCATGGACCTCTTTTAGGTCGATGGTTTGACTTGGTTAGGGGGCTTGGTGGAACCAAATCTAAGGAAGATAAGTGAGTGCCACCTGTTCTGGCTTCTTTGACAGCCAAAGTAGTGGTATTCTTTGGAAGCTCTACCACAAGTCGTCGCAGTTCCTTGAGTTCACATGGCACAATCCTTCCTCACAATTGATTCTGTGGATGACTGGGAAAGAGAGGAAGAGGTCGTGGTAAGCATGAGAGGCTCACAGGACACAATGACCAGCTCAGGCACAGGTTGTGAGGCCGCACCTTTGGATGAGCTTCCTCTGGGGTCGGAGGAACCTGTCGCTTTTACCAGCACTGGTAGCAGAGTCAAACTGGGATCCGGACTGACTGGGATCTCTTGAATGGAGATCTGTGGCATGCTCTGGCACCAGCACTAAGGCAGGTCCAGGCACAGGAATCAATTCTGGAATTTCTTCAACGTCCGTGATGGGTGGAACATGGCACTGTCCAGGACACTCAAGTGGCACTCTCAGAGATTTTGCATTAAATTTGGGATCTCCAGGAGAGAATCTACTGTATGAGGTGCTTTGGCACTGGCAATAGGGCAGGCCTGCACAGGAAGGAGATTTGAAATTTGCTCGGATGTAGCTTGGCACTGCACAGTGTGCTTAGGTGGCACTGGCAGTTGATTTAAGGCAGGTTTGTGAGGCTCATTCATGCCTGATGAATGATTTGAGGGGTTTGGACCTCTGAATTGTCATAATTTAGAGGGGGACTGGAGGTCTTGTCCCAGGAGGATATCATAACCTCCAGGAATGTAGCTGGCTACTGCAAGGGTGCAGGTTTTGGATCGGTGAGGTCTCGTGACTCTCAACTGAACAGTAGGGAGTATCAGTTTAAAGTGGCTGATACTTTCAATTGTGATGAGTTTACGCTGGTCAATGTTAGCCCCATGGGGAACCTTGTCTTCCCTTATCAGGGATATTTGCGCGCCATAATCATCGAATACCTCGACCTGGTGTGCAGATTATTTACCTCAAGGAGGTGCCACATATATGGGACCCTCGGCTGGAGGGTGTAAGGATTTAGGGTTTGTAACTGCCAAAGCAATGGTGGGTGTACTTGTTTTATTTGGGCATTTTGCCCACAGGGCAGAGTGCCCATAAGCCTTACAGGCAGTGCAATAATTTTTGTTATAATCCTTACTTGGTACTTTCCCATTGGAGGGAGCAGGCCCTTTGCTTTTCATCCAAGAGCCAGACGTGGCTTGGTGGGGTGTGGGGTGTTGTCCCATTTAGGAACATAGAGGGAGTTTCTGGCTGATTCTCAGCCTTCAGGTGGCACTGTTCAGTGGGGTGCCCTGTCCTTTTACAGTGTCAACACACTATTTTTGGGGGGTGTCCATTCTTGAGAGCTTTTTGAGAACTGGTTGATGGATGTGATGAGGGGTATAATTTTTGTCTGTGGGAATTAAGATGAGGATGGTTGATGTTCCAGATGTCGGCCCAGTGACAGCACTTGGACACCATTTTAGGAGTCTTATCGCATAGATGAGTAGTGAGAGCTGGCGGTTCATAGAATAGGAAGTCCTCGAGCTGGAAAAGTTCGAGAACGTCCTCCACACTAGTGGCTTTGAGGGAGTCTAGCCATCGTTTTAAGGCATGTGAATTTTTGAAGATCCACTCTGACCAGTTTTGGCCTGGTTCTTTGGGGATTCTTCTCCATCGATGCCTCCAATGGTCAGGAGTTATCTCAATGGTTTTTATAATGGCTTGGTGGACACAGGGACTTCGGATGGTCTGAATTGGACAGATACTTGGGAAGTCACACAAGGACTTCGGATGGTCTGAAATGGATGGATATTTGGGAAGTCACGCAAGGACTTCAGGTGGTTCAGATTGAATGGATATTTGAGGAAGTTACGCAAGTACTGTGGGTGGTCCGAAATGGATGGATATTTGGGGAAGTCATGCAGGGACTTCAGATGGTCCAAAATGGATGGATATTTGGGGAAGACACACGAGGACTTCAGATGGTTTGAAATGAATGGATATTTGGGGAAGTCATGTAAGGACTTCAGGTGGTCCGAAATGGATGGATACTTTGGGAAGTCATGCAAGGACAAGTCATGCAAGGACTTCGGATGGTCCAAAATGGAAGGATAAGGGGTCCCGTAAAGATGTAGTGTTCGAATGAACAGATAAGAAGTCTTGGATGGAGTTGGATGGTTCGCAGTGAAAGGATATGGGGTACCGTAAGGACGTAGATTGTTCGAATGAACGGATAAGAAGTCTCATATGGACTTGGATTTAGCACAATGTTTAATGCACGCCTTAAATAATGATTTGCTTACAGACATTGGAGCTGGCTGGTGGTTAAATAAGGCTTACGAATTGTGTTGCTCTGGGCAATTTGGAAGCAGTAGTCTCTGGTTATACAGAATTAGATGCGTGAATAAACAGTTTGGCTGGTGTCTCAGCCAAGGATAAAATGCATAAAAGGTGACAAGGGAAAGATTGGGCTTATTTTGAAGTGTGTGAGATTAAGTGCAGTAGAATATGACGAGTACAACAATCTTAAATCTGTCATGCACGGGCAAAGTTATGTTTGCTGAGATCGCATGCGCAAAAGAATGGAAAGAAATTACGTTACTCTACTGGACCTGATGAGCATATGATCATTGAGAAATGTGTTTACTTTACTGGTATGGAGTAACTTGCGACTGGGTTTGTTATGACGGGGTCTGCACGTGGGCAGCATCTGAAAGAGAATAAAAAAGCTGACGAATATTGAGAGCACGTGAGGTTTGTTATGACGGGCAGGAGTCAGCTCCAAGGTTGTTTACAGCCAAATGAGTGGGATAGCGAACACCTGGTCGTGTGCGAAGCTTAATGCAGAGCGTAATTTTGAGAGATGACCTTGTAGTTCTGGGAAATTTTCTCTTGTCTGGGAAATGAACGAAAAGGATGCGGTCTTTCTTACGGCTTACTTACTGGGAAGAAAACAGAATGGAATTTATCATGTGTGGCATTTTATTGAGAAATTAAAAACACAAATGCTAGACACAAATTTTGGCTCATGTGGCCTGAACAAAATCTTACGCCATTATACTGTAATATGCTTGCCTAACTTATTCCTAACCTCTAAGAGAGAGAGAGAGAGAGAGAGAGAGAGACAAGTAGCCCTCGTGGCTTCTAATGTGTGCCTAAATAAGTTTTTAAATGGAAAATTGTCCATATCACATGGAAAGGAAATACCTGCACTATTTCCTGTTGAACACATCGAAATTCACTTTTCACTTTATGTAATTAGGCTTTCGTGAAAGAGACACAAGTTATCATGCTTTAGCTATCAAAGCTTGTGGAATGGTTAGCAACTCTCTCTTCTCTATAACTGGATTGCATGCATATGGCCTAACAAATTCTTGACTCTGTTTCAGCCACGATTTTTGTTGTACCTAGCATAAAATAAAAGATAACACCGTACTTACTGTGGAGCTGGGCCACTTGTGCACTTATAAGGGGGATTTACACTAGTCAAAGGTTCATTTCCAATCTTGCAACCAGCTTCTAGCAAAGCAAAGCTGATAGTTGCAGTTGCAGGGGCTTGCAAGGGGGAAATTTGCAATATGATCCTGGCAAGGTCGCCACTGATATGGTTATAAGCTGAAGGCTACGGAAACTTACCTTGGGCAGGTGAAATCTGACTCTAAAAATGGGTTCTGGTAAAACCATATGCAAAATATTTTGGCTGAAGGCCTTCCTCAAGGGGGGAAGTTATTGGTAGACACTTAGGTTTTACCTAATTATATTTACATTAGAAAACACATATCAGAAGAATGAAAGCGTAAATAAAGACAGGTAAACAGAATCCTGTCGTATGATAAGGTTAATAAACAATGATTAATTCTCAGAAGAAACTCAAAGGCGGCCCGCTTCAAAGGGCGCTGCAGGGGAGAGGAACAGTGGTTATGCCACTGCACACAAGATGATAACAGGTCCATAGCAGGCTAACTCCTATCTGCAATCGAGAACACGTGGTCACTTAGCTGCTGTAAGGCGCTTGATCAGGGAATCGCGGAGTTGGACAGAAGGTGCTTAGAAAGGACTCTTTTCCAATAACTCAGATTTGAAACAATTATGTTACACATCACTTCACTTGTTCATAAATTAACACAGCACAAATAAAAGCATTACAGGCCTCATTGTAGGTGTATCGCACTATGAGAAGGAAACGGAAAATAGCAAAAGATTGACATGGACATGACTGACATAAGAACCTTGACTCTGGTACATTACCTTCATTGGGAGACGGATTCCTCGTCGTTGGGGGGCGGGGCGGGTGCACCGGCAATGGAGGGTAGTGTTAAAGGGATTCACTACAAAAGTAATTAGGCTATGGACAGCCACGTGGGACAGCAAAGGGGGAGCTCAAGGGTGCCAGGGAGGCCGGCAGTATCCTTGATGAGTTTCTAAGGTCTAAGCTCTTCTGAGGACGATGTGTCCATGTGAGGCCCTTACATAGCATCGGGAGGTTATGGTCCTGCTCCTTGCAGGTGGCACTGTATGGCGGTGGGACCTCGTTTTCTATAAGGGTTTCGCACGTGGGGCGTTGGGATATCTTGGCCCAGGTGTTCAAGATGGCGCCAGTCACATGGGTCAGTTGCTAAGCGCAGTAGTCACTTTCTCCTCTGACTGAGGTGGGATTAGCATCGACAGAACAGCACCTGAAATCAAGGTCTCTGGGTAGTTACTCGGACAAGGAGAAGGGATTAAGAGCTCACCCAAAGGGACAGTGACGAGAGGAGTCAATGGGGTCGAATTTTACCCAGAGTTAACCTTTACGGTTGAACTTAAAACAATGGACATTATTTTGATAGAACGTAAAATGTTCTTATATTGTATCTTAATAACATCTTGGAGGATGAGATGGCATGTGTGAGGTTTAACTCATTAAAATATATATATATATATATATATATATATATATATATATATATATATATATATATATATATATATATATATATATATATATATATATATATATATATATATATATATATATATATATATATATATATATATATGCTTCAGACATATAGATACAAGATTTTATTTGCCGATGGTCCCAAATCCAATGCTGGCGTTGGTTATGAAGTTTTTAGTGAATCTTTTAACCGAAGAGGTGCGCTTCCTTCAGTTGCTTCAAATTTTACAGCTGAGCTGTATGGCATCTTAGTAGCACTGGAACATATTACAACACTCCCAGTGTCTAGCTACACAATATTTTGTGACTCTAAAAGTGCCTTAGAGTCTCTGGAAGTCTTCAATACTGATCATCCCTTAGTGTTGAAGATCTTGCAGTGGGTCTTCTTGCACCATTATAGAGGAAGCATTGTTCCTTTTTGTTGGGTTCCTGCCCATGTGAATATATATATATATATATATATATATATATATATATATATATATATATATATATATATATATATATATATATATATATATATATATATATATAGTGTTTCTTAGTATACACATATTCGAAAAAAAGCACTGTACAATTAGAGAGGTCCTGACACAAGGAAAGTTTAGGAACCGTCCCAAAACTCAAGAAAAATGTTCTTTTATTCTGCATGCGTATATAGAGGCCATTAGTGAGATTGGCTGGCCTCGGGTTAGACGGCGGCAAGTGTAAGCATAAGTTTATTACCGTTATACTCTCTTTACGGAAAGTAAAAAAAAATGTATGGATACATGCTGCTCTTGTATAGTAGTGTGTGTATATATAATATACAGTATATGTATATATATATATATATATATATATATATATATATATATATATATATATATATATATATATATATATTCATATTCATATATGTATATACTGTATATATGTAAATTATATATATGTATATATAAGTAATATACATACATAATAAATAAATATATATATATATATATATATATATATATATATATATATATATATATATATATATATATATATATATATATATATATATATATATATATATATATATATATATATATATATATATATATATATATATGAGAGAGAGAGAGAGAGAGAGATAGAAACAAAATATTTTGAGTCACATGTGATTTTGAGAATATAATTCTTATTTTTGGGAAATGCTTGCCGCCCAGCGTATCCAGACGGCGTGTTTCGAGAAAATCCCCTTTAAGACTGGATTAAAGGTGCGTGTTGGCTCCACAGGATCTTCTCATCAGAAGTGTGAATGTTCTATGAAGACTTTGTATTTATTATTGTTTATTTTTATGCTAATCCTGCCGAGATTTCTTTCTTCTTTTCTCTCTTATTGTAATAACGACTTATGACTACTAGTATTGCTACTGCTAATAATAATAGTGATGACAATAATATAATCATGATAATAATTTTCTCTTTTCTTCTTATGGGATAATTCATCCACATTATTAATTTGGAAACCGCCGAATAAAGAATGTTAGCTTCCTTCACATGCTGCATTTAGCCATCTCAACTCAAAATATGTGGACCTTTCCAAGTTTAATGAAATACCAGGTCCGCTTGTGAAGGGCCTCTTGTCTTGTGTTACAACCTTTGTTTTTAACGAATATTTGGAAGGTTTTGTGGCTTATTTTTTGCTATTTTATAGTTACTGTAAACTGTATAGTATTTTTAGGGTTGTTATACACAAGTAGTTTTTATAGAGGTGCTGTGTTCTATTATAAAAATTTTGGTGTCTAATTGCCCTTTTAAATTATCTTTTGTGTAGTTTTTAGAGTAAAAATGAGGAAGGTGATATTGAAGAACGTCCGAATATAAAGGTTTGTAATTCTCAAACGTGTTTTGCTTTAGAGAAACAGTTATAAGATAAACAAACAAAAGAGCCGAGTGTGTGCCTAGCAACTCCCACCACTGCTGCTGCTGCTGCTGCTGCTGCTACCCGCGAACCCATCGCCCCACAGCTCTCCCCTTCCGTAGGACTTATTCGGGCGTCTCGTTTAGATTCCTGTTTGTTTTCTTCCCTCTTTATTACGAATTCCCCTTTTTTATAGTTTTCGTTCTTTGCATTCAATTTTTCTTCGTAATTACTCTGAAGATGTTTCCAAGGGAAGCATTCTTCCATGGTAATGTAGATTTGGATTTCGCGAATGAATATTCTTTTAAGGTCTCGCTACCACTACATTATGTACTACAACGTGTGCAGAAACCCGTCTACATTCAGTAGGCGTAGATAAGCCTACTTGCCAAATTCTTCTCCCCCTCTTTCTCCCTCTTCTCTACATGCGGCTTACAAAGAAGATTCTATAGTTGGTTTGGTGTAGCCGTCGACCGGGCTTTTTTCCTGTTGTGTTATATAAAGTTTTTAATTCATTTATGTTAATGTTCCTTTCATGTAATAATATATTCAGCCTTATCTTTTGATATTAAGCTTCTGAGCTTTCGTATTATATCTGTTGTACCGTACCTCCAGTCATTTATAAATTCGTAGCATTATGGATATGAGTAATTCGTAATGGGTAATGACTAAAGAGTGTAGAATCATAAATAGCACCCAAACAAGATATTCATGCGGTCAGATGCGAAAACTCCCGGTCTCTTGTGATTGCATTCTATTTGGGGTGGAAGTTTGTAGATGAACGTACTGTCAACAATCTTGTTGTGATGTCAACATTGGTAATTATGTTGCAGTCGGATTCTTCAGTGAAGTTCACGGAAATGCCCATATATTTTAAACTACGAAATCAACCGTCATTTTTGCATGTTATGATTTTTTAAATTTTTACGAAGATGTCAGAATTACAGTTAGTCCCTCCACGGAAAGTAACATAAATTTCTTCCGTTTTAATCCACTCGTGTTTCGTCTTCCCGGAGAAATGAGACAAGGTAAATAGACGCCTAAATTCGCGTTCTTCCATTTTTAATCTTTTACTTTAATGTGCACGTTTGGTTTTTTTTTTCCGGAGCTAACAACGGTAAAGTTTCCTCATATTTTCTCTATTTTTTTATAATCTGCTTTGCTTCTGCTTGAAGTAGATGAAGAAGCAATAAAGGTATTCTATTACTTGGGCATTAGTTAGTGGAGTAAGTTACGCTCTCTCTCTCTCTCTCTCTCTCTCTCTCTCTCTCTCTCTCTCTCTCTCTCTCTCTCTCTCTCTCTCTCTCTCTCTCTCTCTCTCTCTCTCATATGAGTGGTTATTTGTGGTGATAACAGTAAAGTCTGCTTGGACGGTCACCGTAACGTGATTAGAATATGTTAAACTCAACAACTTCTGTTTATCATTCTATTCAAGTAACTCAGCAGAGCTTCCTCAGTTGAACGTAAGCCAAATGCCTTTTCATGAGGTCCAAGGGAGGGAGAAATTTCCGAGTATGAAGTATATTAGGAATAAGAAAATATCAAGAATATTTAATCTACAGGCTTGACATTCAAGAACGTGTGTTGGTGTTGGATAAATTGCCTTGTCTAACTAAGTAACGGAAAAGGCCGTAACCTCATTACCTACAACGTCAGCACTATGTAATGAATGAATTGTTCTGCATAAAGAAAGGAAGGACTTGTGACAGGATCAAGTAAGACTCATAGATTTGTAAAATTGTGATGGAAAATCGTGAGAGCAGAGTATATTTAAGCTGAAAGAGATTTTAATAACCACATGGAAGGTTTAGCGGTGATTTACGGTCTTAAAAAGTCTTGGATAAACCGGGTACTGTTAACTAAATAAACAAACCCCACTTCTGAAACGAAAGCGTGGGAAAATGTTGTAGTGCGCGATCCGGAAACGTCATGGGAAGAAGCTTCTTTGGACACCTGCATTTCGGAGAAGAAGGAAGACTGGGAAGGGTTGAGGCTTGTTATCAGTATTACACACCTTTTACCTGGTGTGACCTTGGTCTCCTTCCGGTTTGGGATGGCTTTCGATTCTTTTTCAGGCCGAGACGCCTATCCTTATTTTGTAGTATTATTTGGAATTACTGGTTCTCTTTTATTTAACTGAATTAGAATCAGCTGACTGTAGAAGCTTTAGGTCTCTATTAAATCAGTTCGAGGTATCTGTTCTCTTTTCACACGGTTTTGCATCACACTCGTGTGTTTTAGGTTAATTTCTTGCGATCTGGGTTTTTACAGACATTCAAGCTGCTATTTATATACTCAACAGGCTCAACCGTTTTCAATATAATGGAGTTACGAGCTCCCCATGAAAATGATCGTGAACTACTTACATTAGATTTTGCCGGTTAGTAGGCTGCTAGAGAAGCAGGTTGGTATTATGCTGAGAAAAAGTCCTTAGCATAACCACGTCCTGGTGACGCGTTTGTATCATGGTAGTGTGAATGACCAACCTTTGGCAATTGTCGTGACTAACGGTTCAGAGAAAACGGCCCTGGGTTTTTTTTTCAATTTATGCTCGAGATCCCGTTAGAGAAAGTAAGGTTAATACATTCTTCTCTTTTTATCTTTGTCTTGTATATGTACAGCGTTTTAATTGACAGATGTTTATTATTCTATGACTGTTGAAACCAGTACCTTCACCTTAACCTTTTCTTAGATATTTTATAACCTAAAGTGTTTTATGAAATTAGGGTTATTGCCCTTTAGGTCTTCTCTCGTAACCGGTTCAAAGTAGAAACTTTAAGCCCAGGTTTTTTGTTTTTCTGTTTTTGTTTTTGTTGTTCGTGGTTGAAAACAGACACTCGTAAATTCATATAGCTCATAACATTGCTATCATTGAACGTTTATAAATGTTTGCAAAAAAGTTTCAGTAAAATTTATTTTACACAAATGAACCTTTAAAATGAATGAATATGAAGTTTTCTCTTATCATCTTTCAAGCTGCTGCTGAATTACGCAGAGGTGTTCATCAACTCCACTGTAGTGTTTTCGTCCTAATTTTGCATACAAATCCTCGTCCGTTGAACCAAAATGAGTACTGGTAGAGAGAGAGAGAGAGAGAGAGAGAGAGAATCTTCATTTTTTACTTTAAGGCTCCGCTGTCATTTACACCTGATGTCATTAGAGAAGGAGACTGTACCTGGCCATCACACTCAGTTGCTTGATTGCTTTTCACAGAGACCGTTGGCAGCAACTAATGCGAGAATCTTGTTGCTTGTCCGTTTGCCGAGCAAAGCCTGTTTAAGAAGTTCCTTGCAATCGGCCATGATGTGGCTGACCTTTTGCCTTCATAGGTCATATTTATTTTTTGTTTTATTGTGTACGGGTTCTGGTTTGTTGTGATAAGTAACGACTACTGGAAGCTTCGTTTAAAATTTCCATGATATATTTTGGACTTACAATACAGAAAACACTTTCGTAATTGTCTATTACATAAACGATGACTGCTACATTAATCTTGGAAGTAAGGGTTTTCAACGTGTAAGACCTTTGACATTTACAAAGCTGAAGCTTTTATTTACAAACAAACCTTATTTTCTTAGCGTTGGATTCTTACACCTAATATACCTGTTTATTTTCTCTCTTTTTCTCGACCTGGCCACACCACCTCACATCTGTGATCCTCCTTTCGTTTTTTCGAGGATGGCAGCTGTTACACCCTCTCTGGCAGCTTATTCTGTAGATACATTTCACACAAGAGTCTTCAACAACAGTGCTTTCTGTGTGTCACCTTAATCTGAAAGTTTAAATTTCTCCTCAGAAAGGAGACTTGACCTGATAGTCCTTCATTCTGTGGAACGGCTGTTCCCTTAGGGGTTTTTACTTTTTTAAGTTATTCCAGTGCCTTTTTATTGCCACAGTTTTATATTCCCTCGCACAAACTTTACTTTCTAAATTTCTTCCAGAAATTCTTATATACTTCTGCTACCAGTCATGAATCTCTCATTATCCCAAATCATCATCATATTTTTTCTAATGTCGACCGTTTGGTCACTTCTCTGTTTTTTCTACACTTTTCTTAGCGCTCTTCTTGTCTGTTCACATTCGTGTCAAAGAATGTTGGAGACATGAATTAACTGCGGATGCGGAATTTACTTTAAAATTGTCGTTTTTGTAAAGTTCACTTGGTACACCATCACACCTTGGCGAGGTTAGCACTCAGTACATTTCATATTTAATAAAAGGGTAATAGGAAAACACGCGTTCCAATAATGTTAAGGCGTTTGCTTACATACAACATGTTCATTGAGTCGTTTGTGTTTGCGTACCGCATTATATTTTATCTATATTATCCGGTTTTATTAAGAACCAAGCTGGCTTTGTTGCCAAAACAATTTTGATTGATGATGGTGATGGCTTGTTGATATTATGTTTACGCGTTGTTAAGATGTACGTTGCATTGTATTTACCATCCTGAAGATTCTCTCCGAGTGTTCGATTTCTGTATAAGACCTGGATAGCTCACTAGATGGGGTTTTCATAGAAAGGCATTCATTTCAGTGCAGGAGAGCTGAAAGCTTTCACTACGGGAGGGACGAGCCTAATGAAAGCCTCAGAGCGACCTCTTCTATTGTCGAAAAACCGTTACCTGTGCCATTCTTGTCGGCTGGTTCAAGGAGGTGACGGAGGTGGGTTTCTTTAGGCCTAACTGGGAGTAGGAATTGAGAGAGAGAGAGAGAGAGAGAGAGAGAGCGAGAGCGTATGTGAGTACTAAAGACAAGAGTCAGTCTTTCATGCAAATATTAAAGAGCGTGCATATATATTGGCGTGTCTGTGTATTAGAGAGAGAGAGAGAGAGAGAGAGAGAGAGAGAGAGAGAGAAATCAGCCCATTCGCATGTCTGTGTCGAGTTCAGATTAGAAAGAGAGAGAAAGAGGTGTTCCGTTAGATGGACCACTTTCATGAAGTTGTGCTTCGCGTCACGTACGGTAGAGTGGAAGGAGGAAGACGTTGTAGCCAGTCTTATTTGCACACACTGCCTCTCATCAACTGCTAATATTTCCCGTCTTCAGGGTCCGATTATTTGTTCCGCTATTTTCGTGTCTGGGTATTTTTTTTTTTTTTTAACTTGCTGCTCCGAATCGCTCAGTTATTTTCGTTTCTGGCGAGTGGCAGTTGGTCTTTGTTAAGTGTGTTTGTGTGTGTGTGTGTATGTGTGTGTGTACGCATGTGTGGAGGATTTGTTAGATTTTAAGACTTTTCCTAAATTTCAAGTGGAACCCCCTCTCTCTCTCTCTCTCTCTCTCTCTCTCTCTCTCTCTCTCTCTCTCTCTCTCTCTCTCTCTCGTGCGTCCTGACCATCAGATATCGTAATCTTTTTTTTTTCTTTCTTTCAAGGAAGTGCTAAGTAAATCTTTTTTGCATTGAAGTACTATAAATACGAATAGAACGTTATGAATGGCATTTCATTTGATGGTGCGGTAAGTTTTCTAAATGATTGTGTCTTGTTTTGAGAAACTTCGGCTTTGACCACCAAAATGATTTTATTTTAATGTTTTTATTTTTTTACTTTCGTCTTGGGTATGAGGGTTACATTTTAAATAAGTATACATTACGAATGGTGAAATTTACACCTTGAACTATGTGATAATGTTACCTGACTACTCTTTTTTCGACGAAATTGCTTTTGTATCCTGTATTTCATCATATCAGCAACAAGTGGGTTTTTTTGTGATATAGTTTTGAATGTTGACGTGGACTTAATCGAAAAAATGCAATCAAAGATTATAATTTTTTCTCCGTATAACAACGTAGCCAAAGGTCAAGATATCTTGATTAAAAAATAAATGAGATTAATAACAACTGTATCATAAAAAATGTAAGATAAGGTACAGTGGTCCCAATACAGATTTCTTTTTTTCTATTGGTTTATTTATTTATTTATTTATTTATTTATTTATTTTTTGCTTTACGTAGGCTGCAGATAAGATTTCGACGGCTTCAGATTAGGTCCTCGGAAGACTACGATTTTGTCCAATATTTTCCCTCCAACAGTGTTGTGTGTACTGAATCAATTGCAGTATGACTTTGGGAGTAGGAAGTGGTTGTGGGCCCAACCCTGGTGATTAACCATTCGGTATTCTCTAGACTTACATTTGAATTTGTATTTTATTAGGCAGGAAAGAATCCTACTCGCCATGATTGCCAGGACATTTACAAGAAAATTTTTATATGTGCCATTTATCATCTTTTATTCGTGCTTTCCTAAACGTTTGGGGAACTCGGAAAGCCTTACAGTACATCACTTGAAGGACTCATATGAGAGAAATGAGCTTTGGAAACGTCTAGTCTAGTCTCGATTCCACGCCCACGAGAATCGAGTTCCGGCTCGACCAGTCTGGTATTTTCATAGGAAAATTTTGTAATCTCTTCCGTTGTCGAAGCATTAGTTATGAGGGAAAACGTTAGATCCTGTTTCTTGACATTTAAAGCATTTTCTCTCTTCAAGAGGTGCCGAATAACCTTTAATGTTGGAACACTTAGCCTTCGACTCAGGGCGCCAAATAACCTACAACTTCGACGGCATGTAACTTGTTTGCGATAACGGCATAAGGCTTTTTATTAAAGCATTTATAATCATGAGTTGTCAGTGTTTAAAATCCATCAGCGATAATAATAACGGATCTGAGTCGTCGTAGAACTCTTGAATGCGTATTTATTTTAATTCTGAACGAGTTTAGTAGTAGTAGTAGATACAAGGCCTTTGTTTAACTTTATATTAATTTTATGTCTGTTCTGTTTGTGCAGTTAATAATTTTTCAAAGAAACAGCATTAAAAACTTTGGTTATAAATTCCCCCGAGGCATTTTTAAATTAGTTCACCGATATATTTCTTGATTTGAACTAATTAGCTGGCCTGCATTAAAGTGCAAACTTGTGCCATTCTAAAATTTTTATGGCTTATAAGGATCACGGTCTGCCAGGCTTAAGAGGATATTGATAAACTTTAAAGCAAGATCACTTCAATCTTGAATAGCCTATGTTTTTTATTTTACTTTTTTGTACGTGATTTTTCCAGAATTGTTTCTTTTTGAAAGCATATGGATTTCTGTCTTATTGATTTGTTTCGAATGCATTGCTTGGTTATATTGCTTTTTAAAGTAAGGTGCCTTATTCAATTTCGATGCTTAGCAATGATTTTAATGCACTTGCCTAAAACATTGCACTACACTTGTATTTCGAGTTGAATAACCAAAGAATTATCGTTTTTTCTGGCTATTCCCGTGATTTTTCTTTCGTGGATGCGGGACATTACGCTATAGTTAGGTATTTCCACACACACACATACACACATATATATATATATACATATATATATGTATATATACTATATATATATATATATAATATATATACATATTATACTATATATATATATATATAAATGGTCTACTCTGGCCATATATACAGTATATATATATATATATATATATATATATATATATATATATATATATATATATATATATATATATATATATCTTATATATATATATATATATATTCTTCTTCTTCTTCTTTTAACGTGCCTTTTTTCCCATTTTTGTATGGGGTAAGCACGATGCCTTCTTTGAAGGACCTTTGATTTGGCTTTGGGGGTAGACCTGTAGTCTCGATCGGCTGCCCTGCCTGACATCGCTTAGACCCCGGTAGCGTATGTTTCATGTATCATACCCGACCCAACGCCCTTTCTTCCCATATATATATATATATATATATATATATATATATATATATATATATATATATATATATATATATATATATATATATATATATATATATATATATATATATATATATATATATATATATATATATATGGTTCATCAGGTGTGTAAGGTATGCGTGGATAATGGAAGGGTTTCTGGAGAGGAGTAATTTCTTCTGTATAGAAAGGAAAATTGTGTACAAGTATCTTGAGGAATTACAGGACATAGCATCAATTTGTATGTCAGGGTAGCTCTTGGAATGATATGAGAAAATAAAATAGGTGAAACAAGGATTCATACAGGAATAGCAATATGGTTTTGGCAAGGAAGCGGCTCTGTGGATCAAATGTTTCCAAGTATAAAGAAAAAGTTATGCGCGTTGTACACGGAATTAGAAAATGCTAATTATAAAATTGGTATAAATGGAATTGCTAGGGTGATGGGGATGTCGGATGTAGATGGTAATGGGCCGAGGGAAATTGTAATTTTAATGACAAAATATGTAGACAAGAGAGTAAATGGATTGGTGTAGGGTGGATCTTAGGTCTGGATTTATATGTCTCTGTCTGTTTTAGTGGATGGAGTACTGTAACAAGTCAAGGAAAGGACAGGAAGTTTATGTGCAGACGTGGGATATGAAATGGAGTTGTTAGTGGTGTGTGGAACATCTGATTTTTGCAGAGGACACAGAATTTGGTTGAGATATCAAAGGGGCTCAAGATTTTTAGTTTATAAGCAGAGGAAGATGAAATTTGGGTTTTGGAAATAGCAAGGTTATAAGACGAAAAGGAAGGTAGGAAGATGGAGCAGTGTGGATGATGAAAGAAGGTGAAAGTTGTTGAATTGTATTGGTATTTGGGAGGAAATATATTGGATGGGGAAAGAGCGGAATTGCAGAATAGAGGAAGCAAAGAAGGTTGTAGAATCTTTGTGGAAGGACTGGAAGAGAACGTCAGTGTTTAGGTAAGGGATAGTTGAGCCTGCTCTCCTGCAGTGGCATTGCTGAGTGAAATAAACAAGTTAGAAACTCTTGATGTAAGTTATTTAATCAGTATGTGTGACAGTAATTTAGACATCCGACAGACAAGGACATTTTTAAAATGCCAGTGTTGGTTAAAAGATCTGCCAGTGCAGTAGATTATCATGGCCGTTAGGTCACACGGTCACATGATGAAAGTGGAGTACTGATGAAAATTGTCAGTTAGAATTTGAATTAGGAATCAGGAAAAGGGAGGAGGAGGAGGAGGTATTGGTTAAGTGGTGTGAAAGGAGTATGGTAACGGAAGGGCCCTAATATCGAAGGAAAGCGAGAATGTTTGTAACATAGACTTGAGTGGCGCAGTGCTTGTGTGGGTTGTCATTTAGGTACTGATAAGCCTCTTATGTACCTGTAGATACATGAGGCACTTCACGCTCAGAAGGCCCATCCTTAATTCAGCAGTGAAAGGATGAACATCGCAGTGACTTGCTGGTGTGCATTCTTATGCCATATTTATGTGGGCGGATACTGTTTTCTTCGTTTCAATTAAGGTCTAATTCAGTTGTCAATTCGATAATGTACATTGAAGGTAGGATAGTAAGCTGTAGTAATTGTTTTCCTGCTTATATTAAAACCGGACCTCTTGTATGCATGCCCGCCCGCTTTGTTCAGAGGAGGCAGTCCAACCGGTCTTCGCAAAATTACATGACAAGACCAAGTGTCAAGTCAAGGGTGCGCTTGAATTGACTTTACTGCCTTGTTAGTAACTCCTAAGGAGAGAGAGAGAGAGAGAGAGAGAGAGAGAGAGAGTTGATGTGGCAGCAGTCAGATATTATCTTTACGGCTTAATCTTACATCACTTATCAACATAAGAAATGATTTAGCTTTCCCATCATAATTTTTCTTGTCAGAGCTAGATTTCAAGAAATTTTTTAGCTTAAAAATACATTTCAGAAATATCCAGTGGTTGTTAGTTGCTTAGTCTTGCGGTGTTTAAACGTCTAAAATTAGGTTTTGTTTGAGGTAACTTACTCGACGGCTGCATACACATTATTCCCCAAATTGTGGGACTCTCTTCATGCTAGTTATCTTTAATTTCAGTAATCTTCCTTCATACAATGGCTCCTTTGCCTCTTTTGGAGCCACACCCTCTCTTAATATCTTTTTCTGATTTGTGATTTACATCACGTCAGACCCTCTGTAATACAAACTACCTTAATTCTAATAGGTATTTTCGTAATATTTGCTGGTATAATTCAGTGTTCAAACTAAATATTACTTGAAAAGTCATGATACATTTGTATAAGCTTCCGTTTAATTTAGTTTTGGTCGATCTGTTGGGTGCCTTCTTGAGTGTCAGTGGATTCATTTTTCACGAATGTCAAACGATAATACTATTTTAATTGAAGTGAAAATTGAGTTAAACTACATTGAATATCCTAATAGACTATTTTTATTATGATTATACTACTTCCGGAATTATGTTCTTTGTTTTATATTGCTTTGAATCTTTTTTAACTATCTGTATTTGGAGTTTGATGTTAAACAACCCATAATGATTTGAGTCATTTTTAGACTAGCCCCGTTTTGTGTAAAAGCTTTAAGTTAAGTATATCTTAGTTTAACCAGATCACTGAGCTGATTAACAGCTCTCCTAGGGCTGGCCCGAAGGATTAGATTTATTTTACGTGGCTAAGAACCAATTGGTTACCTAGCAACGGGAACTACAGCTTATTGTGGAATCCGAACCACATTATAGCGAGAAATGAATTTCTATCACCAGAAATAAATTCCTCTTATTCTTCATTGGCTGGTCGGAGATTCGAACTCGCGGCCAAGAGAGTGGTAGCTGAGAACGGAACCCGCTCGTCCAACGAGGAACTGTAAAAGCTTTAATTGTCATTACTTTCTCATTTATAATTTATCGGAAATTGAACTATTTTTTTTTAAGTACTTCGTTCCGTTTTTAAACTAACCGTTCTTATTGTCATGTTAGAAATAGGAATATTTTGTGTCATATTTTTTATTATGTTGCTCTTTTGATACTTTTTAAAAAAGCTATGTATTTTCTGCAATTTTTACTTTGTGTCTAATTTTAAAAATAGTCATGCTTTGAATCCTTTTAAACCAACCGAAATTAGTATAATTTTTGTTCAAGGCCTTCGATTTTTTGTCTTTTGCAAGATAATCCTACTTAGTATCCTTTGTATAACTGAATCACGAAAATATGGAACGTGGTCCATCTTTAATTAGTATGCTCTGTATGTTAGTCATATTTTGTGCTATTTGTAAGTCACTCGTACTTCGACATATTTTTAAAAGTGCAGTTGGCATCATGAATTTCGGTACATCATGGAAAACTGAGGAGACACCTGACAATTCCATACCATTGTTACTTAATATTACTCCATAACATTACTTTGTCATTTGATAAACGTACTTTTTGTCACGTGTCTACTGTACATGTTTAACGACTTGCTTTCATAGGCAGCGTTGTAACCAGCTTCGTGCTTGCTGAGCTCGGGGATATGATCTGCCATATTGTGGAACTGTCGGACGTCTCCTTACCTTGCCGTCATGTGCACCGTAATCCATGAAGCGAAATGTACACAGCTTCTCGTATTCAGTTGCCTTTCCGTGAAAGAAAGAAACAGACTTACCTTTTTTTTTTAAAGATGCCTGTATCACGAAACAGATCAGATCGTCGTGAGACACTTGATTAAAAACACTTTGAAGAGACGTTTGTTGGTGGTTTTCTCTAACACCATAACTTTCATATACAACGACTTTATTGCAAGGTTCTATGAGCACAAGCTTTTGAAATTGAGAGGTTCCTTAAGGACGACGTCTCTTCGATATGTTGCTTAAAGGATTCTCTAACTTCTCTCTTCTATATAAACCCCGGCAGTTCCTTTCACATGAAGACTGTTGGGAGTGGCAGTCTAATGGCGCTATCTAGATAATACAGAGAGAGAGAGAGAGAGAGAGAGAGAGAGAGAGAGAGATATTGCGTCACAATGAGAACCATGAATAAGATCATTAAATTTCCAACCCTGTCGTTCAATTGTAAGGACTTAATTTACACAAGTAATAATATATATATATATATATATATATATAATATATATATATATATATATATATATATATATATATATGTACATATAATTTATATTTGTATATATATATATATATATATATATATATATATATATATATATATATATATATATATATGTACATATATATTTATATTTGTATATATATATATATATATGTATATATATATATATATATATATATATATATATATATATGTATGTATGTATCCAAGCATTAAGCTACAAATTTCACTTACTATACAATTCTGCTTAAGCTCGGAAATGATACCGAAGGGGAATTATAATTGATAAGCGATAATCACCTGATGGACTCGACCCACCGACGGAACCTCTTTGAATACAGTGACAAGTGCTCTACCATCTGGGCTATCAAGAAAGGTATAAGTTGATACCGACTCTGGCATCAATATCAACGTCGAGTACGGGTATTTATAACGGGTATTTGTAATTAGCGTCACGGTGATGTGATAAATATTCGTAAATTGCTACGTGTTTCAAACGTACCAATCAGCTATCATGGCAGAGGTGGGTTGGTGCCGACGCAGAGTACAAATACCCGCACTCGACGTTGAAACTCGTATATACGGCACAGTCGGCATCAACTTATACCTCTTTTGACAACCCAGTAGGTAGAGCATTCGTCACTGAATTCTGAGGTAGCTACTGTCAGGTTGAACGAATTGTATAGTAAACGAAATTTGTAGCTTAACATTTGATATATATATATATATATATATATATATATATATATATATATATATATATATATATATATATATATATATATATATATACATATATATATATATATATATATATATATATATATATATATATATATATATATTATGTATATATATGTACATATATATATATATATATATATATATATATATATATATATATATATATATATATATATATATATATATATATATATATATATATATATATATATATATATATATATAAACTACTGGGGTTTATAAGGAAGAGAGAAGTTGGAGAATCCTTTAAGCAGTATATTGAAGGGGCGTCTTCCTTGAGGAATCTCTTAATTTCAAAATCTTGTGCTCGTAGAACCTTGCAATAAAGTCGTATATGAAAATTATGGTGTTAGAGAAAACGAAAACGTACCGTCACACACGTGGTAGACAACAAGAGTTGACTGTAAACAGCATTATCCGAAACGGAGGGCTTTGTTCTGTATAAATGATCCTTGTCTGTTTGTCTGCCTACCCCTGAACTTCCCAGAAATTTATTGATGGCTTTCAGTGGAACTTAGTGGAAGGGTTGGCACTGGGCCGAGGAACCGTTGACTAGGTTTTGAGACGGATCCCCATTCAGCCATTCAGAATTTTACTGTAACTTTTAAAGATATATATATATATATATATATATATATATATATATATATATATATATATATATATATATATATATATATATATATTATGAATACGTCTTTATAAATATATGCATCATATATGAGTATATAATTAGAACTTAATTTTTTTTACTATTATATATAGCGTTTCATAACAGATATAACAAAATGAGAAAAAGTTTCTTTCTGGTAGGACAATTCAGCAGATCCCTGGGTCAGTGGAAATGGCAGTTGTTTGAAAAGGCATTGCTTCAGCAACCAGGAAATTATATTGTCTTCTGCAAGATCTCTTTTGATCTGCGTTGACCTATTGCTCGTTGCACAACAACATTTTCGTTGTGTGTAAATGCTGTCTCTGCAAAGTTCTCTTCAGAAATGATGACCGAATCGGATCACATGGCCTCTAGTTATAGAGTACATGAGAGAGAGAGAGAGAGAGAGAGAGAGAGAGAGAGAGAGAGAGAGAGAGAGAGAGAGAGAGAGAGAGAAGAGAGAAAGGAGCTTACTGCTGTTCAGAGGAACTGTTGTATTTTAATATCCTTCCGTGTTCGGTATTCAGTATATACTTATTATTTTTTTTTCGCATAGTGTACTGGTGTATTGAATCAGTAATTTAACTCTTCTCTTAGTTGCCAAATCAATACAGGCACATTCCATAACTGAGAATCATATTACCTCTATCATGGAAGCGGCATCTTACCATAAGCATATATATATATATATATATATATATATATATATATATATATATATATATATATATATATATATATATATATATGTGTATGTGTGTGTGTGTGTGTATGTATATATATATATATATATATATATATATATATATATATATATATATATATATATATATATATATATATATATATATATATATATATATATATATATATATATGATAATAAATTTTCAGTATTTGAGATTCACAGTATGTTGCCCTTTACAAAGTTACTTACTAAATTGTGCTAAAAATTACAGCTGTAATTAATAGTTCTCGTTGCTCTTGAGTTTCGGGTATTTTTTGTACTGGACAGTAACTAAGAGTTCCCTAAAATTCAACCTCGGCTATTTTCACTTTCGCTCTTGTAAGTTTTTTGTCTTACATAATATACGATGGTATTACTTTCCTTGGATATAATACGGGTATTAACCGGAGTGCGTCCGAGTTTAGGAATTACAAATGCATTTGCCGAAAAACTTGTTAACATTATCGGGAATTTCTGTTTCCACCTTGTTCGTTCCAGTGTTTTTTTTATTGGTTCTTCTATTTAAACGTATATTTTCCTCGCAAACATGTCTTTTTGGGGACTATAATGAGCTACCTGTATGTCATTCCATTGCTGTGGTTTGGTGTATCGACTGGCTTACTGACTTGGGGGTGAAAAATACGATCGTTATAGGAATAACCATTTAATCAAATTCCTTTCTCGTTCAAATTTACACACACACACACACACACACACACACACACACACACACACACACACACACACATATATATATATATATATATATATATATATATATATATATATATATATATATATATATATATATGCTTCTTGTTATACAGTAAAACAGCTAATACTATGTTTTTATTAGATCACTCTCAATTTATTTTTTGTTATTTTATGAAGTGAGGCAAAAGGAAAACTACCAGATCAAAATTAGGTTTTTGAATATTGAATCCATTTAGTTACGTATGTTTGTGAGTGGAGAGAGAGAGAGAGAGAGAGAGAGAGAGAGAGAGAGAGAGAGAGAGAGAGAGAGGCTATTCAACATCTATGTATTATTTGGGGATAAGATATAAATTCCGGCGATTTAAAATACACTGGTGAAAACAAAAGCTGTCCATGTCACTAAACGCAGCGTAGGTCATCGTGCTGCGATTAAAGCGGTGTTTGCTGCAAATTCCTGAAGATTTTTTTTTTCATGGGATGCAATGGTTATCAGTATTCAATCGTGAATGAAGATGTAATAAATAGGATACTACAAAAATATAACTGAAAACATCAAAAGCATAAGTTGTAGTATTTTATCTTTTTTAATGGTCGCTGTTAGTCATGTTTGGTATTAATGATGATGCTGAAAGATACCATATAAAAGTTTATGTATCCAGAGATTCTGTATTTGCTACTGTTCGTGAGAACTTTCTGGATGTCGATAATATTTGAAATAAATATATGGTCGAGTAGTTCTTTTACCAATAAAGAGACGGGAAGTTGTAAAAACTGGTATCATTTTGATTCCTTCACCCAAGTCTTCTGTAAGGGAGTGTAATTTCAGGGAATGCTAGTCGGAAAGTGTGTTCCATATGACGATGTAACTTTCATAAAGTCATGGCCCTATGGGTTTGTGTGTACTGATAATATAGGAATATTTCTGTTTTCAACATAAGCCATGTTCCCTAACACAACGATCACTGCCACGTGGAAGTTTCTCGTTGACGAGTCGGTAGAGTTCTCGACTAGCACTCTGCTAGGCCCGAGTTCGAGTCTCTGGCCGGCCAATGAAGAATTAGAGGAATTTATTTCTGGTGATAGAAATTCATTTCTCGCTATAATGTGGTTCGAATTCCACAATAAGTTGTAGGTCCCGTTGCTAGGTAACCAATTGGTTCTTAGCCACGTAAAAAGAAGTCTAATCCTTTCGGGCCAGCCCTAGGAGAGCTGTTAATCAGCTCAGTGGTCTGTTTAAACTAAGGTACACTTAACTTATTTAATTGCCACGTGGATGCTTTCTAAGTGCTGAATCGTGAATGAATACCCTGTACAGAAAATCTTTCCAGCATTAAGTGTCTTCACAGAAGACACATCATCAGTGCATCAAACTTCCATCACACAGTGTGCCATTTATGTATATATACTCTCTCCTACTTTCTAGATTTTAGTACCCTCCCTTCCCAATCACTCGTTCAGTCTGTCCAACAATTTATGCTTTCCTCTCCTACCGTCTCGTAGCACTTCCCATTTATACAATCTGTTTACAAACTATCGTCCTCGAGTCTTTCCGGAAGACCTGACCGATTTAAAACACTCAGATCCTTCTTTTCCACCATCAGTAACATTCTTGCAACTTATGTGAATCTCTACATTTCTCACAGCTTATACAACTTATACTGAAGCAGTTCGTTTCAGTAGTTTGTCACATTTTTTTTCGATTGCAATCAGTATCTATACTTTAGTTCCATGAAAGAGAGTTGGCTTCGCGATTTCTGCATATATTTCAACCATGGCTTCAAGAGACACTCCAAGTCTTTCCCTAATCTTTTGAACACAGCCTTTACCTCGTATATGACTTCCCTCGTGTTACTATAATCCTTTGAATTTATTCCCAGGTACCAATACAAATCAGCCACTTTCATTTTTCCACTGTCAGTATTTACATTCATTTCTTCATTTTCCTGGTATCCATTTACTTACAAAAACCTACACTTGCTCTTGTTGTCAGTTTTCTTCTTGTGCTAACACTTTTCAATGTTTCACTAGTTTCTGCGTGTTTCTCTCCACCGTACCATTTCAATACCGTTTCATCTGCAAACGTTGTCCATTATCCATTTCAAACTCCATTCATGACTTACTTTCTTATCCCTCAACTTTGAACTTATATCTATTTTCCTTTTTTGATTTGTTGCAATTCTCTAAATCAATTATATGAATTGCCATGGAAACAGCACACGTTTATTAGTCTTGCTTGACGCCAAACTTTCTCATCTCGCTACTTTTTGTTCATATTCATTCTTCGTACCCTCCTGTACCCACAATCACGCGTGGTGACCCTATGCCCCTATCCCCGAAATGTACATACTCATGTGCTTATTCCTCCTACTGCCTTTAAGTCTAGCCCATTATCCATCCATTTCTTTCCAGTGTGTTCTTTTCACTCCCTCGTTATTAAACTTGTCTGTCTTAATTACATTTACTGTTACGTTTTCACAGTTCCTGGTCGTGGTATATTATGTTCCTTAACTTTCACTCCAACCAAATAATGAACACATATATCATCACTTCTCTTCTCACCATGACATTCATCAGTTTACTCTTCCACATTCTCTATACTTTAATAATAAACTGATAAAGAGGAAGCCCACCGGCAATAAATATTGAAGTTCCCTGCTACACAGAAAAGTCCATGGCTGAAGAGGTGGCGAGGATGCTGATTTCCTGAGCTCTAACAGGAGCGCTCCAAGGGTGGTATTGTTGCTTAGGAATCCTTTTCTACGCTGAATCACGAAAGTGTAAAATAAACGTTGCGTGCCCTTATAAAATAAAATCCTCTTGAAGGTGCGAGAGGGGGAGATTTCAGCGTGACGGTAAAAGTCAGAGCGCTGTTTTCCTAAGACGCTTTTGTTCACCTGTGCTCGAGTCCGATAGTTTCTGTAATGTCAAGTTGTGTGTTTGGCAGTTAACGTCCTTTCGAGCATGCAACCGAAGGACCTCTAAAGGGCCCCATAGACGTTACGATCGCCGGATCCGGTCCTCTGAACCGGAAGTAAACCTCACTGTCTATGATTTTCTCTTCCGACCAAAAGTGGGCGGAGTCCGTCGGCCTCTCCGACCAGCTCGCAACCTGCCGTTGCCAAGTTCGTGGCTTCCGTTTTAGTTCAGGTGGCCGGAAGCCTCCACGTCTATGGCGTGATCTCACGATTTACTTCAGTTTCAACTAGACGCTGAGAGGGTAACATGGCAGCTATGTCGGCAGATGAGTTCTTGGAGGAGTTTATTGAACATCGTAGGAAAGCTAAATGAGGCTTGTGATAAATTAGTTTGAAAATTACAATATATACTGTGTGTGTGTATATATGTATATATATATGGTTGAAGAAGAGAAATGAATGATCTCACACTTATTCATTTAATGAATAGAAACTTTACCCTGGTGACTGGTTTAATTACCGGAGAATGGACGAGCAAACCGACATGGAATTATTACATATGGTCTCCCCTTTTCTAGAAATAAAAAACACACTTGTATGAAACAACCAATAGCACTGTAGGGGAGGTTGCTGGCCACATTTCGCTTCCACGCCACTAGTCAATCCCAGAGACATTTAAAGCAATTATTCAAGTTATGCAACACGAGTTTACAAAGGTAAAAGTTACTATGTTGCATACACAGCATCCTGCATAGCCTAGTGGTAAATGTAGTCTAGTATCCAGTAGGTCTATGATCCGTTAAATCAGAATAGGCCCTTAAACCTACGTTTCTGTAGCCAAGAAAGATTAAAATGTTCAACTTTTTTGTACACAAAATTTTTAATTTACACGAGGAAAATTTAAATATTATTGAAGATATTATCATAAACTTTTATTTTAAGTACAGAAAATAACAATGTAATTTAAACAATGTACTAATACATACATACATACGCACATATATAGCAACTTCTCGCACAGTGATACTGGTTGTCTCATACAAGTGTGTTTGTATCTCTATAAGAGAGGAGGCTGTAAGAGCCCCGACGCTGCCTCTTCCAAACACGTGTGTGTTCGTGTGTTCGTCAATCGTCATCATCGAAGTGGACAGGACAAAGCCAGCGTCTCGTTTTCTTTCCCTACAGGAACGCTATTTCAACCATACAATATTTCCGTCTGTTCTCCCTAAGCATTGT